>NC_072396.2:49083030-49386060 GCF_028885625.2 Pongo pygmaeus | reverse complement strand
ACCGCAACCTCTGCCTCCCGGGTTCAAGCGATTCTCCTGCCTCAGTCTCCCATGTAGCTGGGATTACAGGCGTGTGCCACCACGCCTGGCTAATTTTGTATTTTTAGTAGAGATGGGGTTTCACCATGTTGGCCAGGCTGGTTTTAAACTCCTGACCTTGTGATCCGCCCGCCTCAGCCTCCCAGAGTGCTGGGATTACAGGCATGAACCACCACACCCGGCTGGACCTCCATTTTCTTTTAGCAACCCCCTTCCTCCTCACCTCACTCCAGTGCATGTTGTTCTTGTGGGGCTAACTCCCCCACCTCCCTGCTCCCACCTATATCTTCAGGAGTGGACTCATGGCTAGACCAGCCAATCAGAGCAATCTGTCATTGTGACCACAGGGTCAGAAATGGGTGTGACTGAAGCCAGGCCACATGATCTAAAGCTGGAACTGAAGGGAAAGAGGCTTTGCTGTCCTCTGGGACTCCTTGCTGTTTAGGGATAGGCGAGGCAGCCACCACCTGGGAGAGCCTGCTGAGGGCCAAGCTCTCAAAGATAAATCAGATCTCCTGGACAGAGAGAGAGTCCTCAGACACGCTGTGCATGGCCAAAGCTCACTCTGTCCCAGGTCTCTTCTATTACCTGAGTAATTATTCCCTTTTACCTTAAGCTGGTTTGACTGGAGTTTCTGCCACTTACAACTCACAGAACCCTGAAGAATACATCCACCTTCCTGCCCTCTCAGCCCACATGGGGTTATCGTCCCATTTTGCAGATTGGACCTCTGAGGTCAGAGCATGCCAACCACAGAGGATAGTCTGGACTGGAAGGGACCCCACAGGCCACTGAGTCCATCCCCCCGACCCAACCCCCACAAGTTCCCCAGGTAGGTCTCAGGGGTGGTCTGGCTGCAAACCTCCCCTTCACTGGCCACAAAACTTGGGTAACTTGACTCTCAACTTGTTGGGCAGCTTCCCATGCTGTGGCGGGGACTGGGTTTTGCCTTTGTGTGGCGGGGACTGGGTTTTCCCTTTGTGTCTGGTGTACTTTGTCTCTAATGGCAGGGTCTGGGCTGGGAGAGAGTCAGCCTCCAGCCATTACACTCTTGGAGAACATTTGTTCTTCCCCAAAAGGCGGCTGCAAAGGTCTTCAGCAACTCACAGCTCCGAAGTGCCCATTGTACAGATGGGGAAACCGAGACCCTAAGAGGTGATTTCTCCTAGGGCACCCCACCATTTCTTGTCAGAAACTCACCACTCCTTGTGCTCCTCCTCGTTTGTGCCTTGGGCCTCAGGATCTCCTGGATGGCAACATGGGGGTTCCAGAGAGCAAGTCAGGCCTGTCTTCCCTGGCCAGGAGTCTGAGCTCCCTGATCCATCACCTGGGGAACACTTGTTGGGTGTTTCATCCAAGGATGGAGCAGCTGGGTCCTGCTAGGCTAGCATCTCGAGGGGGCCCCAAGCATCCCTTCAAAAATGTCCACCACTGGAAGTTCTGCAAGGCAAACACACCTAATGGCTAACAGCTGATATATATTGAGCGCTTACTCTGTGCCGGGCAATTTGAAGAGCTTCGTGTCCATAATCTTATTTAATCTTCTCCACATCGTATAAGGCAGGAACTGGAACTAACTACATTTTATAGATAAGGAAGCTGGGGCCCAGCAGTTGAAATAATATGCCTAGAATAAAGCTTTCCTATGGTCGTCACCAGCATAGCAGTTCAGGATGGCAATGGGGGCATTTCAGCACTTCCCCTGGCCAGGACCACCTGGGGTGGGGTGGACGGCTGGTTGTGTCGTGGGTCTGAATCAAGGCACAGCACAGAGGGTGGGACCTGACAGATGACCCGCTCATCTCAGAAGGTCACTCTATATCCCCATGGTGGAGGTGTGTCACAGCCCTCCATTCCATTCCACACCTGGGCACAGCACATCCCCCTCCTTCCAGGAGCAGGGCAGCACCCAGAGAAGCTTGAGTTCAGCTCTGCCTTCCAGTCCCAGTCCACGAGGGTCACTTCAAGCAAGTCCCTTCTCCCCCAGCTTGGTGATCTCATCTGTACTGTGAGCTGGTAGATGCAATTAAGAAATTATTTCCAAAATGGTAACATCACGACTCCTACAAATATAAAGTGAACATGTGTCAAAGATTTTTAGATCATTTATTTATTTATTTTTGAGGCAGAGTCTCACTCTGTCGCCCAGGCTGGAGTGCAGTGGTGCAATCACAGCTCACTGCAGATCTTGACCTCCCTAGGCTCAGATGATCCTCCCACCTCAGCCTCCTGAGTAGCTGGGACTACACACGCTCACCACCACTCCCAGCTAATTTTTGTACTTTTTGTAGAGACAGGGTTTTGCCTTGTGGCCCAGGCTGCTCTTGAACTCTTGGGCTGAAGTGATCCACCCGCCTCAGCCTCCCAAAGTGTTGAGATTACAAGCATGAGACACCATGCCTGGCCCAGATCATTTATGAATGAGAGAACTGGTAATATGTTACACTAGGCTCAGAGGAGAATCTGAAGAACAAGCACATATAAACTCCCAGAGATAATGCAATGGATTTGCCAATAGATGCAATATCTGGAATAATCTTTTTCTACAGGATAGATATCAGCTGTATCTCTACACGACAAAATTCATTTATTATGGACGGGAATTATCAGTCCTGCACAGGTTAACTTCTCTCTACAGAGGTGCAAAATGGCCCAGCCAGAGACAAAAGTGCAGCCCACTATAGAATCAGATACGCCATAAGGGGGTTGGGTAGACCACACCCAGTGTTCCATTGAAAGGACACCTTGGGAATAGATTTGTCCATTGAAAAGTTTTTTACAATTTTTCCTGATAAGCATAGGGCTGCGCTAGACAATGGCTGAGTATTTTTTTCCAGCTCAGAGACATCCCGGGTGAAGGCATGCCTGGCTCTGGGGCCACGTTCACTTTCTGCGCATGTCCAGATTTCCTTTGCCTTTAAAAACCTGGACACTGAGGGGCGCCACTAGCTCACATAATGCCTGCGTGAACTTTAGAAAAGGATGCCCCTTCCTTCTGATGGACGCGGCCCGAGGCCAGGCCCTAGCGACGCTAGAGGAGCCCAGGGTGCGTTTCTGTTCCCAGTGTCCTCTGTGGCCAGGAAACTTTTGTTAGAGCACAGCCTGCACAACTGTGCCCAGTGGCCTGTGGCTGCCTGACATTCTGCAGTCAGTATTGTTGACCTTCTGGAGGATCTAAAAGAAAGCCATTGGCTCGGAGCCAGGCGTGGTAGCTCGCACCAGTAGCTGAGGACGGAGGATCAGTTGTGAGATGAAGGCTGCAGTGAGCTGTGATTGCGCCACTGCATTCCAGCCTGGGTGACAGAGTGAGACCCCTCCACCCCAGTCTCTGAAAAAAAAAAAAAAAAAAAAAAAAAGAGAAGCCATTGGCTTGGGGTTGAAGTGGGGGCACAAGAAGGTCTTGACTCTGCACCTGGGAGCTTTTTGGGGTGAAGCTGATCAGGGCTGGGGTGCCATGACTGGAAGGGGAGATTTGTGTCCATGTACCCCTAGGGGCCCATGCATGGGAATGCTCATGTGTTCAGCTGTGCCAATGGGCTTGGATCTTGGTGTTTGTGCAAGTACACCCTTGGGGGACCACTCTACATCTGGGCCAGCTTGGAATTCAGGAGCAGCAACATCCTTCTCCAGCTGGGGTCAGGAGGAAGGTTGTGGGTTCCTGTGCCTCCCCTGCTACAGTCGGGTGAGTTGGTGGGGGACCAGGGTTCGTGGTGGACGTGCCCCCTCCTAGCCCAGGGTTTCAGTCCCACCAGGCTTCCCCCATGCTGACTGGCCTGTGGCCATGGCTCCCCAAGCCCATTTCCAAGCTTTGCCTCTGGGGCAAGGTGTAAAGACTCTGAAGTGGCAGAGGAGCAGGAGGGTGGCCCAATCTTGGGGAGCAGCCAGCTGCCTGCCCACTGTCCATGGACTCCTCTCTCAGGCTAAATGCTTCCCGGGGCCTGGGCTGCAGACAGGCAGGCCATGTGACAATGGAGAAGACCGAGGCCCAGAAAGGGCAGGCAGCTTACCCTGGGCCCCAGGGGCCCGTGGAATTCTGGACAGTTCTTTCTTTTTTTTGAGACAGAGTTTTGCTCTTGTTGCCCAGGCTGGAGTGTAATAGCGTGATCTCGGCTCAATGCAGTCTCCGCCTCCCGGGTTCAAGCGATTCTCCTGCCTCAGACTCCCAAGTAGCTGGGATTACAGGCATGTGCCACTGCGCCTGCCTAATTTTGTATTTTTATTAGGGACGGGGGTTTCTCCATGTTGGTCAGGCTGGTCTTGAACTCCCAACCTCAGGTGATCCGCCTGCCTCGGCCTCCCAAAGTGCTGGGATTATAGGCGTGAGCCACTGCGCCCAGCCTGGACGCTCTTTAAGCCTAAACTGCCTGTTACAGGGACAGAGAGAACTACCCCCGCCCCCAGCTCCAAACTTTGGTTCATCTCTGGGCTCCTCCCAGGGCTGGGTACTTGATCTTCTACAAATGATAAAAGAGCTGGATGCAGCTTCCTGGCTGAGCAAACACTGTTTTCCCACTCCCAGACATTAGTCTTCTGAGTGCCCCTTGTCGTCTGTCCCCCTACCCCATCCCTTCAGTCCAACTCCTCTCCATTGCTGTGGGCCCCGTCACTGCCTCTTCCTACCCCTCCCCTCTAGGAAGCCTGCCCCGAGCCTCCAGGCCCAAGTGTTTTCTCCCTAACCCTAACCCTAACCCTTGCTCCCAGGGGCTTCCTGACCCTTCTGCTTCCTATCATGGTGGCTCACAAGCATTGCTCATCTTCCCAGCCCTCTGGAGCCCGGCCACATTGTCTCTGGGGGCTGAAAGAAGGAAGCTCTAGCTTTCTCTCAGATAACAAGGTTTGAGACAAGTAAAATGGCCCCAAATTTCACTCCCTTAGCTCTGCTGAAACCTGGATTCATGGAGGTAGCACATCTCTTGAGTTTCTTTATGATCCCCAGCCAGGTGTAGGTGGAGGTAAATCTGCGCACAGATCCCTCCACAGTGCTACATATGCATGCATGAATGCCATCTATGGTCCCCCAAGGATACACATATACAGACACCAAGATCCAAGGCCATTGGCACCGCTGAACACGTGAGCATACTCACGCATGGGTTCCTAGGGATACATGTACACACATGCCCAGACCCAGGTCCTTGGACACACTTGAAGCCATGCGCACACACATGCATGGACCTCCAGAGTTACACATGCATACATGCGCGTGCACACACACACACACACACACACACGCACCCTGAGGTACCTGTACACAGACACCGAGCCCTGGGTCCATGGGCACACCTGATCACATCCACACACCCATGCACGTTCACACAGGGTATATGTTCACAAATACCCAGACTGAGGCCCACGGACAAATATGCACCTGCAGCACACACTCACACCTTTATGGGCATCCGGGGGTACATGTACACAGACAGCCAGACCTGAGCCCATAGGCACACCTGCACTTTTTCACACACACATGCATGGTGCCCAGAGGTACATGTGTACAGATACCACAGTCTAGGTTCCTGGGCACTTGTGCATCTGTGCACACACACACGTGGGAAATCCCTGCAGCCATGCATACAGCATGCCCACGCACAGGCTCCCAGGGGTACATGTGCACGGACATCTACGCCCAGGCCCTTGTGTACCTGTTCACTCACACTTGCACGGGGGGGTGCCCAGGAGTATACATGCATAGATACTAGACTTACCAGCTTGGGCCAATGTGCTCCCCTTCACTTACACACTCACACACAGCCATGCACGTGCATGCTGGCATACACATGTATATACACAGACACAAACAGGCTAGCACTCACGGACATAGGGCTTTGTACATAGAATCTCACACATAAGTACACCCTCACACATATGCACAATTGCTTTTCACAAACACCCCTGTCAGGGAACAGGTCCCCATGTGCCTGCTACAGCCTAGCATCTCCATGAGAATTCACACTTGAACTTCTGTTGCCCATATGCACTTATAACCATATCTGCATTCAAAACAGCAAAGCATGAATGCACACACATGTGCCATGTATGCATGCATGCACAAAAGGACTAATGTGCACACACATGGGCATAAGCACACCACGCACTCCTGGGTAACTTCACACGTACTGGTACGCACACACCTATGTGTGGGCATGCATACCAATTATTCCGAGGCTCTTCTCCACCAACCCTGCATAACTGGTGATGGCTCCCAGCTCTGGCATCGGGCAGAACTTTCTTGTGAGGTACGGGCTGTGACTCATAATTCACTCCAGCTTTCCTCAGCTCCTGTGTCATCTAGAGAGACTCAGAACACTTGCCCCTTCTCTTGGGCTGCCACTGAGCCTGAGATGACACCACACCTATTCTCCCGAACCAAGGCATCGAGCAACCTGGCATGAATCAGGTGTGGGTGGAGTGTTAGAGGAAGCCTCGGGGCAGTTCTGAAAGCTCCCCAAGCAATTATTAGTCATTTTGTTATGTGGCGGAGGATATTCCATGGACACCGCCCCCAGAACCTGCAGGAGTGCCACGGATTTCATTCCAGGCTTGCCCTGGGCCCCTCCTGCTGCTCCAGAGCCCCCTTCAGCTAGACCAGGAGGATGTGCTGAATTTTCCTTCCTTCACTTGAGCACTGGCTCCCCTCATACCTGGCCAACATGAGTCTCCTGAAATCAGCCTTGAAACTGAGAGCCAATTAGCTGCTCAGACTGCCTTAACAAAATACCTCAGACTGGGTGGCTTAAACCACAGATGTTTATTTTCTCACAGCTCTGGAGGCTGGAAGTTCAAGATCAAGGTGCCGGTAGGGTTGGTTTCTGGTGAGGCTTCTCTTTCTGGCTTGTAGACAGCCACCTTCTTTCTCTGTCCTCACGTGGCTTTTCCTCTGCGCGCCCACAGGGAGAGAGGGAGGGAGCTCTGGCGTCTCTTCCCTCTCTAATGAGGACACCGGTTCTATCAGATTAGGACCCTGCCCTTATGGCCTCGTTTAACCTTAATTACCCCCATCTCCAAATACAGTCACATTGAGGATTAAAGCTTCAACAAAGGAATTTGCTGAATTCACAATTCAGTTCATAGCAGACAACAAAGGGAGCATTACCTTGAGCAGTTGAGGGAGGCCCCGGCTCCCTCCTTTTCCTCAGGTGCATTCCTGAGATGCGTTTGTGCAGAAAGGAGAGGAGTAAGGACAGGCATGAGCACAGCCTCTCTTGCAGAAATAGAAATCTTTATTGCTTGCAAAGTACTGCACTTTTTTTGTTTTGTTTTGTTTTTTGTTTTTTCTTCGAGACAGGGTCTTGCTCTGTTGTCCAGGCTGGAGGGCAGCCGCATGATCTCAGCTCACTGCCGCCTCAATCTCCCAGGCTAAAACGATCCTCCCACCTCAGCCTCCCAAAGTGCTGGGATTACAGGCATGAGCCACCATGCCTGGCCAGTACTGCACATTTTCCAAAAGTTATAACTTAAATGTAAAGAGTTATAATTTACATACGATAAAGTTCACCCTTTTGGCATACAGTTCTCTGAGTTTTGACAAACAATAACAGTTGAGTAGCCACCACCACAGCAGCCAGAGGGATCCTGTTGCAACCCAAGTCAGCCCAGGGCCCTCCTCTGCTTGGAGCCCTGCCATGGCTCTCATCTCTCTCAGAGAAAAAGCCAAAGTCCTCTCCGTGGCCCAGGAGGCCCTCCGGGCCCTCCTTGACCTCACTGCCCGCCACTGGCTCCTTGTTCACTCTGCTCCTGCCCCGCTGGCCTGTTCCTCAAATGTGCCAGGCACCTCAGGGACACTGCCTCAGGGCCTTTGCCTTTCTTTCTTTTTTTTGAGACAGAGTCTTGGCCTATCACCCAGGCTGGAGTGCAGTGGCACGATCTCAGCTCACTGCAACCTCCGCCTCCCAGGTTCAAGTGATTCTCCTGCCTCAGCCTCCCAAGTAGCTGGGATTACAGATATGCGCCACCACGCCTGGCTAATTTTTGTATTTTTAGTAGAGACGGGGTTTCACCATGTTGCCCAGGCTGGTCTCAAACCCCTGACCTCAGGTGATCCACCCACCTTGGCCTCCCAAAGTGTTGGGATTACAGGTGTGAGCCACCACACCCGGCCCTTCGCCTTTCCCTGGATCACTCTTCCTCTAGATACACCCTCCTGGCTCACACTGATGGGGAAGAGCGCACTCCCAGGTTTACACTGACTGCTATAGGGACCTTCCCAGGGTCACACGGCCTGGGGTGTGGATCCTCTTGGAATCACACAGGTGAGGGTGTAGACACTCATGATGTTACTAGATTTTGGAGTAAGAAATACTGAGGTCATGCTGATTGTGATGTAGCCACTCCTGGGGTCACACAGAGTAGGGTATGGCCACTCCTGAAGCATCACAGACTGGGTTGTGTTCTCTTAGGGTCATACAGATTGGTGTGTGGGCAACACTGGAGTCACGCAGACTGGAGTGACTTGGATCACCGAGTTTGGGGTGTGGACACTTAGGGTCACACAGTCTGGAAAAAGGACATGGCTAAGGATACATAAACTGGGAAGTCAGCACCACTGTGGTCAAGTGACTGTGACGTGGACACTCCTGGATTCCCATAGGTTCGTCTGGGGACACTCCTGTGGTTACACGACTTGTGAAGTAGACTCTGCTGGGGTCACACAGACCCAGCTGTGGATATGCTTCATCTGTGTGACTGGGGGGTGAATGTCCCCTGAGTGACAAAGATTGGAGAAGGGACACCCTTGGGCCCCCAAGACTTGGTATAGATCCTTCTAGACTCCCACTGACTGGGGGGAGGGACACTCCTGGAGTCACACAGACTTTGTTGTGGACACTGTTGGAGTCATACCCACTGGAGTATAGACACCTCTCAGGACATGCAGATAGGTGTGGACACTCCTGTGGTCACACAATTTGGTGTGAACATTCCTCTGGTCACACTGACTGGGGAATTGACTCCTGTGTGTTCACAGATACTGGGGTGTGAAGACTCCTATGGTCACACAGACAGGGCTGTGCCCTCCCCTGGGTCACCCAGATTGGAATGTGGACCCACCAGTAGTCACTGGCACTGAAGTTTTACACTCCTGTGGTCACAATGACAGGGGAGTCGATAGTCTTCTGGTCGTACAGATGGGGGAGTGCACCTGCCTGAGGCCGTCAAGATGGGTATAGACACACTAATAGCCAGAGACTATGGGGTTTGGACAACACTGGGGTCACATACGCTGGGAACTGGACATTACTTGTGTCATAAAAACTTGGGTGGGGACACTCATGAGGTGGCTGGACTGGGGCAAAACCACTCCTAGGACACCACAGACTGAGCTGTGGACACCCATGGGGTCACCCAGACTAGAGTGTGGACTCCTCTGTGGTCACAGTTTGAGGTACACATTTATGGCGCCACTAAGATGGCTATGGAAACTCCAAGCCATTGCCACTGCTGGACTCACAGAACCCTGGCGTGAGGACACTCCTGAGGTCTCACAGGCTGTCGTGTGAACACTGCTGAATTTGCACTGTAATGGGTGTGGCTACGCCTGTGGTCACACGGCCTTTTGTGTGGACACTTCCGCCATACATTCTTGGGCTGTGCATATTCATAGATTGGGGTATGGGGCATTCCTGTGGTCACACTGACTTTGGTGAGAAGACTCCTGCGTTAAGTCACCATGGTGTGGACCCTCCTAGACTGACACAAACTGGGGTCTGGACATTCCTGGAGTCACACGGACTGGGGTGTGGTTATTTTTGTGGTCAGAGACCAGAGTGTAGACATGCCTATGAACACATGCTCCAGAGTTTAAACACCATCTCTGACTGGAGATTGGACAATGGTTGTCCCAGACTTGAGTGTGTATACTCCTGGGGTCACACACAGTAACTGGGGTGAGTCACAGTCAGGTGTGGAAACAGCTGGGGTTGCAGACTGGTATGTGGATACTCCTGAGGTCACTGGACTGTGGCGTGGATAGTCCTTGGATCACAGAGTACGTGAATTTCTAAGGACACAGGATTAAGCTGTAGAAAACAGTTCTGTTCGTGTAGCTGGGGAGTTTCTGTCAGCTCCTGTTCATTAAGTTATAGAAATTTAGGACTGCAGTCCAGGTAGACTTTCTGACATTGCTTTTTTTTTTGAGACAGAGTCTTACTCTGTTGTCCAAGCTGGAGTGCAGTGGCGCGACCTCGGCTCACTGTAACCTTCATCTCCCGGGTTCAGGTGATTCTCCTGCCTCAGTCTCCTGAGTAGCTGGGATTACAGGCATGTGCCACCACACCCAACTAATTTTTGTATTTTTGGTAGAGACGGGGTTTCACTATGTTGGCCAGACTGGTCTCAAACTCCTGACCTCAAGTGATCCGCTTGCCTCAGCCTCCCAAAGTGCTGGGATTACAGGCGTAAGCCACCATGCCTGGCCCTGACGTTTCTTTAAGACAGGTTTTTAACTTAAAAAATTTGTTCTGAAGTCCGGGCGCGGTGGTTCACGCATGTAATCCCAGCACTTTGGGAGGCCGAGGTGGGTGGATCACCTGAGGTCAGGAGTTTGAGACCAGCCTGGACAAAATGGCGAAACCCCGTCTCTACTAAAAATACAAAATTTAGCTGGGCGTGGTGGCGGGTGCCTGTAATCCCAGTTACTCGGGAGGCTGAGGCAGGAGAATCGCTTGAACCCAGGAGGCAGAGGTTGCAGTGAGCCAAGATCATGCCACTGCACTCCAGCCTGGTTGACAGAGCGAAATTCTGTCCCAAAATAAATAAATAAATTTGTTCTGCAGAACCCTTTGGCATCTGGTTAAATCTGTGAACCCCTTCACAGAATATTTTTAGAAGTATATACACACACATACACACACACACAATTACAATGGAAGCCAATTACACTGAATTACAATTATTACTATATATTAAATTGAAACAAAATTGAGATGCAGTAATATATGGGCTTTTTAATTAATACATCAACTTATAGGATCTGCTATCATTCCAAGAGGTGACAAATATGAACAATACTTCAAGATGCCCTTTTTATGTTACATTACAGTTGCTGTAACGGTTTGTATTGGTGGGAAAATCCCAGGTACTGCTTTTACTATTGTGATTTGTTGCCAGCATTTATAACTTGGGAGTAAGGCTAAATTTCAGTTTTATTGCTGAAAATAAAGATGTAACATTTTCTTCTATCAAGTTCATGGTTACCCCTGGCTTCTATCCAGGTTAAGAATCCCTGCCTTTAGGGAAAATTCTGGATATAATCAGGACACTCCTGAAGAGGTTTAAAGAAGAGGTAAGACCTCACTCAAGAATTCCCACTGCAGTACAGACTGACTTCCATGGTTTCTTTCCTTGTTATCTTCAGGGTTGTTGCAGATCCCTCCTCAGGGCTTGTTTGTCCAGGCCTCATTGATGAGATGATATTTTGAAAACAAGTTCATCAACAAGTTCTGGTTTTCCTGACATTGAGCAGTTTCTGAGTTGTATCAGCTTGCCAGCTAACCAAAAGTCAAAGAAAGTTTTTCTGTTTTGTTTTGTTTTGTTTTTTTAGAGACAGGGTCTTGCTCTGTCACCCAGGCTGGAGTGCAGTGGAGCTCCATCATAGCTCACGACAACCTTAACGTCCCAAGCTCAAGTGATCCTCCCACCTCAGCCTCCCAAGTAGCTGGGATTACAGGCAGGCATGTGCCACCACACCTCTGTGCTAACTCTGCTGCTAACATTTTTGTGACATTTCCTCCTACTTTTATGGTGAACCATGACATATAGAAAATGCATAAAACCTATATATGTTCAGTTTCATGAATAAACTACAAGGTGTTATTTGGTGTAATTGCAGGATGTTCACTGTCATTGTTGTACAGTTCTCCATGGTGAATGTACCATGATTTAATGGGCATATACTACAGACAGTGCTGCTAGCAACACTCTAGGACTCATTTCCTTTTTTTTGAGATGGAGTCTCACTCTGTCACCCAGGCTGGAGTACAGTGGCGCGATCTCAGCTCACTGCAACCTCCACCTCCCAGGTTCAAGTGATTCTCCTGCCTCAGCCTCCTGAGTAGCTGGGATTACAGGCGCCCGCCACCATGCCCAGCTAATTTTTGTATTTTTAGTAGAGATGGGGTTTTGCCATGTTGGTCAGGCTGGTCTTGAACTCCTGACCTCAGGTTATCCACCCACCTCGGCCTCCCAAAGTGCTGGGATTACAGGCGTTGAGCCACTGCACCCGGCCTCTAGGACTCATTTCTTAGGAGTGGAACTGGCACACATGCAGCTTTAGTAGGTAATGCCTAAGTTTTCCACAGTGGCTGCACCATTTTACCTTCCCAGTAGCATGTACGAGGCTTTCAATTGCTGCATATCCTTTCAAATACTTAGTGTTGTTGATATTTTGAGTTTTCAGTTGCATTTTCCTGATGAGCAGCTTTTCATGTGCTTGCTGGCCACTCTCATGTTTTTCCTTATTGATTTACAGGACCCTTTAAATATTAGAAATTGTAAATCTCTTTCACACAATGATTTGCTGTTTCAATTTTTTCTTAAGGTGGCTTCTTGTGGCCAGCTGTGGTGGCTCATGCCTGTAATTCCAGCACTTTGGGAGGCCTGAGGCAGGCAGATTTTGTGAGGTCAGGAGTTTGAGACCAGCCTGGCCAACATGGTGAAACCCCGTCTCTACTAAAAATACAAAAATTAGCCGGGTGAGGTGGGAGCACGAGTCTGTAATCCCAGCTACTCGGGAGGCTGAGGCAGGAGAATCTCTTGAACCCGGGAGGCGGAGGTTGCAGTGAGCTGAGATAGTGCCACTGCACTCCACCCAGTCTGGGCGACAGAGCGAGACTCTGCTCTCAAGACAAGACAAAACAAAACAAAACAAAAAAGGCCAGGTGTGGTGGCTCACACCTGTAATCCCAACACTTTAGGAGGCCGAGGCGGGTGGATCACCTGAGGTCACGAGTTTGAGACCAGTCTGGTCAACATGGCAAAACCCCATCTCTACTAAAAATACAAAAATTAGCCATGCGTGGTGGTGGGCGCTGTAATCCCAGCTATTCAGGAGGCTGAGGCAGGAGAATCACTTGAACCTGGTAGATGGAGGTTGCAGTGAGCTGAGATTGCGCCACTGCACTCCAGCCCGGGTAACAGAGCAAGACTCTGTCTCAAAAAAAAAAAAAAAAAGGTGGCTTTTTGTGATGGCTGACTTAGTCTGAATAACCTGCTATGCCATTGTCAGAAAGGGCCATCCTCTAACATTGTAGTTTTAGAACATTTGGCTATGGATAAACTTTCCTCCCATACCACGTGCAGTTCCACCTTTGGGACTTGGCTATTTCCTTTACCCAGAATGCTCTTCCCTCAGATACACACATGGCTTCCCTCCGGCAGTGCCTTCAGGTCTTTGCTCAAACATTACCTCTGAGGAATGTCTGAGGCCTTCTATGACAACCCTTTTAAAAAGTGCAAACTGGCTGGGCGCAGTGGCTCATGCCTGTAATCCCGGTACTTTGGGAGGCCGAGGACGGCAGATCGCTTGAGCCCAGTAGATTGAGACCAGCCTGGGCAACATGGCGAAACTCCATCTCCCCTAAAAATATAAAAATTTGCCAGGCATGGTGGTGCATGCCTGTAGTCCCAGCTACTTGAGAGGCTGAGGTGGGAGGATTTTTTGAGCCCGGGAGATCACACCACTGAACTCCAGCCTGGGCGACAGAGTGAGACCTTGTCTCAAAACAAAAACACCAAAAGATGAAAACTGCCATGCCTAGAATTCCTGATTCTCTTCACCCTGCTTTACTTTTTTCTATTTTTCATATCCCATATTACTCTTACATATTATATATATTACAAGATATGTAAATTGAGAAATGCAAGCTATATAGTATATGTGTGTATGTAAACTCTTGCACTTACAGACTGTTTTATTGATTGTTGCCTCTTTTCCAAACTGGAAGTACTGTGAGAGCCAAGATATTTCTGTTTTGCTCCCTGCTCTATCTCCAAACCTAGAACAACACCTGGCACACAGTATGTGCTCAATAAATGTTTACTGAATACCTCAAATGTAAAATGCTCAAAGCAGTTCCTGGCATACAACAACAGATGTTTAGAAAAGGGTTTGTTGATTAAAATCTTATCAGTTGACATAAAAATTTCAAAGGTGAAATTTTACTGAGGATTTTCATAAAGGTTGCTCTTACTCAAACTCTTAGATAACAAGGCAAACTTACCATAATGGGTTAAGGTGAACAACTCATTTCATTGTCTTCCATCTACCCAAGAAAAAGAAAAGTGACTCACATATTTGGCAAAACTTTTCCATTCATTATGCTTGGCTTTACCAATTTTTTATAGCTATTGGGAGGCAGGAAAGGGAATTTTGGCCCCAGAAACCATGAGATTTGGGTCAGAAAAAGGCACACGGGGAAGGGGTCAAGGCAGGCTGAGAGTCACATTTCCAGACCTCAGGGGCCAGCAGGGTGTGGCACTGAGGGGCGGCCAGGGGCTGGGAAAACGTGTCCACTCTGCTGATGGGGCAGTCCTGGGGGCGGATCTCCTTGGCCAGCTGCCCCTTCTTCTTCAACGTGCAGGCCTCCTGGTATGGTGGTGAGATGGGGGGCTGTGTGGGTGGAGTGTACTTGTACTCTGAGCCGCCCTCTAGCTGCAGGGACAGAGGGGTAGGGAGATGGTGAGGACCTGGTAACCTAGGACAGCCTTCCTCCCACCCACCTACTGTTGGTTGGGCACTCACGTCCAGTGGGTAACTGCGGTCCGAATCATAGGAGCTCAGGTCCCCACAGGTCACAAAAGGCACAATGATGCGGGTGGGACCATCCAGCTGGTTGAAATCTGGGTCTTAGGAACAGGGGGAGACAACTGAGGACAAGGTCAGGATGCCTGGGGCCAGTCATGACACAGGTGGCGGTATGGCTGCCAAGCCTTCCTCACATATCCACCAGCTACTCTCTTCCCACCCCACCAGAAATCCTTCATTTGGTTCAGATCACCTCCTCGGGGAGGCCCTCCATAATCACCCCTTCTAAAACATCGGTGCCCTGCTCTTTTTCACTGCATTTATGTCCACCTGATATTGGATTATATGCTGCCTGGATGACATCTCCCTCACTCAAATGTCATCCCAGGGGCAGGCTCTGTCTCTTCCTGCTAGAGGCTTAAGGGGCAAAAGTTTCACACCTCTGCCTAAGGAGAGAATGTCCTTAGGCAGGTGGAGTCTCCACTGGGGCAGGGCTCAGGATCCTCCTGGGATGGAATTTTCACCAGGCCCAAGAGTTACCACTAGAGGACTGCCTGGGCTGAAGCTCCTCCCGTGACAAAATACCCATAAAGGGGTGGGATTCCCACCAGAGAATGGGGCTGAGGATCCCCTTGGGAAAAAAATTCCCATGAGAGGACAGAGCCTCCACCAGGGGGTGAGGCTGTGGGCCCTCGTGGGACCTAGATTGCATAAGGTGCGGCAGAGTCCCCCAGGGTGGCCCATGCTCCAGCTCTCACCGTAAGAATGGTCCAGCAGGGGTTTGCTCAGGTCCGGGATGAAGCCCTCGGGAGGGTCATAGCCCTGACAGACAGCGAAGGCCTCTGCCGGGGGAAGGTGGAGTGAGGCGTGACTGCCACTTCCTCCTTGTGCAGTCGGCGTCCCAGAGATCCCCCTCTGCCTGCCTGGCCCCTCCACCCCACTGACCGATGCTGGAGTTCCGGCTGCTCCTGGGCTTGGCACACAGCACGCTGGAGAAGAAGACCTGCAGCTGGCTGTAGAGGAGTGTCACATCCCGGCCTCGGAATATCTGCAGGGTGGGAAGGCAAAGACAGCGGGTGAGGGTGGCCCTCAGTGACCTCTCTCTACTCCACCAGGCTCCTTGAGACTTACCTTGGCCACAAAGCAGCCCCCTGGCTTCAGGACATGTGTAGCAATGTTCAGAGCCTGTGGGCAGGACAGACGGCTGAGGCTGAGGTGGAGACAGCCAGGAGGGGGCCAAAGTGGGTCAGGGGTGGCCAGGGTTACTCACGGCTAGGAGGAGCTGGGCCTGCATATACTCATCAACATCATGGAGGCCGGTTACTGTGGCAAGAGGAATAGCGTTAGCAGGGGCCCATCTGGCTCTGTGCATCTTCTTGTACCACACAGATCAGACACTAAATACATTTTCCAGGCTCTCTTACTGCTAAGGTTCCAGATGCAAATTACTATCTGCCAACTGGATGCATATTCTGAGCTCCTAACCCTTAGGAACTCATTTCAATTCTAAAACAACCTCACGCACAAGCATCATTATCATTTCCACCTCCAGCCCAGACTGCTCCTCTCAACTCCAGATTCACAAATCAGATTCTACATCTCCAATACGTCCACAACCAAACTCCTGACCTACCTCCCCAAACCTGCTCCTCCCACCATCCTCCCCATCTCATCTGAGCTTTCTAATTGTTCAGGTCCAAAACCTTAGTCACCTCTGATGCTCCCCCCGGCATCCTCTCCTCACACCCACATTGAAGCCATTAACACATCTACTTTCAAAAGATCTGACTTGATCTTCTCCTCTCCACCGCTGCCCTCACCCGTTATCACTTGCCCGGACTACCCCACCCCGGAGCCCCTGCTTCTGCCCTTGGCCCTCATACAGCTCATAGCAGCCCAAGCCTGGCACAGTCCTCTTCTCCTCACAACTCTCTCATGGTTTTCTCCAAGCTCTCATCTTGGTGAAAATGCCAACAGCCTCACCGTGGCCCACGAGGCCCTATAGGACCTGTCCCCGTCACCTCTCTGATGTTACCTTTTACCACTCTCCCCCTCACTCTGTTCCAACCACAGTGATCTCCTTGTCATTACTCATACATAGCAAGCACCCTCCTGCCTCAGGACCTTTGCACGGGCTGCAATTTTTCCTGGATTGCTCTTCCTCCAGACATATCCATAGCTTACTCCCCCACCTCCTTTAGTCTCTGCTGTTAAGTCAGTGAGGCCTTCCCCATCCACTTGATTTAAAATTCCAACAGGTACTCCTGCTTTCCTCCTGCTCAATGATTTCCCTATGGTACCCATCCCCCACCCCACCTTTTTTTTTTTTTGAGACGGAGTTTCGCTCTTGTTGCTCAGGCTGGAGTGCAATGGTGCAATCTCAGCTCACTGCAACCTCTGCCTCCCGGGTTCAAGCGATTCTCCTGTCTTAGCCTCCCAAGTAGCTGGGATTACAGGCACATGCCACCACACCTGGCTAATTTTTGTATTTTTAGTAGAGATGGGGTTTCATCATATTGGTCAGGCTGGTCTCGAACTCCTGACCTCAGGTGATCTGCCCACCTCAGCCTCCCAAAGTGCTGGGATTACAGGCGTAAGCCACTGTGCCCAGCCTCCTCACCCCATTTTTTTAGAGACAGGGTCTCACTCTGTTGCCCAGGCTGGACTGCAGTGGTGCGATCAAAGTGTACTGTAACCTCGACCTCTTGGGCTCAAGTGATCCTCCCACCTCAGCCTCCTGAGTAACTGGGACTATGGGCATGCACCACCATGCCCAGCTAATTTTTTAAGACAGGGTCTTGCTATGTTGCAAGGCTGGTCTCAAACTCCTGCCTCAAGTGTTCCTCTCACCTCATCCTCCCAAAGCACTGGGATTACAGGTGGAAGCCACCATGCCTGGCCCCATCCCCTTTTAATGGTACAGAGCTGAATCATTTATTTTCTTTCCCATTTGCTCCCACTAGAACATCAGCTCCATGAGGTTAAAGATTAATGGAATTTTATTCATGAATGTTTTCCCAACACAATAGGTGCTCAGTAAAGTGTGTTGAATGGCTGGCTGGCTGAAAATGAATGAACAGTGCAACGGAATTGGACAGTTGCAGAGAGATGAGAGCAGGGAAAGGCAGACAACAGACATGAAACTCAAAGGGTGGGGTGCAAGTGGGAGGAAGAGAGAGGCAGAGAGAGAGAGCAGGCAGCAGAGGTAGAGAGAAGTTGCCAGATGTGGGAGAAAGCTGAGAGCGGAAGGGAGAGGCAGGGAGTAACTGAAGAGGTGAATAAGTCAACCAAGGTGGGAGATACAGAGAAGGACACATACAGGGGCCCCCGCCTGGCCTCCCACTTTCTGTTGCTATTTACCATCAGGAGCCCCGTCACACACCACTAGGTCCGCAGGGCAGCCCTTAAAGTGCTGGATGATCTCCTTGGCAGTGGACAGCTATGGAGAGAGGGAGGATGAGTGGCCCCACGGCCCTCCACTGCTGCCCTCAGATCCCGCCTGCCTATGGTCCTGGCCCACAGCCCCTGGGTCAGCCAAATTCCCAGGCTTTGCCTCTCTAAGACTGGGCTCCATCTCTGGGGACCCAGCAGCATCATTTTCTGCTGTGTCTCTGCAATGATGACCTGCTGGCTGTTTCTCCATGGTTACTCTCTCATTCTCTTTCTCTCTCTGTTTCTATCACCTCTCTGTTTCACTTCCACTCTGCATAGACCCCAGGTAAGGGCCTTCACCTAGGATATACCCCAACACCCTCAGCCATGCTCTTACCTGGGTGATGTCCCCCTGGATCTGTACCACACCTGGTAGTGGAGCCATAGCCTGCAGGTCCACAGCCACCACGTGGCCGGACCCTTGGCCCCTGTGGACAACATGGCCCACATCAGCCTAGTTTCACTCTCGGGCCCCTCCCACCCAGCCAGCCCTCCTGGGTCTCCCATCTGGGACCCCCACACTTACCCAATCTTCTGGCTCAGCACCTGGCTCCAGCTGCCCGGGGCTGCACACAGGTCAACTGCCCGTGTCACGCCTGGGCATAGTGAAAGCATCCTGGTCAGCTGCACCCACTTCTCCAACCTGGAGACCCTTGCAAAATTCACCCCTCTCCCCTGGGGAGCACCTACATATCTCCACTGCCCAGGTGCCCAACTCCTCTCCGGTATTCTGCCTATCTTCCTGCCTGTCTCCCTGCCCCAGAGACCCTCTGAGTCAGCCCACCTACCACAGGGAGCTCTGCAGACCCAGCCTACTTGTTTACCTCCTGTGCCCACCTCACCGCCCAGTGACCTGCCCACCAGTCAGGGACCTTGGAAGAGTTGGAATTCCTTATCCAGTTGTAGCAGTTTGAAGGCGCTGCGAGCACGCCAGCCATTCTCCTTGGCCAGGCGGTAGTAGACATCCCGCTTGTCCTTTGACGTCCGTCCCATTTCACACGCCAGTTGCTCAAAGACCTGCCGACAGTCCGCTGATGCCGGCCAGTAACAGTAACCAGATGAGTGGGCTACCACCTACCTCTGTAGGGCGGAGAGAACCACACAAACTAAACTGGGCTCATCTGACCCACATGACAGCTCACACAGAAGATGGGCTGACTGAAGCCCTGGCACTGACCCCACTGACCTTATAGGGCCCGAAGGACCCTATCACTGAACTCTCAGGCTCCATTGCTTATCACACAGACCTTCCTCGCCCCCATCACTTACCCCACAGTTCCCACAAAAGACCCCATAAACCCAACATTCATCCCATAGATGGCCCACTTGTAAACCTGTCCACCTCCCATCACTGTCACCCACACTCCACACATTAAACCCTGTTAACTGTCACTATCAACCCTTCTCTGCCCATGTCATGCCCATTAAAATCTCACTGACTGTATCCCCAGTTGTCCCCATTGCCCCTAGATTCATATAGTCCTATTAGCCCCCATTAATCTCTTGCTTTCCACCTTTATCCTAATACTACTTCAATGTACCTCCCACTCCCTATATCTCTCTCGTTTCACCCCATTCCCCATTAATCTCTTAGATGATTAGGCCCCCTTTATTACTACATCCTTATGAACCTCTAACAATGCTTGGAGAATCATGGTCTATTAGCTCCCCATTGAGCATTCAATTACTGATTTATCAGCCCCCATTAACTCAGTTTTCTCCAATAGACTCTTCATAGATCACAGCACTAGCCTCCTGCCCTGTAACTCTTTCATTAACAAACACGTTAACTGATCACACATCAGTTCCCCATTCTCCCCTCACTGTCCACCCCGCTCTCCATGGATCCATCACTGGATGATCACACTCCAACAGTTTACTATTCACCTACTATGTATCAACAAAAGTTAACCCCCCCAACCCTAGTTTACTATTGCCCTCTCTTTGCTCACTCTGTCCCCTAATTCCTCGACGGTCATGCCACCATAGCCCAACTACTGACTCTGACTACAATACCATCAGCCTCTCATTATCTTTTCTTTCACCAAGGCCCCTTGATCATGACCTCCATCCATCTATTATTCCCCCCACAACCTCACCATCATCCTTGCCATTACGATGCCCCATCACTTTCCATTAACCTGTTGAATATCATACCTCCATCAATACCTGGCGGATCACTTTCCCATCCACCACTCGTTATATTCTAGTTGCTTACTCTGCCATCCTCTCATTAATCAATCAATGAACAACACTTCGACTAAAATATTCTTATCAGCCCCCATTGATTCCCCAGTAACACCCCACCCTCGCGCTCTACCCAACCTCCCATTAAACAGCCTTCTGACCACACTCCCCGTCCCTCCTCATCAATACCTCAAAGATCATAGCTCCCTCGGGACCACCGGGTCCCCCTCCAGGCGGCTCCGACCGCTGCGTCCCATGTCCCCACCTCGAACCCACCCCATCTACTGGTCCCCTTCTGCAGACAAACCTTGGGTCTAGAACCCACCCGGTGCCAGCCGCCCGAACCATACACAGCTGCTGCGCCCAGGGCGGACCTCCCTCCTTTCCCCGCAGGCGGGACAGTGCAGGCGTGCCTCAATAGCCTCCGCCCGCATCCCTGTCCTCCGCGCCCCAGGGCCCACCTTAGTTTTCGGAGCAGGGTGGTCCACGAGCAGCCTGTGCCTCGGCGAGAGCGCAAACGGGCGACAAGTCGTAGGGCTTCAGTTTGTGTTCGTAGTCCACCCGAATGCCCGGGGGGCAAGCCTATGGGCTGTCGCAGCGTGGCAAACTCGGCATCGTGGATCTCCCAGGTTCCGGCGGGCCGGGACCTGATGTGAACGTACAACGTGAGTCCCGTCATCTATTGTCGACGTATCCGGGGCTCGCGAACTGCGTTTCCCGGCATGCAACGGGCACGGCCAAAGCGGCTGAATCCACGCACTTCGTGTCTGCAGCGACGCGACGCGCAAGCTACCAGCGATTCTTTGTTCTTTTTATTCCGAGGCCAAGATCGATTTGCTCCCCCGCCCCTCCCTTCTTGGACCGTGTTTGTTACTGAGCCTCTAAACTACATTTCCCAAGATGCCACGCGCACGGTGGCGCCCATTCATTTTTCGCGTGCCGGGAAGCGAAATTACCACTCGGGGCATAAACGTGACAGTAAGGAAAATGCGTTCTTGAAGTGCGCGAGCGCGCAGAGGCTGCTCGGCTGCAATTTCAGATCGCACTACAGCTAACGGAAGGCGCTGCCTGAGTTTTACCGCCTCAGAACTTCAGTTTCCCTGTCTGGAAAGTGGGGATAATCAATAGTATAGACTTAACAGCATTATTGGGAGGGTTAAATAGGTGTAGCTTAGTCACTCTCTGGCCTTTTGTAATTCTGTGATCTTCAAATATTTTAAATTCCAACCCAGACACAAAAAAAGACTATATATCCTGACCCAGTGGACAAACGGAAAAATAATGAAAACGTTTATCGTAGTGTTTACCATGTGCTAAGCTCTAAATGCCCTCAGTGGTGTGCTGGTAAATGGTTAACCACTGGCTGGGGCGGGGGTGGTGGCGGGGAGGGGTGGGGGGAAGGGAGGCTGGTTTCTAGCATTTACCAATTTCCGTGGCTTAGGTACAATCTTCTTGTTAGATTTCAAGGTACCGACCTGTGGTCACTGAACAGGGAGTTCAAAAGAGATGCAGTAGTGCACTATCATGTATTATTTTTACCATACAGATAAAATGGGGGTAAATGACCTCAAGAGCATAGAGAATAGTGGAATGTGGTAAAATTAGGAAGTTACGAGTTTTGAGTAAGTTTATATCATTTCATTTTTAACCATAGCTGTTTAACTTTAGGAGGCTGAGGTGGAAGGATCGCTTGAGTCCAGGACTTCAAGACCAGCCTGGGCAATATGGTGAGATCCCCCTCTCTACAAATAATAAAAATAGCCGGGCGTGGTGGTGTGCGCGAGTAGTTCCAGTTACTTGGGAGGCTGAGGTGGGAGGATTGCATGAGCCTGGGAGGTCAAGGCTGCAGTGAGGTTTATCGTGCCACTGCACTCCACTGTGGGTGACAGAGTGAGACCCTGTCTCAACAAACAAACAAAACCAGTTGTTAAACCAGCTGTTTAACAACCAGTTTGCAAAATTCCTGAAAATTGAACAGCTCCTCCCAACCTGTACAAGTTGGCTCCAGCATGTCCTTCCCTTTGTTCATTCATTTTAATCCTGACAACATAAATATGAGTATTAGCCAGGGGCGGTGGCATGCGCCTTTAGTCCCAGCTACTCCAGAGGGTGAGGTGGGAGGATCCCTGGAGCCCAGGGGTTTGAATCTAGTCTGGGCAACATAGCGAGAACCCATGTCTCTTTAAAATATAAAAGGGCTGGATGCAGTGGCTCACGCCTATAATCCCAGAATTTTGGGAGGGCGAGGCGGGTGGATCACTTGAGGTCAGGAGTTGGAGACCAGCCTGGCCAACATAGTGCAACCCCGTCTCTACTAAAAATACAAAAATTAGCTGGGTGTGGTGATGCGCACCTCTAGTCCCAGCTACTCAGGAGGCCAGGGTGGGAGGATCACTTGAACCTGGGAGGCAGAGGTTGCAGTGAGCCGACATCGTGCTACTGCACTCTAGCTTGGGTGACAGAGTGAGACCCTGTCTCAAGAAAAAAAAAAAAAAAGAACAGATTGATTGATTCCTTAGCACACGAGCTTCACTAGGCAGGGATTCCTGTTCTGTCATGTTCACTGCTGCCTCCCAGTGCCTGGAACAGGGGTGGTGCACAGTTGATGTTCAATAAATGTTGGTTGAATTCATCCTTTTGTTGCTTCGTTCCTTAATTTTTTCCCCAGTGGTGCATCCTGCATTTCTATGGAGCCCTGGATGGAGGCGTAGAGACTCTGAGAACTAGGGAAGAAGCCAGAGCTTTGTCAGCAGAACTCAAGGGCATTGTGGGACTGTGGGAACATGATTCCCCTGCAGAGGCGAGCGAGTGTGAGAAAGGAAGGGTTTGAGCCACCAGGCCTCCGCTCCACAAGAGAGGAGGGGGTGCCAGGCATTGGGGGCCCATGTTCACCCTGTGGGACGCTTCCCACGTCCTGTTTTCTTGTCGCTCACGAAGAGGATGTTTAACTTTTAGCAAAGAAACTTGCTTCCTCCAGCAGGGCCGGGGGTTTGGGGGACAGGAGCCAGGCTCTGAACTCCCCAGGCTCTTCCCGAAGTAGGGTGTCGGCCTGCAGCTCCCACCCAGCACCCCACTGAGTGTAAAGGTGTCCTTCCCTTGGCCTCCTGGAGGGGTCAAGGAAGGGGGAGCTGCCAGGCCAGCTCTTTCCCGGAGGGGGCATCTTAGCAGTGTGAGGGAACGAGGGGGGTGGCCCAGGGGTAGGGGACTAGGACTTTGCTGCCCAGGGGCTGCTTTGAGGAAAGGAAGTGACTGGAAAGAGTTACTCCGTGGGGAGCCTGCATGAAAGGACAGATCGGAATCCCATATGCAGCCAAGCAAGTGGGACTTTGCTTTCGCAGAGAAGAAATCACTAATTCCTCCCACAAATATGTATTGAGCAATAACTATGTGTAAAGCATTGTCTTAAGTGCTCTGCCTGTGTTAATTAATTCAATTGTCTCAATAGCCCAAAGAGTTAGGCGTTATTAGGCCCTTGAGGAAGCTGAGACTCAGTGAGGTTTAGGAATTTGCTTGTTTAGCCACACAGCTAATAAGTGGCAGAGCTGAGAAAGCTTTTGCTGTTAACTGCTTCACTGTGTCCCTCCCTCCCCTGGATGCTACCGGGCAGTGAGCTGTTTTCATCAAAGGTCTCCTTAGAACTGACGATAACCCAGAGTGACTTTTAACAGATTTCACGGGACTCCCATGTGTCACACAAGGGTCTGCTTTACTGAACCAACAGAAACCTTAAATGACCCTGAGAAGGAGCCCTACTTTGATGAACTAACAAAGTGTTCTTATCCCTGGCACAGCCTCAAGGCCTTGGTCCTGCTTAAAGACATCTGTTCCTTCTAAAGCAGTTTCCTCTACGCAGCCAGATCACACTTTCCCTTTGTTTTCCCGCTGCCATACCGGCTTATGTTGAGCACCTGCTATCTGCAGTGCCCTGAAACTTAGCAGAGCTGTGGGGTTCTCAGAGCTGGATGGAAGTTCATCTCTCCCGTAGAAGAGTTCCTTTGGCAGAAATAAAAGTAATGATAATAATACGACATTAGATAAGTGGCCTTTGTTGAGCACCTGCTGTGTGCCTGGTAGCCCTGTGTTGGTCCATGTTGGAAGGCCAGTAAGGGCAGGCCCTGGGAGGGAAGGGGAGCGATCAGAGCAGGAGGCTGTGGCAGGGAGGTGGCGAATGGATGCGGGGGGGGGGGGTTGTCTTTTTTTTTTTTTAATTCAAATAAAGTATGCTAGTTATTTGGATGGGATACTTCAGACTTGAAATATGGATACCTGCATCCCCCCACCCCCCGACCTTTAGCCATCTGGGTCAAAGCCTCTGGTGACAGGTGTATCTTTCCCTGGCCAGCCGGTAGCACAGATGTGTAATGGCTCTGGGTGGGGGAGGGGTATGAGGGGAGAGAGAAATCAGAGTAGATAGGAAAGGAGACAGAGGCTGGAGGAGGCTGGGCAGGAGTGTGTGTACGTGTGTATGTGCACGTGTGTGTGAATATGCTGAGTGTATCTCACCTGCCCGTTCTCAGCCACAGCCACACGTATGTGAGCTGTGCCTGCGTCTTCCTATGTAACTTGCCTGGTGCTGCGTTCTGTCTATGGCCGCCTGCCCAACTTGTGCTTTTTTTTTTTTTTGAGATGGAGTCTGACTCTGTCACTTGGGCTGGAGTGCAGTGGCACGATCTTGGCTCACTGCAACCTCTGCCTTCCAGGTTCAAGCAATTCTCTTGCCTCAGCCTCCCGAGTAGCTGGGATTACAGGCACCCGCCACCACGCCCAGCTAATTTTTTTTGTATTTTTAGTAGAGATGGGGTTTCGCCACACTGGCCAGGCTGGTCTCGAACTACTGACCTCGTGATTCACCCACCTTGGCCTCCCAAAGTGCTGGGATTACAGGCGTGAGCCACTGCACCCAGCCCAATTCATGCTTTTTTTTTTTGGCAACTGTGTGCATTGGTACTGTCTGTCGGTGCATTTCATCTATATGTTGTTGTGTGTGTGTGTGTTGCTTGGGTGTTTGTCTCCTTTGTAATGGTTGTGGGTGACAAGTGTGTCAGAGTACTTGTCCCTCCTAAATGTGTATCTGTGCGCACGTATCTTTCTTTGTGTGTCTGCTGCTGTATTTGTGTCTCTTCTTAGCAAGTGGCTGCAGGTATGTGTGCCCTCCGGGTGTTTCTTCTGGTGCCATGGTATGAGTACTATCTGGTTCTCTTGTTTCTTCCTTGTGTAGCTTTCACTGTGGTTTCTGGATTTTTTCTTTGCAACGATAGTAAGCGTACTCTGCATTCCTGTGCTTTGTGTTTGTGTGCAGGTATATGCTTTCCCTGTGTGTTTCTTTTCTGACTAGATTTGTGACTAGCTGTGTGTGTACACGGCTGTGTGCAGCCATTTGCTGAAATGCAGTTGTGTGTGTGTGTGTGTGTGTGTGTGAGACAGAGAGAGAGAAGAGAGAAAGAAAGAGAGAGAGAAGGAGACTAAGGCTTTTCTGTTTGTACAAAAATCATGTCAGCCTATGAGTGCCTCTCTCTGTGACTGGAGCTGTATGTGGTTACATGTGGTCACAAGTGCACATTCAAGTTCACATACACAGAGATATCATTTTAGGGCTCGAACCTGGAAGTTTGCCTCCAGGGTCGTCTGAACCTGGATTCAGGTTCAGATCCAGGGCCATCTGAACCTGGATCATGTGTGTGGGAAAGACCCAGGACCCATGAACAATGTCATCAGCTGTGTGTAATCGTCTGTGTGCTCTGTGTGTGGCTGTGAATCTGTGTGTGTGATTTGCCTGTTGATTGTCTTTGGCTTGGCTGTGGGTCCATGGGCGATGATGTTCAGGAGTCTAGAGTGTCTGGAAATCGGCACAAGCCTATCCCTGTGTTAGTCTGTGCTCTCTGTGAGCGGCTCTGAGCCTGTGGGTATTGATAGCTGTAAGACTATCGTCACTCTGTGTGGCCACATTTGTGACTGTCCCATGAGCTTGTGCTCTTAACGTGCAGTGGTGAGTCTGTTTGTGTTCATGTCTATCAGTCTTTATTCTCTTGTGTGGCTGTGAGTCTTTGTGCACCTCTGTGAGTGATGGCGAGTTGGCCCCCGTATCTGAGTCCCTTGATGGGGCTGTGATGGGTCCTGTTGTGTAGCTGTGATTCCTGAGTGTGCAGGAGTCTCTCTCCCGCTGTGGGGAAGTAAACGCCCCATCCCTTGTCCTCCTCCAACTGTGGGTGGGGTGAGGGCATCTAGGCCAGCTTTGAAGCCCCAGCCAGCTCCTGGCCTTTCCGGGAATTCTGTGTTCCCTGTTGGGGGTGGGCAGGCGGGCAAGGGGCCCAGACAGAGGCCTCTTGTCCACCTGGGCTTCAAGCAGCCCAGTCGAGGTGATCCCAGATCCCAAGTCCACCCTGCCTGACATCCTGTAGTGGACACGTGCCTTGCCTGGGACAGGCATGCCTGTCATATGCCTGGAGGGGAGTGAACAGACGGACTCCCATAGAAGACAGACGGACAGACAGATAGTGGGACTTCTCAGGGCTTGGACAAGCCCCACCCCACGCTTGGGGTGGGGTCCAGGACTACAGTGCCCGCCCAGTTTGCGGACAGTGTGAGTTCACAGTCCACATTCCCCACCCAGCCACAAATGCCGTCCCTGCCTCCCTCTGGGGGCCCCCAAGATCTAGGGTCCTCTCGAGACTAGGCTGTCTGCCTGAGGTCTGCCTGGAATAGCCTGGCTACTACCCCTGCACCTGTTCCCCTGCTGTCCCCAGGCCTCTCTGCCTGAATCTGCCTTTCTCTGCCTCTTTTCTTCTGTCCCTCCAGGAGTCTCTCTGCCTCAACCACTCCCTCTGCCCCTTCATCTCTCTGAGCTGGTGTGTCTGGTCCTACCCTCTGTTTGGGGAGCTGTCTGGCTCTGTCCCCCACCTCTTTGCCAGCCTGTGTCTCCTGTCTATGACTGAGCCCAATTGCCTGTTGCCTTTCTGCAGGTGTTTCCACGAGCCTATCCCTACCCACCTGTCTGTTTCTGGGTCTGCCTGTGTGTCCCTTTCTCCCTGTCTCTGCCTGTCTACCAAGCTCCCCTAGCATCCCCTCCTCCTGCCCATCTGTCTTTCTGTCCCTTCTGTGGTCTGTCTGTTCCTGTGCTGTTTCTCATGCCTGCTTTCTTTGTAACTTCGGTTCTCCTACTCTCTCTCTGTCTCCTCTCTGCACCTTTTTCTGCCATCCATCCCATCCTGCTGTCCGTCTGCTCTGTGAGTCCATCCCCTCTGTCTGCCTGTCACTCTCTCTAGCTGTGGGTCTACACCCTCAATCTTTCAGGCCATTTCCCCCACCATCAACACACAAACAAACCTCTGTCTCCCTCCAAGTGGGTCCAGATAGGGGGCGCCCCTTCTCCACCTCTTCCCCCGCCCAGGGCCAGAAGGAGGGAAACGAAATTAAAATTAACATTTCTTCTCAGGAAAAAAAAAAAAAGTACCGCGCCAGAGCAGGAGCCTAGGCAGCCGAGAGGGTGCCCGAACCCAAGTCTGAGTTGCGGCCACTTCAGGAGCTGAGAGGAGCAGTTAGGTGAGGAGGGAGCGTGGGCTGTGGGGATGGTGTTCCTGGGGGCCTGAGATATGAGTAGGGGTCCTGGGAGGGGGCTCGGGATTCCTTGGAGACATTTTAGCACTAGTGGGGAATGGAATGGCGTGTGTGTGGGGAGTTCCTTTTGGTACCCTGATCCCAGGAAGTGAATTCAGGTGTGGGTGGGAGGCTCCGGAGGGTGCTGGTGGTGGGGGATGGGACTCCTTGAGACCCTCCCTGTCCCAGGAACGGGATTCAGGACTTGGGAAAAGGATTTCCTGAGCCAGTTTGAGCTCTAATGGGGACCTTGAATGGGGGTTTCTGAGATACCTCCTTCCCAAGGAGTAAGCACAGGATGGGGCTGCGGTTTCTTCAGAGACGCTCTACCCACAAGGCAGGGGCTCCAGGCTTGGGTGGGGATTGCAGAGACACCCCCACCCCAGGAAACTCGTTAGGCCACGGGAGGGGGACTTTGATGAAGGTCTCAGAAATAGCTCTTCCTCCGGAGGGGAAATGAGGGCTCGGGCCAGGTTCCTGAGACACCCCATACCTCACACCCAGGAAGTTTCTCAAGTCTGGAAGTGTCTCCAAATTGACTTCTGCCAGAAGATGAGTGTTTAAGACTTGCTAGGGGCCCTGGAAAAGACCTCTAGGCCCTAGAATCGGGGTTAAATGGGAGTCCCTGGGTCATTTCTGTCCCTGGGAAGGGGCTCGGTTCAGGGACTTGTCTTTGGCTTCTAGTGAGGATATTCAGAGTCGTGGCAGAGAGCAGTTTGCAGCGTCTGGGGCAGAGGTCTCCGAGTCTGTCCCCAACCCTTAGCTCACTCAACAGGTTGCATTAGCTCTGGGCTCGGGCTTGGGGGCCCAGGCGGGAAGGAGGGGGGTGAGGGCATTAGGAGGGGTGGGGCAGCCAGGCCGACACGTGTCCCTGCAAGGAGTGAGCCGCCTGGCCACGCGGTGAGGGTGGAGGGAAGGAGGGGGGGCGGCGCGGGGACTGGGGAATGAAAGACACAGATGGCAAGAGAGACAGCGTGAGTCTGGGGTCTGGGAGGAGAGGCTATCCCTTCTCCACGTGGTTGGCTCATCTGCGCTGGGGTCCGGCTCTCTCTGTAGCTTTCTGTCTCTCTCTCCCCCACTATTTCTCTCTCACTGGCTCTCTCTGTGTCTCTCTGAGTAACTAACTGTTGGCTTCTCTCCTTCTCTGATTTTTTTTCTTCTCTCTCTCTCATCTCTTTCTCTGTCAGCCTGCCTCCATTTCTATCCCTGTCTGTTCCTGCTCCCCTGCCTTATCTCTTTCTCCGTCTTTCCATCGGTCTCTATGGGACTCCCCTCCCCCCTTCTTCAGCTCCCCTCACTTTGAAGCACGCTCGTTCCATCTCTGATCCCCCCACCCCATTTCTTTGCCCACAGGATGGAACTTCAGGATCCAAAGATGAATGGAGTCCTCCCTTCGGATGCTGTGGGGTGAGTCAGGGGTCCAAGGAGGTGGGCTCAGGGATCAGGGGTCAGGGTTACCGTCTTATCGGCCCCTATTTCCTTGCCCTATCCAGCTACAGGCAAGAACGTGAGGGCTTCCTGCCCAGTCGTGGTCCTGCTCCTGGGAGCAAGCCGGTCCAGTTCATGGATGTGAGTGGCCCCACAGGATCTGTCCCGGTGGCACCTTCCCCAGCTAATCTCCTCCCGCACTGCTCCATCTTCCCCACTCCTCCTCCTCCCTGCTGTTCCCCTGCCCAGCTATCTCCCCAGCGCAGCTACACACTACTTGGTCGCTCCCCTCTCCAGATACTCCTCTTCCCCAGATAGGCCCTTTCCAGCGCTCTCCCTGGCCTTGCTTCTCCCCACCCGCTCTTCGGCCCAGTGACTGCCCTCCCCGTCTGTTCCCCTCCCGGCCTGCCTTTCTCCTCCAGCTGTTCTTCCTCCTCCAGCTGTTCTTCCTCCTCCAGCACTCCCCATCCTCAGCCTATCCCCACCCGCAGCGTCTCCCCTCCCCAGCTGTTTTACCTCTGGTGGCTGCTTCACCCTCCCCGGGTCCTCTCCACTTCCAGCTGCTCCCTCCAAAGTTTGTCCTAGTTTCCCCCTTCCCAGCTCTCCCCATTCGCAGCCTCTTCCATCTTCAACTCTTCTTCCCTGCTAGCCTCTTCCCTCCTCCAACGGTCTCTCCTTGGCTTCTCTCCACCCCGCTAGCTTCTTCTCCAGTCTTTCCCTGGCCCTGGCATTAGTCTCCTTACCCGGTGCCCCGTCCCAATGTGTGCCCGGGCTTTGCTCCTTGCGTGCAGTTCGAGGGGAAGACATCGTTTGGAATGTCAGTGTTCAACCTCAGCAATGCCATCATGGGCAGCGGCATCCTGGGGCTGGCCTATGCCATGGCCCACACGGGGGTCATCTTCTTCCTGTGAGTCCATAGGTGGCCTGCGGTGCCGGGGGTGTTGTGGGGCAGGTGGGAGGCCTGGGGCCAGGTCTGAGCTGTGCCACCTGCCGCAGGGCCCTGCTGCTGTGCATTGCGCTTCTATCGTCCTACTCCATCCACCTCCTGCTGACCTGTGCTGGTATTGCAGGTGAGACCCAGAGCCTGGATCCCAGTCCCCACTCCACCCTCTTTGGACCCCAGACTCTGGAGCCACATCCAGAGCTCAACACAGACCTTGGACCCCAGACCCCAGACCCAGCTCCCTGAATGCAGACCCCAGATCCTGGACCCAGCACCCCAGAACCCACCCCCAGACCACTACACTCTACATCTAACCCCCACCCCTCCGTCCCCGGTTCCCCAGCTCCTACCATGGTCTCAGTTCATAGTATGGCTCCAAGACCCCTACTCTTACCTCCAGCCCTCATCCTTTTCCCTGGCCTCAGATCCCACCTCCCAGACTCTGCCCCTAAACTCAAGCCCAACTGCTTAACCCCCACCTTCATCCTCCATCAGTCAAAGCCGGTTCCCCCAAGCCCCAACTCCCCAGCTCCCGGGCCCTCTGGCCTGCACCTCTGGCCTGGCCTCCTGGACCTTCAACCCTGTTCCTGACTCCCCCCGCTAGGCATCCGAGCCTATGAGCAGCTGGGACAGAGGGCATTCGGGCCTGCGGGGAAGGTAGTGGTGGCCGCAGTCATCTGTCTGCACAATGTTGGGGGTGAGGACTCTGGGAGGTGGGGGTCAGCTTGGGGGAAGAGGGCGGAGTGAGGTGGGCTTCCCCAGGCTGGGCTGGGGAAGACGGGATGGGGGCATGAAGAGAATCCTTCTGCTTACACCTCCCCCACCTGCACCAGCCATGTCCAGTTACCTGTTCATCATCAAATCTGAGCTCCCCCTGGTTATCGGCACCTTCCTGTACATGGACCCCGAGGGGTGAGTGAGCAACACCCCTTGGCTGGCCAGCAGCCCCTTGACTCTGCCTGTGAGGCCCAGTCAGTATCTTCAGCGCTGTGTGTGCATCTGACTTCCAGATGTTCTAGTTTGAGACTGCTGGGCAGGCCACATGGGTCAGACTGATTCCTCTGTGTGCCTGTTGCTCTGACCACAGGAGTCCAGTCGACCGTGTGCTGATTTTATGACTTATTCTGGCTGCTTCTGGCTGGAGGCTGACTCTTTACGTCCGGTTTACTCTGCTGCTGACCATGTGTGTGTGAATGTACATAGCCAATGGACTCAGACTCTGCCTGTGGGTTTGACTCTGCGTCTGCTGTCCTGGCTGATTCTCTTGGGCTAGCTCTGTGATTGACTACAGCTGTGTCCTGTATACTGGGATTCCAACCATATGTGTCTTACCCTCGGTCACTCTGACTTCCCCTGTCCAGCTGATTGTTTGAGCTTGATTCTAGGTTCATCTGGCTGAATCTGTCTAGCTGTAAGTGTGTGATCGTTGACTCCAGCAGTGTGTCTGTGTGCATGTAGTATGCTGTGGTACCAACTATGTGTGACTCACTCTGACTGTACGTGTCCAGCCAACTCCATCTCTGTGTTTGATTTGGTGGCTGTTCTGGCAAATTCTCTCTGGTGTGTGTGTGTGTGTGTGTGTGTGTGTGTGTGTGTGATCCCTGAATGTGGCTATGTGCCCTCTGTATTATGGTTGCAACCATATATGCTGGACTGTTCTGATTATGCATCTGGCTGACTGTGTGTGAGTCTGGATCCACTGTGCTGGCTCGGTATGTGTGGGGGGCATGCGCACGATGGGACTCCAGCAGGGCTAGTATGTATGCACAGTGTGTTGCAGTGCTTGTGCTCCAGCTGCACGTGTGTAGCTGCCTCTGTGTGTTTCATGAACAGCTCTGTGTGTCCAGTGGCTAACTCTGCCTCTGGTCCCATGGGCTTTGCATGGTGTGTAGATGTGTCTCTGGTTTTGTCAGTCTGACTCTGGTCTGTGTGACAGTTTTTTTTTTTTTTTTTTTTTTTTTTTTTGCCGGAGTCTCACTCTGTCGCCCAGGCTGGAGTGCAGTGACATGATCTCAGCTCACTGTAACCTCTGCCTCCCAGGTTCAAGCGATTCTCCTTCCTCAGCCTCCTGAGTAGGTGGGATTACAGGCATGTACCACCATGCTCGGCTAATTTTTTAATTTTATTTTTTTGAGGCGGAGTCTTACTCTGTTGCCCAGGCTGGAGTGCAGTGGCGCCATCTTGGCTCACTGCAACCTCCACCTCCCAGGTTCAAGCCATCCTTCTGCCTCAGCTCCCATGCTCGGCTAATTTTTGTATTTTTAGTAGAGATGGGGTTTCGCCACGTTGGCCAGGCTGGTGTTGAACTCCTGACCTCAGGTGATCTGCTTGCCTTGGCCTCCCAAAGTGCTGAGATTATAGGCGTGAGCCACCACACCTGGCCAGTCTGACAATTTTAACTGAGTGCTTGATCTTTACTCTCTGTGTGTATCCTTTTAGATTTTTGGTTTGATTCTGAGAACACTAGATAGCTGACAGTGTGACCAGAGATGTCTCATTATTGTAGTTAGCTCCCATTGGTTTATTTCTGTGTAACTGTGTATGAGATAGAAAGAGACCATGTGAATGTCTAGAACATAGGCATTCAATCAAGTTGTTTTGAATGCATGAGCAGTTGTTCAGCTGATTCTGTCTTAACTGACTGTCTTGCCTGGTCACCTTCCTCCAATATCTGTACAGATCCCACCTTTTCTCAGAGCTTGGTTCCAACAGTGTGGCCAGCTGGATGATTTCGTTTCTATTTCAGTCTTTCTTTGGCTGTGTGGCCAAATCAGTCCACAGGCATACTTTCAGGCATCCAACAAACCTTGAGCTGTTCAAACAAGCATGCATGTGTGTTTCTGACTTTTTGATGGACTCTGCATCGTGGCTTGTCTACTGGATCATCAGACTGTTGCTCTACCTGTCAGACATACCACAATCATGACTCACTCTCTTTGTGTCTGGCACCTTGTGTGGGACTGATTTTCTCTTTTCTTTCTTTCTTTCTTTCCTTCCTCCCTTCCTTCTTTCTTTTCTTTCTCTCTTCCTTTTTTTTTTTTTTTTTGAGTGTCTTGATCTGTCACCCAGGCTGGAGTGCAATGGCGCAATCTTGGTTCACTGCAACCTCTGCCTCCTGGGTTCAAGTGATTCTCCTGCCTCAGCCTCTCGAGTAGCGGGGATTACAGGCACGCGCTACCATACCTGGCTAATTATTTATTTATTTATTTATTTTTTTGAGACGGAGTCTCCCTCTGTCGCCCAGGCTAGAGTGCAGTGGCGTGATCTCGGCTCACTGCAAGCTCCGCCTCCCAGGTTCATGCCATTCTCCTGCCTTAGCCTCCTGAGTAGCTGGGACTACAGGCGCTCCCCACCACACCCGGCTAATTTGTTTTGTATTTTTAGTAGAGACAGGGTTTCACCATGTTGGCCAGTCTGGTCTCAAACTCCTGACCTTAGGTGATCCACCCGCCTCAGCCTCCCAAAGTGCTGGGATTACAGGCATGAGCCACCGCACCTGGCCTGGACTGATTTTTACATTGAGTCTGACTGATTTGGGGTGTTTGGCCATCTGGTTGTGCATCCACTTGCGAAGTCTGATGGCAAGTTTTGTCCAGCTGTGTATGTGTTAGCTGTCTCCCACCAATAGTATCTGACAATCTCATAATCAGCTTGACTGTTTTTGTCAACCCTATTGTGCCATTTGTCACTGTAACCACCTGAATGACTTCTCAAGCTGAGGTTGTCAGCTTAACTCTCCTGACTTAGGGCAGAAAGCTGCCTGTCCAGCTGTCTTCTGTGAGTGTCTGCCTGACAGTTTCCTTTGGCTGGCAGCTAGGCACTGTGTCTTCCTGTCTCTCTAGGGACTGGTTCTTGAAGGGAAACCTCCTCATCATCATTGTCAGTGTGTTAATCATCCTGCCCCTGGCCCTCATGAAACACTTGGGTAAGAGGCTCCCTGGGTTGGCCATTGGGTAGTGGGATTAGACAGAAGAAGCCAGACTGAGAAAACCCCCATTCATTTTCAAGGGCTGAAGAACACTAGGAGAGAGCTTATTTGATGTGGGCTTGAACAGATTAGTAGGAGTTTTCTATGGAGGGGAGGTTTTTCTGGGTGGAAGTAGAAGCTTATGCGAAGGTAACTGGGGTGGGTAGACCTTGAAGGCCAGACTAGGTGTTTGGAGTTCACTGTACAGGGGTCCATTGATTTTTTTGTTTTGTGTTGTTTTTTTGAGACCGAGTCTCGCTCTGTCACCCGGGCTGGAGTGGTGCAATGGCGTGGTCTTGGCTCACTGCAACCTCTGCCTCCTGGGTTCAAGTGATTCTTCTGCCTCAGCCTCCCGAGTAGCTGGGATTACAGGTGTAAGCGCCACCACACCCAGCTAATTTTTGTATTTTTAGTAGAGATGGGGCTTTGCCATGTTGGCCAGGCTGGTCTTGAACTCCTGACCTCAGGTGATCCACCCGCTTAGGCCTCCCAAAGTGCTAGGATTATAGGTGTGAGCCACCACGCCTGGCTGATTTCTGAGACTCTGTGTTTTGCCCCTCTTAGGCTACCTGGGGTATACCAGTGGTCTCTCTCTGACCTGCATGCTGTTTTTCCTTGTTTCGGTGAGTCACAGAGAAGCAGGGAGAGAGTTTGGGACATTGGAACATAGCCTCCCCCATGACCTGGCTTCCCTGCTGCCCCCATCCTCAGGTCATCTACAAGAAGTTCCAACTTGGCTGTGCTATAGGCCGCAATGAAACAGCAATGGAGAGTGAAGCTCCCGTGGGACTCCCCAGCCAAGGGCTCAACAGCAGCTGTGAGGCCCAGATGTTCACAGTTGACTCACAGGTGTGTGTGCAGGCATGTAGGAGATTGCATCACACTCAGGCCTTCTGGTTCTGTCATACGGTGCATCCTGCTCAGAGTGGAGCCGGATATTGGACATTGGGAGCTTCTATGTATCTGATATGGAGGGCGATTACGGGGCGGGAGGGGGATGGGAAGAAGGGGATGGACCCCTGTGGGCTCTAATGCCATGTACTCGGGCATTCCCCTAGATGTCCTACACAGTGCCCATTATGGCTTTTGCTTTTGTCTGCCACCCTGAGGTGCTGCCCATCTATACGGAGCTCTGCCGGTGAGTGGGCAGGCAAGCGGGCCTGAATGATGGGCCAGCAAGTGGGGTGGTAACCAGAATGTCTGACACTCCCTACAGCAGTCCTGGGACTGTCACTTGGTGGAAGCTAGGTTGTGTCATGGGAGGGGTTTGGGGTGGCCAGGAGGTGTTGGGGCACTCAGGGTAGTGACTGTTTGCTGATCGGGGCTTAAGTATTCTCCTATTTTAATATCCAGCACAAATGTGGATGGACAGTTGGGAAGCAGAGATTAGATGATCAGATGGAGGGGGTGATATGCATGGCTGGTGATATGGGGATAGGGAGGTATGGACAGACAGAGGCGGAGGCAGGGATGATATGATGGGAGATGTGTGGATGATCAGACAGAGGGACAGCATGGATAGTCAGGTGGAAGAGGCAGTGGCAGTCAAATGCAGGGGAGAGGGAGACGGTCATATGGGGGGAGATATGGATGGTCAGAGAGGGGATTTTGGCTAGTCACAGGGGAGGCAGAGATGGGTATCCCCATGTGTGCCAGCTGAAAGTCTGGGAGAAGGAGACTCTGGAGGGTGGAGGCTGGCTCTGAGGGACCTGGGGCAAGTCCCAGGGTCTGGGCATGACAGTTCCACGACCTCTACACCTCAGGCCCTCCAAGCGCAGGATGCAGGCCGTGGCCAACGTGTCCATTGGGGCCATGTTCTGCATGTATGGGCTCACAGCAACCTTTGGATACCTCACCTTCTACAGTGAGTGGGGCTGGGGCTAGGGCTGGGGGGAGGGGGAAGGCCTGGGGCGGGAGCCTCTGAGCTCTTTCCTTCTGTGACCACGGACCTGTCAGTTTCCAAACAGAAGGTGTGCCTCACTTGTGTGGATTTTGTCACTGTGCATGTATGTATGGGTTTCTGGGGCATTGGTCCTGGTGCTCTCTCCACATCCTGCATCCCGTACCCCCTGTCTCATGGCCCAGGCAGTGTGAAGGCGGAGATGCTGCACATGTACAGCCAGAAGGACCCGCTCATCCTCTGCGTGCGCCTGGCCGTGCTGCTCGCGGTGACCCTCACTGTGCCAGTCGTGCTGTTCCCTGTGCGTGGGGCCCATGGCTCAGAGGGACATGGATGGATGGGTAGAGGGCATAGGCATGGATGTGTGGGTCGAGGCTGGAGACAGGAGTGGATGGATGGATGAAGGAGGCAAGGATGGACAGACAGGAAAGGGCAGCGTTTTCAGATGGACAGAGATGGCAAAAATCAATAAACAGAAGTGGGGAGGACATAGATAGCAGAAGAGAGAGGGTCAGGGGACAGGGTAGTCAGTTGGAGGGAGGAGGCACAGATGGATGGCTAGAAAGAAGAGGGAGGCAGGAAGGGTCAGTTGGAGGGTAGAATTAAGAAACAGGGATGGACAGAAAAAGGGTGGAGGCTGAAGTGATGGGGTGTAGGAGGCTCAAGGCTCCCAGATGGGGAGGCAGAACTAATTAGACAGAGGAGGAAGGTAGAGGTCAGATGGAGAGAGGCAGGGAGCTCACACAGGGTGGAAGGATTGGTGGATGGTCAGACAGAAGGAGAAGGCGAAGATGGTCAGCTAGAGGAGGAGGCAAGGATTTCAGACAGTGGGTGCAGGTGCCGATGGGTGTTCAGACAGAAGGAGGAGATGTGGATTGTCAGAGGATGGAGGCAGGAAGCCTGTTCAGTACACAGAGACACAGATGTTGGGTTAGGCAGGGTGGAGCCATAGTCAGAGGGAGGGGAAATCAGGGATCTCAGCCAGAGGGTGGAGCTAAAGACAGATGATCACGTGGAAGGGGGGCAGCACTTGGGTCCTGACTTCTGTCCCACCCTACTCTGGCCACAGATCCGCCGGGCCCTGCAGCAGCTGCTTTTCCCAGGCAAGGCCTTCAGCTGGCCACGACATGTGGCCATAGCTCTGATCCTGCTTGTTTTGGTCAATGTCCTTGTCATCTGTGTGCCAACCATCCGGGATATCTTTGGAGTTATTGGTCAGTAAACCTCACCCCAGTCCCATACCCCATCTAATATGGGCCTTGTCCCCAAGTCAGGTTGACTCCTGTCCCTCCTTCTTGTTCTCCAGGGTCCACCTCAGCCCCCAGCCTCATCTTCATCCTCCCCAGCATCTTCTACCTCCGCATCGTACCCTCTGAGGTGGAGCCTTTCTTATCCTGGCCCAAGATCCAGGTAAGCATTCCAGGGCAGAGCTAGGGAGAGAGGGAGCACTCCAGGGAGGGAGTGCTCACTCCAGGATGGCTGGAGGTGAAAGGGACATGCATAGGAGGGGGCTGGGAGAGCATCTGAAAGAATGGTCTGGAAGAATGAAGGTGATTGTCTTAGGAAGGGGCAGAGGAGACAGAGCACCAGCAGGGTCCAGGAAGACAGGGAGCACTCAAACAGAGGCTGGCATAGAGGGAGCATTCTCCAGACAGATGGAAGGAGCACTATTGGGAAGAGAGTTGGAAGCACTTTGAAGAAGGAGGATGGAGGAATGTATTCTCTCATGGGTCCTGGGAAGGTGGAAGGACTCGCAGAAAGGGGCTGGCTGTAAGGAAGGAGAGGGCACACAGAGGAGGGTCAGGAATGGATGGAGCACTCTCTGAAGGAGGTGGAAGACTTGAGGAACATTCTCAGAAGGCAACTGGGTGAGGAATCCCAACCAGCCCCATCTTGTCTCTCTGGCCCGCAGGCCCTGTGCTTTGGAGTCCTGGGAGTCCTCTTCATGGCCGTCAGTCTAGGCTTTATGTTTGCCAACTGGGCCACAGGCCAGAGCCGCATGTCTGGACACTGATCAGGCCCTGCTGGCCCAGGTCCCTGTGTGCATGCACATGGAGGGGTCGGGGCCGCTCCCTAGGGTCCCTCCTGCCCAGCATGTGGAGGTGGCTGGTTCCCATGAACGTGGTTGTCAGAGGCGGGGGACAGCAGAGGCTGTAGACTGGCCCACTTCCCTCCTCCCCAGGGATGCCAAGCTTGGATCATGGCCCTAATCCCAACCCCAACCCCATGGGAGGAGGAGGAGGAAGAAGAGGAGGAGGTGGAGGAGGAGGAGGCCAGGTCCTGGTGGAGCCTTTGCCCAGCCCAGTCCTCTCTGCCTCCTCCTGGCTGAAGCTGTGTGTCAGGATTACCCTCGGGCTAAAGAGGAAAAATAAAGATGTTCAGCTACCACTCTGGACTCAGCCTTCTGATCTTTCTCTGAGTCTTCCTGGGGGAGCCTGCCAGAGTCCAGGCTGGAGCAAACTGAAGCCCTGCGAGTGGGACTGTGCCTGATCCTGCGTTCACTCACTTCACTCTTTCAGTAACTTGCTACTCAACTTAATATTTCACCCACTTGGCCAGGAGCAGTGACTCACGCCTGTAATCCCAGCACTTTGGGAGGTTGAAGCCGGCGGATCACTTGAAATTACGAGTTTGAGACCAGCCTGGCCACCATGGCAAAACCCCGTCTCTACTAAAAAATACTAAAATTAACTGGGTGTTGTGATGCACGCTATAGTCCCAGCTACTCGGGAGGCTGAGGCAGGAGAATTGCTTGAACCCGGGAGGCGGAGGTTGCAGTGAGCCGAGATCGTGCCACTGTACTCCAGCCTGGGTGACAGAGTGAGACTCCATCTCACACACAGAAAAAGACTTCACTCATTCACTCAGTAAACATCTCCTGAAAGCCTACTGGGTGCTAGGCACTATTCTAGGTGCTGGGGATATAGCAGTGAACCAAGCAGACAATAGTGCCCTGGAGTTGATGTTCTGACACACGAGTGCGCAAATCCATCCTGCTGCCTATTTTGGTATGGCCCTTGAACTAAGACTGGCTTTCATATTTCTAAATGACTGAAAAAAGGTAGACCCAGCATGGTGGCTCATGCCTGTAATCACCAGCACTTTGGGAGTCTGAGGCAGGAGGATCATTTGAGACCAGCCTGGGCAACACGGCAAGACCCCATCTCTACAAAAAATATTAAAAGAAATAGCCAGGTGTGGTAGTGCAAGCCTATAGTCCCAGCTAGTTGGGAGACTGAGGTGGGAGGATCGCTTTAGCCCAGGAGATTGAGGCTGCAGTGAGCCATAATCATGCCACTGCACTCTAGCCTGAGTGACAGAGTGAGACCCTGTCTCAAAAAGAAAAGGGGCTGGGTGTGGTGGCTCATGCCTGTAATCCTAGCACTTTGGGAGGCCGACGCAGGCAGATCACCTGAGGTCAGGAGTTCTAGACCAGCCTGGCCAACATGGTGAAACCCCGTTTCTACTAAAAATACAAAAATCAGCCAGGCATGGTGGCACGCGCCTGTAATCCCAGCTACTCAGGAGGCTGAGGCAGGAGAATCACTTGAACTCGGGAGTCAGAGGTTGCAGTGAGCCAAGATCTCACCACTGCACTCCAGCCTCTGTCTTAAAAAAAAGAAAAGAAAACGAAAAAATATTATTAAAAGAAATAATATTCTGTGACACTTGGAAATTATGTGAAATTCAAATTTCAGTGTCTAAATCATTTACATATCAATTTCAGTGTCTGTAAATTATTTACATATCATTTACAGTATCTTCTTCATTTACATATTGTTTGTGGCTTTCTCGTGCAGAGCTGAGATTTTGCAACAGAGACCATATGGCCTGCAAAGCCTGAGCTATTAACTCTCTGGCCCTTTTCAGAAAATGTTAGCTGACCTATGACCTAACAAAGAGAATAAAAGAGAAATCATTCCTCATAAAGATGAGTGCAATGAAGAAAATGAGCGATGTGAGAGTGGTGTGGGGAGGTGGTGGGTGAGAAGGAGTTCAGCGAGACCTCGCCAAGGAGGGGACAATGAGTTTGGTCCTAGGTTGGCTGAAAGGAGCAAGCCTCATGGTTATTTTGGCAAAGGGTGTTCTAGGCAGAGGGAGCAACAGGTGCAAGGGCCCCGAGGTAGGAACGAGCATGGCTGGTCCAAGCAAGAGCAAGGAGAAGCTAGCATGAGTATGTGAGTGCCATTTTCACCACAGCCTTGTCAACAGCCTGAGCAATGCAACAGATTTTTGTCAACCTCATAGAAAAAATGGTATTGCCATTACACTTCACATGCATGTGTGTGTGTGTGTGTGTGTGTATTTCTAATTCTTTAATTTTTAATTTTTAACTTTTTTTGAGACAGGGTCTTGCTCTGTCACCCAGGCTGGAGTGCAGTGGTGCCATCACAGCTCACTGAAGCTTTAGCCTCCCAGGCTCAAGCTATCTTCCTGCCTCAGCCTTCTGAGTACAGGCATGTGCCACCGTGCCTAGATAACTTTTTAAAATTTTCAGTAGAAATGAGATCTCTCTATGTTGCCTAGGCTGGTCTCAAACTCTTGGGCTCAAGTGATCCTCCCACCTTGGCCTCCCAAAGTGCTTGGATTACAGGCATGAGCTGTATTTATGAAATATGTTTTTTTTTTTTTTTTTTTTTTTGGCAGGGTTTCACTGTCACCCAGCCTGGAGTACAGTAGCGAGATCACAGCTCACTGCAACCTCAACTTCCTGGGTTCAAGTGATTCTCTTACCTCAGCCTCCCAAGTAGCTGGGACCACAGGCATAGGCCACCACACCGGGCTTATTTTATTTTATTTTATTTTATTTTATTTTATTTTATTTTATTTTATTTTTTAGATGAAGTCTTGCTCTTGTCTCCCAGGCTGGAGTGCAATGGCATGATCTCGGATCAGTGCAACCTCTGCCCCCCGGGTTCAAGTGATTCTCTTGCCTCAGCCTCCCGAGTAGCTGGGACTACAGGTGTGTGCTACCACACCTGGCTAATTTTTTGTATTTTTAGTAGAAACGGGGTTTCACCATGTTAGCCAGGATGGTCTCGATCTCCCGACCTTGTGATCTGCTTCCTGACCTCGTGATCTGCCTGCCTCAGCCTCCCAAAGTGCTAGGATTACAGGTGTGAGCCACCGTGCCCGACCTTTTTTGTATTTTTTTGTAGAGACAGGGTCTCACCATGTTGCCCAAGGTGGTCTCGAATTCCTGGGCTCAAGTGATCCACCCACCTCGGCCTCCCAAATTGCTGAGATTATAGGCATGAAGCACCGCACCCAGCCTGAAGGAAGCTTTTAGATGTTTGAGAGACATTTGTTTATCTTCCCAGATAATTTTTATGCATTTATAAGCTACTACACATATATATTATTTCCCTGCTTCTATTTACAAATAGGGCAGTTGACTGTAGTTGATTAATACTATATGCTCCTTGTTTCACTGTTCTTTATCCCTTACTGCCACTAAACTTAAGCTCAACAAGCCATTCTTTTTGATAATAATGGTAACCTGAAATTCCAGCACCTGGCCTTAAAACTGCAAGTCTTGGCTGGGCACAATGACTCATGCTTGTAATCCCAGCACTTTGGGAGGCCAAGGCAAGAGGATGACTTGAGGCCAGGAATTTGAGACCAACCTGGGCAACATAATGAGATCCTGTCCCTAAGTTTTTTTTTTAATTAGCTGGGCATGGTGGTGTGCACCTGCAGTCTCAGCTACTCAGGGAGGCTGAGGTGGGAGAATTGCTTGAACTAAGGAGTTCAAGGCTCAGTGAGCTGGATTGGAACATTGCACTCCAGCCTGGGCAACAGAGTGAGACCTTGTCTCAAAAAAAAACAACCAAAAAACAGAAAACAAAAAACAACAACAAAAAACCCCCCAGAAACCTCATACCCATTAATAGTAACTCCCCACTCCACCCAGCCTTTGGGAACCATGAATCTACTTTCTGTCCCTATGGATTTGCCTATTCTTGGCATTCATATAAGTGGAATCATACACTGTGGCCTTTTGTGTTTGTCTTTTTTCACTTAGCATATTTTCAAGGTTTATGCATGCCACAGCATGTATCAGTACTTCATTAAATCTTCCGATCCATGAAAAATGGGCTATCTTTCCATTTATTTAGGTCTTTAATTTCCTTCAGCAATGTTTTGTAGTTTTCAGTGCAGAAGTCTTACACTTCCTTGGGATGCAAGTCCTACTTAGGGGATTTTAGTAGTCTTTTAGTGCTGCTATGATAGAATACCTCAGATTGGGTAATTTGTATAGAACAGACATTTATTTTCTCACAGTTCTGGAGGCTGGAAAGTCCAAGATAAAGGCACCAGCATCTGGTCAGGGCTTTTTGCTGCATTCTCATATGGCAGAAGGCAGAAGGACATGAGAGAAGCAACTCCCTCCGTCTCATTTATAAGGACACCTAATCTCACTATGAGGGAGAACCCCTTGTGGCCTAGTCACTTCTTAAAGACCCTATCTCTTAAAACTGTCACATTGACAACACCTGAATTTTGGAGGGGACACATTCAAACCATACTAGGGATTAAAAATAACATCTTAATTTTTAGCAATCTAGTTCAGATTGGTACCAACTTAATTTCAATACTATACAAAACATTGCTCTTATATAGCTTTGTCCACTCCCTTTACTGACACTAAACTTAAGCTCAACAAACCATTCTTTTTGATAATAACGGTAACTTGAAATTCCAGCACCTGGCCTTAAAACTGCAAGTCTTGGCTGGGCATGATGACTCATGCCTATAATCCGGGCACTTTGGGAGGCTAAGGAGGATGACTTGAGGCCAGGAATTTGAGACCAACCTGGGCAACATAGTGAGATCCTGTCCCTACACAATGTTTGTTTATTTATTTATTTATCTATTTATTTAGAGACAGAGTCTTGATTTGTTGCTTAGGCTGGAGTGCAATGGCGCGATTTTGGCTCACTGCAACCTCTGCCTCCCGGGTTCAAGCGATTTTCCTGTTTCAGCCTCCTGAGTAGCTGGGACTACAGGCATGCGCCACCGTGCCCAGCTAATTTTTGTATTTTTAGTAGAGACAGGGTTTCACCATGTTGGCCAGGCTGGTTTCAAACTCCTGACCTCAGGTGATCCGCCTGCCTTGGCCTCCCAAAGTGCTGAGATTACAGGTGTGAGCCACCGCGCCCAGCCCCAATTTTTTTTTTTTTTTTAATTAGTCGGTCATGGTGGTTTGCACCTGCAGTCCCAGCTACTCAGGAAGGCTGAGGTGGGAGAGTTGCTTGAACCTAGGAGTTCAGGGCTGCAGTGAGCTGTGATTGCACCACTCACTCCAGCCTGGGCAATAGAGTGAGACCTTGTCTCAAAAAGAAAAAAAAGCAAGTCTTCATATTTAACAGAAAGAACCCCAAAAAGAGATGAGGGCGATGTCCCTACTCCTAGCATCAGCAGAAGATGAATTTTTCATTTTGATTATTACACTTTTAAACTCCAGAAATTTCTATTTGGTTCATTTTTTATATTTCTATGTCTGTATTGATACTCTTTATTTGGTGAGATATTGTTTCTATACTTTAGTTCTTTAGACATAGTTTCTTTGAGGTTTTTGGACATATTTTAAATAGCTTATTTAAAGTCTTTTTATTAGAAAACCCAGCATCTGGCTGGGCGTGGTGGCTCACACCTGTAATCCCAGCACTTTGGGAGGACAAGGCAGGTGGATCACTTGAGGTCAGGAATTCAAGACCAGCCTGGCCAATATGGTGAAACCCTGTCTCTACTAAAAATACAAAAATTAGCCAGGTGTGGTGGTGGGTGCCTGTAGTCCCAACTACTTGGGAGGCTGAGGCAGGAGAATTGCTTGAGTCTGGGAGGCAGAGGTTGCAGTGAGCCGAGATTGCACCACTGCACCCCAGTCTGGGTGACAGAGCAAAACTCTGTCTCAAAATAAATAAATAAATAAATAAAATAAAATACATTAAGAAAAAAGGAAAACCCAACATCTGGGCTTTCTCAGGGACGGTTTCTATAGGTGGTCTTTTTTCTTTATTCTGTGGATGGGTCGTATTTTCTTCTTTCTTTGCATGTGTCATAATTTGTTATTGAAAACTGGACATTTCAAATAATATAATGTGGCAACTCTGGAAACCAGATTCTGTCCCCTCTCTAGTGTTTCTTGTTGCTGTTTTGTTTGTTTGTTTTTTTGTTTTCAATGTTTGTTTGGGCTGAGCTCGGTGGCTCATGCCTGTAATCCAAGCACTTTGGGAGGCCAAGGCAGGAGGATCATTTGAGCCTAGGAGTTTGAGACCAGCTCGGGCAACATAGTGAGACCCTGTCTCTTAAAAAAAAAAAAAAAATTGGCCGGGCGCGGTGGCTCACGCCTGTAGTCCCAGCACTTTGGGAGGCCGAGGCGGATGGATCGTGAGGTCAGGAGATTGAGACCATCCTGGCTAACACGATGAAACCCCGTCTCTATTAAAAATACAAAAAAATTAGCCAGATGTGGTGGCGGGCCCCTGTAGTCCCAGTTACTCGGGAGGCTGAGACAGGAGAATGGTGTGAACCCGGGAGGCGGAGCTTGCAGTGAGCCGAGATCGCGCCACTGCACTGCAGCCTGGGCGACAGAGTGAGACTCCATCTCAAAAAAAATAAATAAATAAAATAAATAAATTAAATTAGCTTGGTGTGGTGGCACATGCCTATAAGTCCCAGCTACTCAGAGGCTGATGCTGGAGGATTGCTTTAGCCTGGGAGATCAAGGCTGCAGTGAGCCGTGTTAGTGCCACTATACTCCAGCCTGAGAGACAGAACAAGACCCTGTCTCAAAACACAAGTTTGTTTAGTTTTTTTCCTGAACAAATTCTGTAGTCTCTATTCCTTGTCCTCTGTGGCCACTGAAGTCTCTTGGTTAGCTTAGTGGCCACTAATGATTGAACAGAAATTTCTTTAAATGCCTGGAACCAGTATGTCTCCCAGTCTTTGCCAAGGGGATTTGTGTATGTGTTGGGACATACCTTCTGCACTCAGCCTGGCAGTTTACAACGTTGCCTTATCTTTCTCTTCCTGCTTGTTCAGAGCCTCAAGGTCTGCAGAGGTGAGAGATTAAAGCCTACTTAGTTCTTCTGTGGGCATTCGCCTAGCTGCAGCCCAGGGCGTATGCGTGTGGCCTTCTAGATTCCCAGGCATGTGTTGGAGTTATTCAAGCCCCAATAGATATCCCATTTTCCAGCCTTTCCTTCTTCTTCTTCTTTTTTTTTTTTGAGATAGAGTCTCACTCTGTCACCAGGCTGGAGTGCAGTGATGCGATCTTGGCTCATTGCAACCTCTGCCTCCTGGATTCAAGCAATTCTCCTGCCTCAGCCTCCTGAGTAGCTAGGATTACAGGTGCACACCACCACACCTAGCTAATTTTTGTATTTTTAGTAGAGATGGGGTGTCTAGTAGAGACCATGTTGGCCAGGATGGTCTCGATCTCTTGACCTCGTGATCCACCTGCCTCAGCCTCCCAAAGTGCTGGGATTACAGGTGTGAGCCACCGCGCCTGGCCTCCAGCCTTTCATTTTAAGCTTGCTGGTTGATGTATTGTTTGCCCCAACTGCTATTCACTACCCCAGGTTGTAGCGTCAGTTTGAGTGAGGTCAAATGAAGACAAGCCTTTCAAGTGGGTTCTTCCAGGGAACCACCAGACAAGTCAAAACAAACAACTGTAATTCTTTGTGAATAAGGTCCATTCTTTTCTCTCTGGTACTGGTACCTGTACGGGGAATGCAGATCATTATCTTCAGGGCTACCACCAAGCTGGGAGCAGGAGATGGGACGAGGATAAGTTAAAATACCACAAAGCTTACTATTCTTATGGAGATTCAGCTGGTTTTTCTCCCTTCCTTCCTTCCTTCCTTTTTCTTCCTTTCTTTTTCTTTTTTCTTTTTTTTTTTTTTTGACAGTCTTGCTCTGTTGCCCAGGCTGGAGTGCAGTGGTGCCATCTCAGCTCACTGCAACCTCCACTTCCCGGGTTCAAGCAATTCTCGTGTCTCAGCCTCCTGAGTAGCTGAGATTACAGGCACGCACCACCACGCCTGGCTAATTTTTGTATTTTTAGTAGAGACGGGGTTTCGCCATGTTGGCCAGGTTGGTCTTGAACTCCTGACCTCAGGTGATCTGCCTGCCTTGGCCTCCCGAAGTGCTGGATTACAGGCGTGAGCCACTCAGCTGGTTTTTCTCGATTAAACATTCGTCTGCTTGTTACAAGCTTTCGGTTAGTTTTTTTTTTTTTTTTTCTTTTTTTTTTTTTTTTCTTTTTTATTTTTATTTTTATTTTTATTTTTTATTTTTTTTTCTTTTATTATTATTATTATTATACTTTAGGTTTTATGGTACATGTGCACAATGTGCAGGTAAGTTACATATGTATACATGTGCCATGCTGGTGCGCTGCACCCACCAACTCGTCATCTAGCATTAGGTATATCTCCCAATGCTATCCCTCCCCCCTCCCCCCACCCCACAACAGTCCCCAGAGTGTGATGTTCCCCTTCCTGTGTCCATGTGTTCTCATTGTTCAATTCCCACCTATGAGTGAGAATATGCGGTGTTTGGTTTTTTGTTCTTGCGATAGTTTACTGAGAATGATGATTTCCAATTTCATCCATGTCCCTACAAAGGACGTGAACTCATCATTTTTTATGGCTGCATAGTATTCCATGGTGTATATGTGCCACATTTTCTTAATCCAGTCTATCATTGTTGGACATTTGGGTTGGTTCCAAGTCTTTGCTATTGTGAATAATGCGGCAATAAACATACGTGTGCATGTGTCTTTATAGCAGCATGATTTATAGTCCTTTGGGTATATACCCAGTAATGGGATGGCTGGGTCAAATGGAATTTCTAGTTCTAGATCCCTGAGGAATCGCCACACTGACTTCCACAAGGGTTGAACTAGTTTACAGTCCCACCAACAGTGTAAAAGTGTTCCTATTTCTCCACATCCTCTCCAGCACCTGTTGTTTCCTGACTTTTTAATGATTGCCATTCTAACTGGTGTGAGATGGTATCTCATTGTGGTTTTGATTTGCATTTCTCTGATAGCCAGGGATGGTGAGCATTTTTTCATGTGTTTTTTGGCTGCATCAATGTCTTCTTTTGAGAAGTGTCTGTTCATGTCCTTTGCCCACTTTTTGATGGGGTTGTTTGTTTTTTTCTTGTAAATTTGTTGGAGTTCATTGTAGATTCTGGATATTAGCCCTTTGTCAGATGAGTAGGTTGCGAAAATTTTCTCCCATTTTGTAGGTTGCCTGTTCACTCTGATGGTAGTTTCTTTTGCTGTGCAGAAGCTCTTGAGTTTAATTAGATCCCATTTGTCAATTTTGGCTTTTGTTGCCATTGCTTTTGGTGTTTTAGACATGAAGTCCTTGCCCATGCCTATGTCCTGAATGGTAATGCCTAGGTTTTCTTCTAGGGTTTTTATGGTTTTAGGTCTAACATTTAAGTCTTTAATCCATCTTGAATTGATTTTTGTATAAGGTGTAAGGAAGGGATCCAGTTTCAGCTTTCTACATATGGCTAGCCAGTTTTCCCAGCACCATTTATTAAATAGGGAATCCTTTCCCCATTTCTTGTTTTTGTCAGGTTTGTCAAAGATCAGATACTTGTAGATATGTGGCATTATTTCTGACGGCTCTGTTCTGTTCCATTGATCTATATCTCTGTTTTGGTACCAGTACCATGCTGTTTTGGTTACTGTAGCCTTGTAGTATAGTTTGAAGTCAGGTAGTGTGATGCCTCCAGCTTTGTTCTTTTGGCTTAGGATTGACTTGGCGATGCGGGCTCTTTTTTGGTTCCATATGAACTTTAAAGTAGTTTTTTCCAATTCTGTGAAGAAAGTCATTGGTAGTTTGATGGGGATGGCATTGAATCTGTAAATTACCTTGGGAAGGATGGCCATTTTCATGATATTGATTCTTCCTACCCATGAGCATGGAATGTTCTTCCATTTGTTTGTATCCTCTTTTATTTCCTTGAGCAGTGGTTTGTAGTTCTCCTTGAAGAGGTCTTTCACATCCCTTGTAAGTTGGATTCCTAGGTATTTTATTCTCTTTGAAGCAATTGTGAATGGGAGTTCACTCATGATTTGGCTCTCTGTTTGTCTGTTATTGATGTATAAGAATGCTTGTGATTTTTGCACATTGATTTTGTATCCTGAGACTTTGCTGAAGTTGCTTATCAGCTTAAGGAGATTTTGGGCTGAGACAATGGGGTTTTCTAGATATACTATCATGTCATCTGCAAACAGGGACAATTTGACTTCCTCTTTTCCTAATTGAATACCCTTTATTTCCTTCTCCTGCCTAATTGCCCTGGCCAGAACTTCCAACACTATGTTGAATAGAAGTGGTGAGAGAGGGCATCCCTGTCTTGTGCCAGTTTTCAAAGGGAATGCTTCCAGTTTTTGCCCATTCAGTATGATATTGGCTGTGGGTTTGTCATAAATAGCTCTTATTATTTTGAGATACGTCCCATCAATTCCTAACATGGAAAGGCACAACCGGTACCAGCCACTGCAAAATCATACCGAAATGTAAAGAACATCGAGACTAGGAAGAGACTGCATCAACTAACGAGAAAAATATCCAGCTAACATCATAATGACAGGATCAACTTCACACATAACAATATTAACTTTAAATGTAAATGGACTAAATGCTCCAATTAAAAGACACAGACTGGCAAACTGGATAAAGACTCAAGACCCATCAGTGTGCTGTATTCAGGAAACCCATCTCACGTGCAGAGACACACATAGGCTCAAAATAAAAGGATGGAGGAAGATCTACCAAGCAAATGGAAAACAAAAAAAGGCAGGGGTTGCAATCCTAGTCTCTGATAAAACAGACTTTAAACCAACAAAGATCAAAAGAGACAAAGAAGGCCATTACATAATGGTAAAGGGATTAATTCAACAAGAAGAGCTAACTATCCTAAATATATATGCACCCAATACAGGAGCACCCAGATTCATAAAGCAAGTCCTGAGTGACCTACAAAGAGACTTAGACTCCCACACATTAATAATGGGAGACTTTAACACCCCACTATCAACATTAGACAGATCAACGAGACAGAAAGTCAACAAGGATACCCAGGAATTGAACTCAGCTCTGCACCAAGCAGACCTAATAGACATCTACAGAACTCTCCACCCCAAATCAACAGAATATACATTTTTTTCAGCACCACACCACACCTATTCCAAAATTGACCATATACTTGGAAGTAAAGCTCTCCTCAATAAATGTAAAAGAACAGAAATTGTAACAAACTGTCTCTCAGATCACAGTGCAATCAAGCTAGAACTCAGGATTAAGAATCTCACTCAAAACCGCTCAACTACGTGGAAACTGAACAACCTGCTCCTGAATGACTACTGGGTACATAACGAAATGAAGGCAGAAATAAAGATGTTCTTTGAAACCAACGAGAACCAAGACACAACATACCAGAATCTCTGGGATGCATTCAAAGCAGTGTGTAGAGGGAAATTTATAGCACTAAATGCCCACAAGAGAAAGCAGGAAAGATCCAAAATTGACACCCTAACATCACAATTAAAAGAACTAGAAAAGCAAGAGCAAACACATTCAAAAGCTAGCAGAAGGCAAGAAATAACTAAAATCAGAGCAGAACTGAAGGAAATAGAGACACAAAAAACCCTTCAAAAAATAAATGAATCCAGGAGCTGGTTTTTTGAAAGGATCAACAAAATTGATAGACCGCTAGCAAGATTAATAAAGAAAAAAAGAGAGAAGAATCAAATAGATGCAATAAAAAATGATAAAGGGGATATCACCACCGATCCCACAGAAATACAAACTACCATCAGAGAATATTACAAACACCTCTATGCAAATAAACTAGAAAATCTAGAAGAAATGGATAAATTCCTCAACACATACACCCTCCCAAGACTAAACCAGGAAGAAGTTGAATCTCTGAATAGACCAATAACAGGAGCTGAAATTGTGGCAATAATCAATAGCTTACCAACCAAAAAAAGTCCAGGACCAGATGGGTTCACAGCCGAATTCTACCAGAGGTACAAGGAGGAGCTGGTACCATTCCTTCTGAAACTATTCCAATCAATAGAAAAAGAGGGAATCCTCCCTAACTCATTTTATGAGGCCAGCATCATCCTGATACCAAAGCCTGGCAGAGACACAACAAAAAAAGAGAATTTTAGACCAATATCCTTGATGAACATTGATGCAAAAATCCTCAATAAGATACTGGCAAACAGAATCCAGCAGCACATCAAAAAGCTTATCCACCATGATCAAGTGGGCTTCATCCCTGGGATGCAAGGCTGGTTCAATATACGCAAATCAATAAATGTAATCCAGCATATAAACAGAACGAAAGACAAAAACCACATGATTATCTCAATAGATGCAGAAAAGGCCTTTGACAAAATTCAACAACCCTTCATGCTAAAAACTCTCAATAAATTAGGAATTGATGGGTTAGTTTTCAAAGTTCTGAAAAAGTTGATCCTGACAGTTTTTGCCAGTTTTTTCACTGATTTTTATAGAGGCACAGATTTTTGGAGTTCTCTATTCCACCATTTACTTTGTGTTAGCAACATTAAACATTTTAAACATCATTATTTGACATTAAAAGGTTTAAATTTGATGATAACTTTAGTTTCCATTTTCACATGTCCTGTGATTACTTTAATCTCCTTCCCTTTCAATGTTTGTGTTATTGTGGCCTAGAACTTTATTTTTATTACTTTTTCTTTCTTTTTCCACATGTTCTAATGTGGCCTAGTATTTTAGTACCACTTCAAATTTATGATCCCCAAATGTTCCCAATCAGTATTTTTCCAAATGACATCATCTTAATGAACACCGGATTATAATTAAACTACATTAAAGCAGCATGTGTTTTAGTAAATAATTCCTTAAATAATAAAGTAATAGGTCTGGGTGAGCTCACATAAGGAGCATTGGTGCTTTTTACCAAAGCTGGAAAATTCTCAGCCATTATTCCTTTGAACATTGTTCTCCATAAATCTTTCTATTCTCCCTTTCTAGAATTTGTGTTCAATATATGTGAGCTCTTTTCATTCTATCCTCCATATCTTTATATTTTCCATTTCTTTTTTGTTTTTTTTTTTGACACAGTTTCACTCTTGTCCAGGCTGGAGTGCAATGACGCAATCTCGGCTCACTGCAACCTCCGCCTCCCGGGTTCAAGCAATTCTCATGCCTCAGCCTCCTGAGTAGCTGGGATTGCAGGCATGAATCACCATGCCTGGCTAAGTTTTGTATTTTTAGTAGAGATGGGGTTTCACCATGTTGGTCAGGCTGGTCTCGAATGCCTGACCTCAGGTGATCCACCCACCTCCGCCTCCCAAAGTGCTGGGATTACAGGCTTAAGCCACCATGCTCGGACTATTTTCTGTTTCTTTATCTCTAATTGTGTGTTTCCCTCAGAGCTATATTTTAGTTCGCTAATTATTTCTTCGTTTGTGTCTAATCTGCAGTTTAATACGTTTATTAATTATTTAAATCACCATTTTCACTTCTAGAAGTTGTATTTGGTTATTGTGCAGGTATTCAGATAAGCCTGTTGTTTCTCATCCTGATCTTTCATTAAGAAATGTATTTTTATCTTGGGCAACACAGTAAGACCCCATCTCTAAAAAAAAAAAAAAAATAGCTGGGTATGGTGGCATGTGCCTGTAGTCTTAGCTACTTGGGAGGCTGAGGCAGGAGGATTGCTTGAGCCCAGGAGTTTGAGGCTGCAGTGAGCTATAATTGCCCCACTGCACTCCAGCCTGGATGACAGGGCGAGACCTTGTCTCAAAAAAGATTGTATGTTTTTCCCTTTTTACTTGGGAATAATATAGATTTATGGGAAATTGCAAAGATAGTACAGAGATGTCCCATATACCCTTTACTCAGTTTCCTCTATATTATAGTAGTGTAAAAATACTATAGTACAATATCAAAATCAGGAAATTGACATTGGTACAATAGTGTGTATAGTCCTATGCCTTTTTATCCCATGTGTAGACTCCTGTAACCAACACCATAATCAAGATACACAACATGGCTGAGCTTTGTAGATGGCGTGTGTCCCGGGTGGTCCTCAGGGACTGTCAGGAGATTTTGGACTCTCTGAAGATCATCCTTGGATCTTGGGTTAAAAATCTGTATTCTAGTCTGAACCATGGGAAGAAAAAAATAGTCGATCTGTGGTTTTTCTACTTGAAGGACACAATGTTTTCCAAACTAGCACCTTTGCAGAGGTTTGCTGTACTTAGTCGTGGAGCTCATTCTTCAGTGGCTTCTGCTACATCTGTTGCAACTAAAAAAACAATCCAGACCAGGTGTGGTGGCTCACACCTGTAATCCCAGCAATTTGGGAGGCCAAGGCGGGCGGATCACCTGAGGTTGGGAGTTCGAGACCAGCCTGGCCAACATGGAGAAACCCCATCTCTACTAAAAATACAAAATTAGCCCAGCACGGTGGCGCATGCCTGTAATCCCAGCTACTCGGGAGGCTGAGGCAGGAGAATTGCTTGAAACCGGGAGGCAGAGGTTGCAGTGAGCCGAGATTGCGCCATTGCACTCCAGCCTGGGCAACAAGAGCAAAACTCCATCTCAAAACAAAAAACAAACAAACAAACAAAACCAAAGAAGACAGTCCAAGGCCCTCCAACCTCTGATTACATTTTTGAAAGGGAATCTAAGTGTGGTGCACACAATTACCATCCTTTACCTGTAGCCCTGGAGAGAGGAAAATGTATTTACTTATGGGATGTAGAAGGCAGAAAATATTTTGACTTTCTGAGTTCTTACAGTGCTGTCAACCAAGGGCATTGTCACCCCAAGATTGTGAATGCGCTAAAGAGTCAAGGGAAGAAATTGACCTTAACCTCTAGAGCTTTCTATAATAACGTACTTGGTGAATATGAGGAGTATATTACTAAACTTTTCAACTACCACAAAGTTCTTCCTATGAATACAGGAATGGAAGCTGGAGAGACTGCCTGTAAACTAGCTCATAGGTGGGGCTATACTGTGAAGGGCATTCAGAAATACAAAGCAAAGGTTTTTTTCGCAGCTGGAAACTTTTGGGTTAGGACGTTGTCTGCTATCTCCAGTTCCACAGACCTGACGAGTTACGATGGTTTTGGACCATTTATGCCGGGCTTCGACGTCATTCCCTGCAATGATCTGCCTGCACTGGAGCGTGCTTTTCAGAATCCAAATGTGGCTGCATTCATGGTAGAACCAATTCAGGGTGAAGCGAGTGTTGTTCCAGATCCAGGTTACCTAATGGGAGTGCGAGAGCTCTGCACCAGGCACCAGGATCTGTATATTGCTGATGAAATAGTCAGGATTGGCCAGAACTGGTAGATGGCTGGCTGTTGATCATGAAAATGTCAGACCTGATATAGTCCTCCTTGGAAAGGCCCTTTCTAGGGGCTGATACTCTGTGTGCAGTGCTGTGGGATGATGACATAATGCTGACCATTAAGCCAGGGAAACATGGGTCCACATATGGTGGCAGTCCACTAGGCTGCCGAGTGGCCATTGCAGCCCTTGAGGTTTTATAAGAAGAAAACCTTGCTGAAAATACAGAAAAAATGGGTATTATCTTGAGAAATGAACCCATGAAGCTACCTTCTGATGTTGTAACTGCCGTAAGAGGAAAATAATTACTTATTTATTTGAGTCAGAGGTTCACTCTGGTTGCCCAGGATGGAGTGTAATGGCGCAATCTCGGCTCAATGCAACCTCCACCTCACGGGTTCAAGTGATTCTCCTGCCTCCGCCTCCTGAGTAGCTGGGATTACAGGCACGCACCACTATGCCTGGCTAATTTTTGTATTTTTAGTAGAGATGGAGTTTTACCATGTTGGTCAAGCTGGTCTCGAACTCCTGACCTCAGGTGATCCAGCTGCCTTGGCCTCCCAAAGTGTTGGGATTACAGGCATGAGCCACTGCGCCCGGCGAGGAAAGGAATTATTAAATGCTATTGTTATTAAAGAAACCAAAGATTGTGGTGCTTGGAAGGTGTGTCTACGACTTCAAGATTATGGACTTCTGGCCAAGCCAAGCCATGGCAATATCATCAGGTTTCACCTCTGCTGGTGGTCAAGGAGGATGAGATTCGAGAGTCCAGTGAACTCATTAACAAGGCCATCTTATCGTTCTGAGGGTAGCAGCTGTTTTCAGTGGTCCCTGGGAGCCGGCTGGAGACAGGTGGTCTTGTAAAAGCTCTGCTCTTAATGCGGGCACATTCCACTCCCATGTGTCTTCAAAACTGCTTTTTGGAATATATGTTTTTTTTCAGTTGACACATAATAGAAGAATGTTTATGAACCTGCCGTTTGCTTTGTAATATAAGTAAGAGAATGTAGTAGCATCTATATTCAGTGAAAGTGTTTTGATGTGCATATGTACTTTCTAAGGTGAAACACATCTATGTATACAGATAGCCTTTAAATCACATTCTTCAGTATACTTTATATATGCTTTCATAATTTCCTTGCTGGCGTAAATGTTTTGTATTTGAAAAAGTTATCTCTAGCATATTACATAAAAGGCTTCACCTTATAAAGTCAAATCATTGTTATCATTGAATTTTAGGAAGGATGAATGGTTAAGCATATATAAAATACTAATATGAAGTAAACTTCATGTTGGCCAACATCAGGATGTATTCTTTGGATGTCATTATTTTCAATTAAGAATTAGTGTTTAAAATTCCTACATTGTTTGAATGCTTGATTATAATTTCTAAAAAAAGTTTAATATTTCTTTGAATTTAAAATAAAGCTTATATTTCAGAAAAAAAAAGATACAGAACATGGCTGGGTGCAGTGGTTCATCTCCGTAATCCCAGCACGTTGGGAGGCCAAGGCAGGCAGATCACTTGAGGTCAGGAGTTTGGGACCAGCCTGGCCAACATGGAGAAACCCCGTCTCTACTAAAAATACAAAAATTAGCCAGGCATGGTGGCACGCGCTTGTAATCCCACCTACATGGGAGGCTGAGACAAGAGAACCACTTGAACCCAAGAGACAGAGGTTGCAGTGAGCAGAGATCATGCCACTGCACTCCAGCCTGGGAGACAGAGCAAGACTCTGTCTCAAAAAAAAGTTACAAACCATTTTCATCACTACAATGCTATCCCTTGTGCTACTCATTTTTAGTAATACCCACTCTCCTCCCATCCACCATCCCTAACCCCTGGCAACCACTAATCTGTTTTTCATTTCTACAATTTTGTCTTTTCTACAATGCTGTACAAATGGAATCTTACAGTATATAACATTTTAGGGGCTTATTTCACTCAGCATAATTCCCTGGTGATTTATCCAAGACATTAATATTTATGTATCAATAGTTCATTTTTATTGGTGAGTAGTAATTCATGGTATGGATGTACCACAGTTTGACCATTCACTTATTGTTGGACATATTGATTATTTTGAGCTTATGGCTATTACAAGTAAAGCTGCTATGAACAATTATGTATAAGTTTCTGGATGGGCATGAATTTTAATTTCTCTGAAGTGTAATTGTTGAATTGTGTGCTCATTGCATGTTTAGTTTTATAAGAAACTATCAAACAGTTTTCCATAGTGGCTGTAAGATTTTACCTTCCCAGCAGCATTTTACAAGATGTCCAATTTCTCTGCATCTTTGTCACCATTTCGTGTTGTCACTTTGTCTTTTATTTTAGCTGTTGTAATAAGTGTGTAGTGATACCTCATCATGGTCTTAATTTGCTTTAGTGAAGCAAATTAGTGTTGAACATCTTTTCATGAGCTTATTTGCTTATTTCCTCTTCAGTGAAATGTATGTTCATATATTTTGATCATTTTCTAATTGTATTATTTGTTTGTTTTTTACCGTTGAGTTTTTTTTGTTGTTGTTGTTTGTTTGTTTTTGAGAGAGCCTCTTGCTGTTACCCAGGCTGGAGTGCAGTGGCATGATCTTGGCTCACTCCAACCTCCGCCTCCCAGGTTCAAGCGATTCTCATGCCTCAGCCTCCCAAGTAGCTGGGATTACAGGCACGAACCATCATGCCTGTCTAATTTTTGTATTTTTAGTAGAGATGGGTTTTTGCCATGTTGCTCAGGCTGATCTCAAACTCCTGCCCTCAAGGGATCTGCCCTCCATCCACCTCGACCTTTCAAAGTGCTGGGATTACAAGCGTGAGCCACGGCCTACTGTTGAGTTTTGAGAGTACTATACATATCCATTATACATTCTGGATGTGAGTCCTTTGTTGGATATGTGGTTTGCAAACATTCTCTCCCATTCCATACCCTGTTTTTTCATCCTTTTAACAGGGTTTCTTCCAGAGCAAAAGTTTTAAATTGGATGAAATCTAACATATTTTTTTCTTATGGATTATGCTTTTCGAACTGTTTACTATGCCCTAGATCTCAGATGTTTCTCCTATGTTTTCTTGTAAAAGTTTCTGTTTTAGTTTTATATTTTAGATTTAAATCTATGATCCACTTGAGTTTTTTTTTTGTATAAAGGTATGAAGATTAGGTCTTTTTAAATTAGCTTATGGCTCTGCAACTTCTCCAGCACCATTTGTTGAGCAGACAATCCTTCCTTCTTTTTGTCGCTTTGTAAAAAGTCAGTGTGGGGCTATTTCTAGATTCTCTATTTTGTTACAGTGATCTGTGTGTCTATTCTTCGCCCCATACTACACAGTCTTGATTCCTGTAGCTATATAAGAAGTATTGAAATATGGCAAAGCCATTCCTCCCACCTTATTCTTCTTTTTCAAAAAGTGTCTTAGCTATATATATACATATATATGTATATATACACATATATATGTATATATATACACATATATACATGTGTATGTGTGTATATATACATATATACATGTATATGTGTATATATGTATATATGTATCTATGTGTATATATACATATGTGTATATATACATATATGTATATGTGTGTATATATACATATATGTATATGTGTGTATATACATATATGTATATGTGTGTATATATACATATATGTATATATGTGTATATATACATATATGTATATGTGTGTATATACATATATGTATATGTGTGTATATATACATATATGTATATATGTGTATGTACATATATGTATATATGTGTATGTGTGTATATATACATATATGTATATATGTGTATATATACACATATATGTATATATGTATATGTGTGTATATATACATATATGTATATATGTGTGTATATATACATATATGTATATATGTATGTGTATATATAATATATGTATATATGTATATGTGTGTATATATACATATATGTATATATGTATGTGTATATATACATATATGTATATATGTATGTGTATATATACATATATGTATATATGTATGTGTATATATACATATATGTATATGTGTATATGTGTGTATATATACATATATGTATATGTGTATATGTGTGTATATATACATATATGTATATGTGTATATGTGTGTATATATACATATATGTATATGTGTATATGTGTGTATATATACATATATGTATATGTGTATATGTGTGTATATATACATATATGTATATGTGTATATGTGTGTATATATACATATATGTATGTGTATATGTGTGTATATATACATATATGTATATGTGTATATGTGTGTATATATACATATATGTATATGTGTATATGTGTGTATATATACATACATGTATATGTGTATATGTGTGTATATATACATACATGTATATGTGTATATGTGTGTATATATACATACATGTATATGTGTATATGTGTGTATATATACATACATGTATATGTGTATATGTGTGTATATATACATATATGTGTATATGTGTATATGTGTGTATATATACATATATGTATATGTGTATATGTGTGTATATATACATATATGTATATGTGTATATGTGTGTATATATACATATATGTGTATATGTGTATATGTGTGTATATATACATATATGTGTATATGTGTATATGTGTGTATATATACATATATGTGTATATGTGTATATGTGTGTATATATACATATATGTATATGTGTATATGTGTGTATATATACATATATGTATATGTGTATATGTGTGTATATATACATATATGTATATGTGTATATGTGTGTATATATACATATATGTATATGTGTATATGTGTGTATATATACATATATGTATATATGTATGTGTGTATATATACATATATGTATATGTGTATATGTGTGTATATATACATATATGTGTATATGTGTATATGTGTGTATATATACATATATGTGTATATGTGTATATGTGTGTATATATACATATATGTGTATATGTGTATATATACATATATGTATATGTGTATATATGTATATATGTATATATGTATATGTGTATATATATACATATGTATATATACACATATACGTATATGTATATATATACATATATGTATATATATGTATATATATATTTTGAGATGGAGTCTCACTTGTGTCGCCCAAGCTGGAGCGCAGTGGGGTAATCTCACCTCACTGCAACCTCTGCCTCCTGGATTCAAGCGATTCTCCTGCCTCAGCCTCCCGAGTACCTGGAATTTCAGGCGTGAGCCACCACACCTGGCTAATTTTTGTGTTTTTAGTGGAGACATGGTTTCTCTATGTTGGCCAGACTGGTCTTGAACTCCTGACCTCAAGTGATCTGCTAGTCTCGGCCTCCCAAAGTGCTGGGATTATAGGTGTGAGTCTTAATGGTCTCCATTCACACACAATGATTTTAAAATAGACCCCCCTCTGCCTTTCCCTTCCCCAGAAATGTTCCCCTCTGCACCGTGCAATGGTACCTGTGAGAAAGAAATGTCCCATTCCCAAATCATCGTCCCCACCCCAGCCCCCAGGCCCTTGAGTGGTGAGACCCTTGATGGGCAGTCTCATGCTTCCGTCCAGGGGACTTTCCCACCGTTGCTCCCCTGCATGGAGACTAAGTGCACTCTTCTATTCCCTGGCCATCACAGGGTCTACAGTGCATGCATCTGCCTGATTCCTCCATGTTCCTCAGATGATGATTTCATCTGTATTTCCTCCCACATACTCCCAAATGGACCTCCCAGCCCTAGAACCCGAAAATTGTTCAGAGAGCGAAGGCCAAATTGCCCAACCACCTGCTGCAGAATCCTGCTCCAGGACTGAAATGTATAGTCTCTATAAAAATAAAAACTGGATGCCAGGCACAGCAGCTCACGCCTGTAATCCCTGCACTTTAGGAGGCCAAGGCAGGAGGATCGCTTGAGCCCAGGAGTTTGAGACCAGCCTGGGTAACATAGCGAGACTCTCTTGACAAACCTAAAAAAGTTAGTGGGGTGTGGGTGCATGCCTGTAGTCACAGCTACTCCGGAGGCTGAGGAGGGAGGATCGCTTGAGCCCAGGAGTTCAAGGCTGCATTGAGCTATGATCATGCCACTGCACTCCAGCGTGGACAGAGCAAGACCCCATCTCTAGAAGAAACAAACACCCAGCAACTGGAAACATCCTCCTCTAGAATGGTGGTCAGGAACATCTGTCTGCCTTGTTCCCTGATGTCTCTCTGGCACCTAGAACAGTGCTCAGCACGAGAACACACTCATTAGGGTTTTGTTGAATAAATGACTCCTTTGACACATCAATTCCACTTCTAAGAATCTTTCCTAAAGAAATATTCACACACGTGCACAGAGCTGTGTGCACAATAATGAGAGGAGCAAACAACTGGGGAACGTTTGCAAATGTTTATTAAATGTCAGTAACCGATACAGGGGAATCGGATGAGGGGAGTACATGCTGAACAGGAAACAGAGCGAGGGGGGCTTGACCAGGACGCATGGCAATGGAGAAAAGCAGATGGGAGATGCTTATACTGGTACTTGGTGTGTGTGTGTGCATGTGTGGTGTGTGTGTAAATGCAGAGGAAAAAATCAGAAATTAAACACTCAGACCTGACCTCAGTAGTCACATCTGGGAAGACAGGAGGGTAGTGCTGTTCTATGGAGAGAATACATGACAGTACTTGTTTTCTGAGGTAGGTGCATGGATACACAAACCGAAATATGCATTAAGTATGTCTTGCTCATCAATGAAAATGCTAATATCTAACAGAATGGCACACTGCAAGAAAATACAATGGAAACGCTAACATTGAACTCTTGTCACACTAGGAAAAATGACGCTCAACTTTTCACTGTTGTGAACACTTGCTTTCACTTGCTATACACCTGATGACGAGGGGTCCGCAGCCATGCCCATTTTCGTGAAAGGTCACCACGTTCTGCTTCTCATCATGGGCATGTGTCATATCCCTGAGGCTGAGGCAAGTGGAGAGAAGGAAAGTAAGTGGCAGTGAGTTCCCACCATGTGACAACTCAATCTCAACTCCTCCTGACCTGCAGACCCTGCACACTCCGATTCTGCCCTCTCAGGATCTGCACACACCTTCCAGGGTTCCTTGAAGTGAACCCTCTGTTCATGCCACAGTGACTTCCTTGCCTGGGTTATCAATTCCTAGGCTAGAGGAAGGTGTGGCCCGCATATCAGGGCTGACCTGGGGTTTGGGAACCCACAGCATCCTGGGTAGGGAGGATCCCTGGACCTACAGGCCAGGGAGTAAAAAGAGAATGTGAAATCGGCCGGGCGCCGTGGCTCATGCCTGTAATCCCAGCACTTTGGGAGGCCGAGGTGGGCCAATCACGAGGTCAGGAGATGGAGACCACCCTGGCTAACACGGGGAAACCCCGTCTCTACTAAAAATACAAAAAAATTAGCCGGGCGTAGTGGCAGGCACCTGTAGTCCCAGCTAGTGGGGAGGCTGAGGCAGAATGGTGTGAACCCAGGAGGTGGAGCTTGCAGTGAGCCGAGATTGCGCCTGGGCGACAAAGCGAGACTCCGTCTCAAAAAAAAAAAAAAAAAAAAAAAAAAAGCGAAAGAGCATGGGAAATCTCTTCATTCAGCCTCAATGCTGTACCCTAGAAAATTATGAGAAGGGAATGATTTGGGGAACAAGTGATAAGATGGGATACCAGTACCATAACAGAATAGCACATCTACAGCTATGTGGGTGCTGGGCCTAAGGTTCACTTATGGAGTTACTCGTCATCTTCCTCAGGGTCGCTGATCTCTTCATAAATCACCAGCTGCTTTCTCTCACACAGTCTGTGGGTCCAGGCATGTTTCCCCCTTTTGGGTCCTATGATGGGGAAGAGTTGGAAGATGAGGTTTGGGTAGGTTGGAGAGTGTTAGGCTCTGTTTTCTCCAAAAAAGGAGATGCCTCCCCCCTCGCAAGTGCCCATGGGCCTTCTTTATCCAGTTTTTCACATTCTCTGGCTTAGAGAGCCTGAGGCCTTAGACCCACACCAATACAGTCCAAATGCCAATTAAAGTTTTAGCTTCTGGCTCCTTCTGTTGTCAGGTTTAGATTCCCAACCTCTTCACTTATGGGAACATCCACCCTTACCTCCTTTCATTCAGCACGTATTTGTTAAGGGCACACAGGCATACTTTGTTTTATTGCGCCTCATTTTTATAGTGCTTCGCAGATGCTGTAATTTTTTTTGGAAGGTCTCACCAATTTTATACTTTTCCATTATATCTATTATGGTGATCTGTGATCAGTGAGCTTTGACGTTATTATTGCAATTGTTTTTGTTGTTTTTTAGTCTTTTAAAATAATTTTTGTTTTTTATTTTTGTGGGTACACAGTAGGTGTGTATACTTATGGGGTACATGAGATGCTTTGATACAGGCATGCAAATGCGTAATAATCACATCATGGAAAACAGGGTATCCATCCCCTCAAACATTTATCCTTGTGTTACATACAATCCAATTACACTCCATTAGTTTTTTTTAAAACACACAATTAAGTTATTATTGACTATAATCACCCTGTTGTGTGTAATTGTTTTGGGGGTATCAGGAACTGTACCCATAGAAGATGACAAACTTAATCGATCAATGTTGTGTGTGTTCTGACTGCTCCACCAATGAGCTGTTCCCTGTCTCTCTTCCTTTTCTTGGGCCTCCCTATTTCCTGAGACACAGCAATACTGAAATGAGGATTATTAAGAACCCTACAATGGCCGCTAATTGTTCAAATGAAAGGAAGAATCACATGTCTCTCACTTTAAATCACAAGCTAGAAATGGCTAAGCTTAGTGAGGAAGGCCTGCTGAAATCCAAGACAGGATGAAAGCTAGGCCGCTTGCACCAAACAGCCAAGCTGTGAATGCAAAGGAAAAGTTCTTGAAGGAAATAATAGTATGTAATGTAAAGGAAAAGTTCTTGAAGGAAATAATAATACTAATACTCCAGTGAACACACGAATAAGAAAGCAAAACAGCCTTACTGCTCAAATAGAGGAAGTTTGAGTGGTCAGGATATTTGACGAAACCAGCCATAACATTCCCTTAAGCCAAAGTCTAATTCAGAGCAAGACCAGAACTCTCTTCAAGTCCATGAAAGCTGAGAGAGGTGAAGAAGCTGCAGAAGAAACGTGTGAAGCTAGTAGAGGTTGGTTCGTGAGGTTTAAGGAAAGAAGCCGTCTCCATAACATAAAAGTGCAAGGTGAAGCAGCAAACCCTGATGGAGAAACTGCAGCAACTTACCCAGAAGATCTGGCTGAGATCACTGTTGAAGGTGGCTACACGAAACAACAGATTTTCAATGTAGATAAAATAGCCTTCTATTGGAAGGAGATGTCATCTAGGACTTTCATAGCTAGAGAGGATTGATTTCAACTTTGAAAGAAGTTCTACTGTGGGTAAAATGCTATCCAATAGCATCACATACTACAGAGATATGCTTCACAAAAGGGAGAGCTAATTGGTGTGGCAAATTTCATTGTTGTCTTCTTTTATGAAACTGCCACAGCCACTCCACCCTTCAGCAACCACCACTTTGATCAGCCAGCAGCCATCAATGCCAAGGCAAGAACCTCCACCAGCAAAAGGAGTGTGACTCACTGAAGGCTCAGAAGATTGTTAGCATTATTGACAATGAATTATTTTAAAATTAAGGTATATACATTTTTAGACATAACGCTATTGCACACTTAGTAGACTACACCGTAGTGTAAACATAATGTTTTATGCACTGCCAAACAAAAAAAAAACGTGTGTGACTCACTTTATTGCAGTGGTCTGGAACCGAACCTGCAATATCTCTAAGTACACCTGTATTGGGTATCAGGCATTGAGCTGAGTAAGATATGATCCCAGGTTATCACAGATAGAATTGCTTGAGCACCTTTCATGTCATCAGGCCTTCTAAATTAAATTTAATGCTTCCAAACAATTTATGAACTATGATTCTTTATTTCCATCTTATGGACTAGGAATCTGGAGCTGAGAAAATTTGGAAGACTTGCCCCAAGTCACGTGTTTTTTTTTAAATTACACTTTAAGTTCTAGGGTACATGTTCACAATGTGCAGGTTTGTTACATATGTATACATGTGCCATGTTGGTGTGCTGCACCCATTAACTCGTCATTTACATTAGGTATATCTCCTAATGCTATCCCTCCCGCCTCCCCCGACCCCGTGACAGGCACCAGTGTGTGATGTTCCCCACCCTGTGTTCAAGTGTTCTCATTGTTCAATTCCCACCTATGAGTGAGAACATGAGGTGTTTGGTTTTCTGTCCTTGCGATAGTTTGCTCAGCATGATGGTTTCCAGCTTCATTCATGTCCCTACAAAGGACATGAACTCATCCTTTTTTATGGCTGCATAGTATTCCATGGTGTAGATGTGCCACATTTTCTTAATCCAGTCTATCATTGATGGACATTTGGGTTGGTTCCAAGTCTTTGCTATTGTGAATAGTGCCACAATAAACATACGTGTGCATGGTCTTTATAGCAGTATGATTTATAATCCTTTGGGTATATACCCAGTAATGGGATGGCTGGGTCAAATGGTATTTCTAGTTCTAGATCCTTGAGGAGTCGCCCCACTGGCTTCCACAATGGTCGAACTGTTTTACATTCCCACCAACAGTGTAAAAGTGTCAGATGGGTAGATTGCAAAAATTTTCTCCTATTCTGTAGGTTGCCTGTTCACTCTGATGGCAGTTTCTTTTGCTGTGCAGAAACTCTTTAGTTTAATTAGATCCCATTTGTCAATTTTGGCTTTTGTTGCCATTGCTTTTGGTGTTTTAGTCATGAAGTCCTTGCCAATGCCTGCGTCCTGAATGGTATTGCCTAGGTTTTCTTCTAGGGTTTTTATGGTTTTAAGTCTAACATGTAAGTCTTTAATCCATCTTGAATTAATTTTTGTATAAGGTGTAAGGAAGAGATCCAGTTTCAGCTTTCTCCATATGGCTAGCCAGTTTTCCCAGCACCATTTATTAAAGAGGGAAGCCTTTCCCCTTTTCTTGTTTTTGTCAGGTTTGTCAAAGATCAGATGGTTGTAGATGTGTGGTATTATTTCTGAGGCCGCCGTTCCGTTCCATTGGTCTATATCTTTGTTTTGGTACCAGTACCATGCTGTTTTGGTTACTGTAGCCTTGTAATATAGTTTGAAGTCAGGTAGCATGATGCCTCCAGCTTTGTTCTTTTGGCTTAGGATTGTCTTGGCAATGCAGGCTATTTTTTGGTTCTATATGAACTTTAAAGTAGTTTTTTCCAATTCTGTGAGGAAAGTCATTGGTAGCTTGATAAGGATGGCATTGAATCTATAAATTACCTTGAGCAGTATGGCCATTTTCACAATATTGATTCTTCCTATCCATTAGCATGGAATGTTCTTCCATTTGTTTGTGTCCTCTTTTATTTCACTGAGCAGTGGTTTGTAGCTCTCCTTGAAGAGGTCCTTCACATCCCTTGTAAGTTGGATTCCTAGGTATTTTATTCTCTTTGAAGCAATTGTGAATGGGAGTTCACTCATGATTTGGCTCTCTGTTTGTCTGTTATTGGTGTATAGGAATGCTTGTGATTTTTGCACATTGATTTTGTATCCTGAGACTTTGCTGAAGTTGCTTATCAGCTTAAGGAGATTTTGGGCTGAGACGATGGGGTTTTCTAGATATACAATCATGTCATCTGCAAACAGGGACAATTTGACTTCCTCTTTTCCTAATTGAATGCCCTTTATTTCTTTACTCCTCCCTGATTGCCCTGGCCAGAACTTCCAACACTATGTTGAATAGGAGTGGTGAGAGAGAGTATCCGTGTTTTGTGCCAGTTTTCATACTGTTTTGTGCCAGTTTTTGCCCATTCAGTATGATATTCGTTGTGGGTTTGTCATAAATAGCTCTTATTATTTTGAGATATGTCCCATCAGTACCTAGTTTATTGAGAGTTTTTAGCATGAAAGGCTGTTGAATTTTGTTGAAGGCCTTTTCTACATCTAGTGAGATAATTATGTGGTTTTTGTCTTTGGTTCTGTTTATGTGATGGATTACATTTATTTATTTGCATATGTTGAACCAGCCTTGCATCCCAGGGATGAAGCCAATTTGAGCATGGTGGATAAGCTTTTTGATGTGCTCCTGGATTTGGTTTGCCAGTATTTTATTGAAGATTTTTGCATCGATGTTCATCAGGGCTATGGGTCTAAAATGTTCTTTTTTGTTGTGTCTCTGCCAGGCTTTGGTATTAGGATGATGCTGGCCTCATAAAATGGGTTAGAGAGGATTCCCTCTTTGTCTACTGATTGGAATAGTTTCAGAAGGAATGGTACCAGCTCCTCTTTGTACCTCTGGTAGAATTCAGCTGTGAATCCCTCTGGTTCTGGACTTTTTTTGGTTGCTAGGCTATTAATTATGGCCTGAATTTCAGAGCCTGTTATTGGTCTATTCAGGGATTCAACTTCTTCCTGGTTTAGCCTTGGGAGGGTGTATGTGTCCAGGAATTTATCCATTTCTTCTAGATTTTCTAGTTTATTTGCATAGAGGTGTTTATAGTATTCTCTGATGGTAGTTTGTATTTCTGTGGGATCGGTGGTGATATCCCCTTTCTCATTTTTTATTGTGTCTATTTGATTCTTCTCTCTTTTCTTCTTTATTAGTCTTGCCAGCAGTCTATCTATCTTGTTGATCTTTTCAAAAAACCAGCTCCTGGATTCATTGATTTTTTTGAAGAGTTTTTTGTGTCTCTATCTCCTTCAGTTCTGCTCTGATCTTAGTTATTTCTTACCTTCTGCTAGCTTTTGAATTTGTTTGCTCTTGCTTCTCTAGTTCTTTTAATTGTGATGTTAGGGTGTCAATTTTAGATCTTTCCTGCTTTCTCTTGTCAGCATTTAGTGCTATAAATTTCCCTCTACACACTGCTTTATATGTGTCCCAGAGATTCTGGTATGTTTTGTCTTTGTTCTCATTGGTTTCAAAGAACATCTTTATTTCTGCCTTCATTTCGTTATGTACCCAGTAGTCTTTCAGGAGCCAGTTGTTCTTTTTCCATGTAGTTGAGCGGTTTTGAGTGAGTTTCTTAATCCTGAGTTCTAGTTTGATTGCCCTGTGGTCTGAGAGACAGTTTGTTATAATTTCTGTTCTTTCACATTTGCTGAGGAGTGCTTTACTTCCAACTATGTGGTCAGTTTTGGAATAGGTGTGGTGTGGTGCTGAAAAGAATGTATATTCTGTTGATTTGGGGTGCAGAGTTCTGTAGATGTCTATTAAGTCTACTTGGTGCAGAGCTGAGTTCAGTTACTGGACATCCTTGTTAACGTTCTGTCTCAATGATCTGTCTAATGTTGACAGTGGGGTGTTAAAGTCTCCCATTGTTATTGTGTGGGAGTCTAAGTCTCTTTGTAGGTCTCTAAGGACTTCTTTTATGAATCTGGGTGCTCCTGTATTGGGTGCATGTACATTTAGGATAGTTAGCTCTTCTTGTTGAATTGATCCCTTTACCATTATGTAATGGCCTTCTTTGTCTCTCTTGATCTTTGTTGGTTTAAAGTCTGTTTTATCAGAGACTAGGATTGCAACCCCTGCTTTTTTTTTGTTTTCCATTTGCTTAGTAGATATTCCTCCATCCATTTATTTTGAGCCTATGTGTGTCTCTGCATGTGAAATGGGTCTCCTGAATACAGCACACTGGTGGGTCTTGACTCTTTATCCAATTTGCCAGCCTGTGTCTTTTAATTGGAACATTTAGTCCATTTACATTTAAGGTTAATATTGTTATGTGTGAATTTGATCCTGTCATTATGATGTTAGCTGGTTATTTTGCTCATTAGTTGATGCAGTTTCTTCCTAGCATCAATGGTCTTTACACTTTGGCATGTTTTTGCAGTGGCTGGTACTGGTTGTTTCTTTCCATGTTTAGTGCTCCCTTCAGGAGTTCTTATAAGGCAGGCCTGTTGGTGACAAAATCTCTCAGCATTTGTTTGTCTGTAAAGGATTTTATTTCTCCTTTGCTTATGAAGCTTAGTTTGGCTGAATATGAAATTCTGGGTTGAAAATTCTTTTCTTTAAGAATGTTGACTATTGGCCCCCACTCTCTTCTGGCTTGTAGAGTTTCTGCGGAGAGATCAGCTGTTAGTCTGATGGGCTTCCCTTTGTGGGTAACCCGACCTTTCTCTCTGGCTGCCCTTAACATTTTTTCCTACATTTCAACTTTGGTCAATCTGACAATTATGTGTCTTGGAGTTGCTCTTCTCGAGGAGTATCTTTGTGGTGTTCTCTGTGTTTCCTGAATTTGAATGCTGGCCTGCCTTGCTAGGTTGGGGAAGTTCTCCTGGATAATATCCTGCAGAGTGTTTTCCAACTTGGTTCCATTCTCCCTGTCACTTTCAGGTATACCAATCAGATATAGATTTGGTCTTTTCACATAGTCCCATATTTCTTGGAGGCTTTGTTCATTTCTTCTTACTCCTTTTTCTCTAACCTTCTCTTCTCACTTCATTTCATTCATTTGATCTTCAATCACTGATACTCTTTCTTCCACTTGATCGAATTGGCTACTGAAACTTGTGCATGCATCACGTAGTTCTTGTGCCATGGTTTTCAACTCCATCATATCATTTAAGGTCTTCTCTACGCTGTTTATTCTAGTTAGCCATTCGTCTAATGTTTTTTCAAGGTTTTTAGCTTCTTTGCAATGAGTTTGAATACTCTCCTTTAGCTCAGAGAAGTTTGTTATTACCGATTGTCTGAAGCCTTCTCTCAACTCATCAAAGTCTCCATGCAGCTTTGTTCCGTTGCTGGCGAGGAGCTGTGTTCCTTTGGAGGAGAAGAGGCGCTCTGATTTTTAGAATTTTCAGTTTTTCTGCTCTGGTTTCTTCCCATCTTTGTGGTTTTATCTACCTTTGGTCTTTTTTGATGGTGACGTACAGATGGGGTTTTGGTGTGGTTGTCCTTTCTGTTTGTTAGTTTTCATTCTAACAGTCAAGACCCTCAGCTGCAGGTCTGTTGGAGTTTGCTGGAGGTCCACTCCAGACCCTGTTTTCTTGGGTATCACCAGCAGAGGCTGCAGAACAGCAAATATTGCAGAACAGCAAATGTTGCAGCCTGATCCTTCCTCTGGAATCTTCGTCTCAGAGGGGCATCCAGCTGTATGAGGTGTCAGTTGGCCCCTACTGGGAGGTGTCTCCCAGTTAGGCTACTCGAGGATCAAGGACCCACTTGAGGAGGCAGTCTGACTGTTCTCAGATCTCAAACTCTGTGCTAGGAGAACCATTACTCTCTTCAAAGCTGTCAGACAGGGACGTTTAAGTCTGCAGAAGTTTCTGCTGCCTTTTGTTCAGCTATGCCCTGCCCGCAGAGGTGGAGTCTACAGAGGCAGGCAGGCTTCCTTGAGCTGTGGTGAGCTCCACCCAGTTCAAGTTCCTGGCCACTTTGTTTACCTACTCAAGCCTCAGCAATGGCGGACGCCCCTTCCCCAGCCTCACTGCCGCCTTGCAGTTGGATCTCAGACTGTTGTGCTAGCAGTGAGCCAGGCTCCGTGGGTGTGGGACACTCCAAGCCAGGCGCGGGATATACTCTCCTGGTGTGCCATTTGCTAAGACCACTGGAAAAGCGCAGTATTAGGGCGGGAGTGTCCCGATTTTCCAGGTTCCATCTGTCACGGCTTCCCTTGGCCAGGAAAGGGAATTCCCCAACCCCTTGCGCTTCCCGGGTGAGGTGATGCCCCGCCCTGCTTTGGGTCACACTCCATGGGCTGCACCCACGGTCCAACCATTCCTAATGAGATGAACCTGGTACCTCTGTCGGAAATGCAGAAATGCATGGTTCACACTGGGAGCTGTAGACTGGAGCTCTTCCTATTTGGCCATCTTGGAACCTCTCCCCTGTCACGTGGTTTTTTATACGGATGACAACTCCACTCTGTGTCTCTGGAAGTCAAGTCTAACATCTCATCTGGAGCTGGGCGAGCTCCTCAGCCCAGGCTGGACCCAGGCTTGTCTGGGGTCCATGCCACACACCCAGTCCACACACCTGAACATAGCCAGGGAAGCCAGAGGGGTTGTTCCCAAATTGTTTCCTCTTACCGGATGTCTTGTTAATCTTCTCAGGGGTACTTGTTTTTCCTGGGGGGCACAGCTGTTTCCCATCGTTTTGTGGGATCCCATATAAGCTTGCAGACAGCTGCTGGGAGAGTAAATGTAAAAACATAGAGAGGGGACAAAACACTGTGGGGAAAGATGGTGTGGGGAGATGAATACAGGGACAGGAGAGGTAAAGAAATGGTTTGCTGAAATTAAACTAGGCAGCAAAGAAAGCAGTATCAGTCATGGCATACCACCCTACCGAGGCATCAACATTGGATGTGGAATTAAGTGAGATGGTACCCATACCAATTCTGGTTGCATTGGGATATGTCACTGACCAACAATCTTAAGCTAGTTTTTTTTCTTTTTTTTTGAGATAGAGTCTCGCTCTGTCGCCAGGCTGGAGTGCAGTGGCACGATCTTGGCTCACTGCAACATCCGACTCCCGCATTTAAGCGATTCTCCTGCCTCAGTCTCCAGAGTAGCTGGGACTACAGGCAGGCCCTGCCATGCCAGGCTAAGTTTTGTATTTTTAGTAGAGACGAGGTTTCACCATGTTGGGCAGGACGGTGTCAATCTCTTGACCTTGTGATCTGCCCGCCTCAGCCTCCCAAAGTGCTGGGATTACAGTCGTGAGACACCGCGCCTGGCCCTTAAGCTACTTTTTATTCAGCTTCCTCACTTACGAAATAGTGAATAATACATGTAAAATAGGCTAAGGGAAAGTCCTCTCTGAGCTTGTAAACACTGTTTATATGTAGTAATAATAACAATTAATACCTTTCATGATCCTTCTTTGAATTCGGTCTCCACACTGGCAACCCAACTCCCAGATCCCTTTACCCTCTAAACCAGAGTTGAATCTGCAGTTGTGGGGTCACTCATCCAGGGGCCTCCGAGGATCCCCTGGGCTGGGACTGGGGCTTCTCAGATGCTCCAGGTGCAGACAAGGCCCTCAGGGAGCTCACAGTAGGGAGGGGCCAACAGTCAAAGCAATTCCTAAGCCATGTGAGTGGCCCCGGTAACAGAGCAGAGGCCAGCTGGTCCTTCCTGTTGCGGGAGTGGGTGTCTCAATGGAAGCACCAGCAGGCCCTATGGAGTAAAGCCCTAGTGAGCAACATCTGAACTTCATAAACAAATGCAAACGTGAATGAGCTTTAAATGGCTTGGAGCTCTGGATTAGATTACCACTGCCACTGCACTTCAGGAAAATTCTTTAACATCTCTGTACTCCGATAGTCTCATTTTATTATTATGTTGCTGATAACTATGATCTAAAACATGTCCAACATGGTGAAACCCTGTCTCTACTAAAAATACAAAAATTAGCCCGGTGTGGTGGTAGGCGCCTGAAATCTCAGCTACGTGGGAGGCTGAGGCAGAAGAATCACTTGAACCCAGGAAGTGGAGGTTGCAGTGAGCTGAGGTCCTGCTGCTGTACTCCAACCTGGGTGTCACAGCAAAACTCTGTCTCAAAAATGAAAAAAAAAAAAAAAAAAGGAAAACAACGAAACAATAGAAAGACTGGAGAGAAGGCAGTACTGGAAGAAATAACATTCTAGAATTTTCTGAACTGAACAAAGACATGAATCTTCAAACTGAAAAGAGCCATCTAGTTCTGAGCCTGATTAACACACATGTGCACACACACCTGCGTGCATGCGCGCACACACACACACACCCTCGGAGTAAAATTTCTAGGATAAAGATAAAATCCTGAAAGGTCCCAGAGAGAAAGAGAGAAGAGAGAATGCAATGGAGAAGTTTTTCAAGGAGCTGATTAAAAATAAGTTTGGGCCAGGCGCAGTAGCTCACGCCTGTAGTCTCAGCACTTTGGGAGGCCGAGACGGGAGGATTGCTTGAGCTCAGGAGTTTGAGACCAGCCTGGCCAACACGGCGAAATCTATCTCTACAAAAAATACAAGTAGCTAGGTGTGGTGCCACGTGCCTGCAGTCCCAGCTACTTGGAAGGCTGAGGCAGGAGAATTGCTGAGTCCAGGAGGTGGAGATTGCCATGAGCCGAGATGGTGCCACTGCATTCCAGCCTGGGTGACAGAGCCAGGCACTGTCTCAGAAAAACAAAACAAAACAAAAACAAACAAACAAAAAAAGTTGAACCTAGATATCTATATACAGCCAGGATAATCCAGAATGAGGGAAAAAATAGTTCAGAAAATTAATGACACATATACCCTTCAGAAATAATTATTGGTATACAGCCCTATGAGAAGAGAAAAGTAAATTTAAGAGGAAGGCGATTTCAATAAGCAATTGTAAGAAGAAAAATAGTAAAATTTATTAAACAGTGTAAACTTTTGATTGTAACTTAAAAAATTATAGTCTTGAAATAAAATTCCCAGTATTATAAACATGGAAGATGGGACGAGGGACAGGAAACAAAAAGAGAAGTTCTTTTGTTGTTCAAGGAATGGATACCGAAGCTAATGAAATCTCAGGTAAAAAAATCTCTTATTTTAGAGACGGCCTCACTCTGTTGCCCAGGCTAGAGTTCCATAGCACAATCACGGCTCACTGTAGCCCCAGCCTCCTCAGCTCAAGTGATCCTCCTGCCTCAGCCTCCCAGGTAGCTGGGACTACAGGCATGCACCATCAAGGCTGGCTAATTAAAAAAATTTTTTTTTGGTAGACAGAGTGTTTTCCTATGTTGCCCAGGATGATCTTGAACTCTTATCCTCAAGCAATCCTCCCACCTCAGCCTCTCAAAGTGGTGGGATTACAGGCATGAGCCACTGCGCCCAGCTAACACTAGCATTTTAGAGTGCAAACTCTGGAGCCAGACAGCTTGGGTTGAGTTTCTGGCTTCTCAACTTATTAAGCTATGTGACCTTGTGTAAGTCATATAACTTTTCTGTGTCTCAGGCTACTCAAGAGTAAACTGGGGATAACCACATTATCTAACTCATTTGATTGCTATGATTAAATGGGTAAGTATGTGTAAAACACTTAGAATAGTGCCTGTCATGTGGTTAAGTTAGTATATATATTTTAGTTGTTGTTAGTAATGACTTCAAATTACTTTTAAAATGTAAAGGCATATCTGGTTCCAGAAGATGGTGAACCAGCAATAGCTGCTGGCTTCCTTCTCAAACCCAACCCTGCAGATGCCACAGAAGAGGTGGGAAGTGGTGGGAGTTCAGAACAGTTTCCAGTAACAAAACCCTTGATAGTTTAGCCCTACTGGGGGATGAGATGGCTTAGAGTGGGAAAAGGTCAGAGGCCACAGATGGAGGATCAGCCCAGGTGGAGCTTTCTAAGTTGTATCCTTTTTTTTTCTCCTTGTTTTCTGGAAGGCTTATTACCTGTTCTGTAAACATATAAAGCAGACACTTGGCAGGGTTGGCCCAGTGGTAGCCCAAAGTGGCGTGATAACATTAAGGAATAGGGGGCTTGGAAAGCTCCTAGAAAAAGCGCAGACTCATCAAAGCTGGCCAGTAACTGAGCATTCCTTTCCTACCTCTCCCTCTGCCCTCTGAGCTACGCAATTACAACCAGTATCACTCACCCGTAGACTCCCTCCACGCTGTAAGGCAGAAATCCTGTAAGGGTCTCTGGGGGCTCATAGGCTAGGGACTGGAAAGAAGAACTGGCTCAGCTCAGCTCTAGAGGCTCCGTATCCTACAACCTATCAATCCAGAAACCCTGAAACTCACATGGAGTGTCTGGACTTACACATCTTCCCAGGAAGAAAGGGTTATATAGAAAAACTATCGGATAGGCCAGGAGGGGTGGCTCACGCCTATAATCCCAGCATTTTGGAAGGCTGTGGCGGGAAGATCACATGAGGTCAGCAGTTTAAGACCAGCCTGGCCAACATGGTGAAACCCCATCTCTACTAAAAATATAAAAGTAGTCGGGCGTGGTGGTGCACACCTGTAATCCCAGCTACTCAGGAGGCTGGGGCAGGAGAATCACTTGAACCTGGGAGGCGGAGGTAGCAGTGAGCCGAGATCACACCATTGCACTCCAGCCTAGCCAACAAGAGTGAAACTCTGTGTAAAAATAAATAAAGAAAAAAAGGCCAGGTGCGGTGGCTCACGCCTGTAATCCCAGCACTTTGGGAGGCTGAGGCGGGTGGATCACCTGAGGTCAGGAGTTCGAGATCAGCCTGGCCAACAAGGTGCAACCCCGTCTGTACTAAAAATACAAAAATTAACCTGGCATAGTGTCACACGCCTGTGGTTCCAGCTACTCAAGAGGCTGAGGCAGGATAATTGCTTGGACTCGGGAGGCAGAAGTTCAGTGAGCCAAGATCGCGCCACTGCACTCCAGCTTGGGTGACAGAGCAAGACTCCGTCTCAAATGAATAACTGAATAAATAAATAAATAAATAAATAAATAAAAAGGAAAACTATTGGATAGATTGGATATGAAAACATTAACTGCTCAAATAAATTATTCGGTGGAATAGGTTGGATATTAAAACTGATATAGTTGAAAAAGCTATTACTGAGTTGAGGAAATGCGTCTAAAGAATTCATAAAAGTAATTGGTAATGGATAGAGAAGAAGTAAATGAACAAAAAGTTAATTAATAGGGAGGATAGAAGAATAAATGTGAAAACATATCTAATAGTAGCCTTATAAGACGAGAATATAGTCATTAAAAAGGACAGTGTACTTAAATAAGTAATCAATGAGAATTCCTCAGATTTAAAAAAATGACTTAAGATTTAAAGGTATTATAGTACACACACACAGGAACAGTGAAATGTAAAATTGTGAAAGACAAGGAAAAAATATTTTAAAATGATCAGAGAGAAATAGCAGGTTACTTACAGAGGAAAAATAATTAAACTGACATCAGTCTCTCAAACACCACACTGGAGGCAAGGATAAAATGGTGTAATAATGCCAAAGTGTTGAAAGAAGGATTTTTTTTTTTTTGAGACAGAGTCTCCTTGTCACCTAGGTTGGAGTGCAGTGGCATGATCTTGGCTCACTGCAACCTCTGCCTCCTGGGATCAAGCAAATCTCCTGCCTCAGCCGCCTGAGTAGCTGGGGCTACAGGCGCACACCCCCACACCTGGCTAATTTTTGTACTTTTAGTAGAGATGTGGTTTCGCCATGTTGGCCAGGCTGGTCTTGAACTCCCGACCTCAGTTTATCTGCCTGCCTCGGCTTCCCAATGTGCTGGGAATACAGGCATAAGCCACTGGTCCCAACCAAAGAAAGGAATTTTTATATCGGGTGGATTAAAGACAATGTCAAGCACGTACGACTTCAGGAGATTGAAGATGCAGGGAAATGTTAAAGCAAACAAGTATTTATTGCACTTATTAAGGACTGTAAGGAAGGGTCAGCTGCAGTGGCTCATGCCTGTAATCCCAGAACTTTGGGAGCCAGAGGCAAGAGGATTAGTTGAGCCCAGGAGTTCAAGACCAGCCTGGGCAACATGGTGAAACCCCGTCTCTACAAAAAATAGAAAAATCCGCCAGGCACATCAAGTTCCTGCGTCTGTAGAGAATTGAAAAAAAAAAATACCTCGGTGTGGTGGTGCGTACCTGTAGTCCCAGCTACTTGGGAGGCTGGGGCAGGAAGATTCCTTGGGCCCTGGAGTTTGAGGCTGCAGTGAGCTAGGATTGGGTCACTGCACTCCAGCCTGAGTGACAGAGTGAGACTTTGTCTCTGAAAATAAAAAAAAGATCATAAGGACGATTTTACTCAGAGTGGGGACTATTGTGATAAGCACAGGGACCACTGCAATGGGGTCTTGCGGTGGGAGAGTGATATTAGGATTGACTTCAACTCCACCAAGGACAAGTGGGGATTTGTAGTCAAGGAGTAGGGTTGGGGGGTCAGAAGATGGGAAATTACTTGGAGGAAACCTCAGCTGCAGGGGGATTCTGGCTAAACTGACGTGATAGGATTTTTGCTGAAACAGGCTAAATGGGCAGAGTCCCTGGATGAAGGACAGAGCCCGAGGTTGGGACCTAGTCAGAAACAGGACTCAGAGGAGCCTGACTCAAGTTTCGTCAAAGCAGTGTCTCTGTCTGAAAGCATAAGCAAGAAAGTCAACAGCAGTAAAATGAATGGATCACAAAGGAGAATTTTTGTGCATTGCTAAGCAGGACTCTGCTTTAACCATTGTGAAAGCTGATTATGTGAAGTGAGTCATTCTTTTTTTTTTTTTAGATGAAGTCTCGCTGTGTCACCCAGGCTGGAGTGCAGTGCGCGATCTCGACTCACTGAAACCTCAGCTTCCTGGGTTGAAGTAGTTTTCCTGCTTCAGCCTCCCGAGTAGCTGGGACTATAGTCATGTGCCTCACACTGGACTAATTTTGTTTTTTTACTAGAGACAGGGTTTTGCCATGTTGACCAGGCTGGTCTCGAACTCCTGACCTCAATCCATCTGCCCGCCTTGGCCTCCCAAAGTGCTGAAATTTCAGGTGTTTGCCACTGAAATCCACCTGAATTGAGTCATTTTCCACATACACAGCTAGGTCAGAGTTGAGTGGCCAGGGGAGAAACCAATCAGGGCACATTGCACCTGCTCCAAGAATTGAATTTTCCACAAGGCTGGTGGCTGAAATGGCCTGCTGCCACCCTAAGACCACTTTTACCTAGTAACTGCTGAAACAACCTGCAATGACTCTCAGGCTTGTTTTACCTATTGTCCGCACTCACCAATCAGAGCTTCCACCTCCTGAAAGCTTCCCTGGTGCCAATGGGCTTGCTTTAAAAAATATAGGTAACATTTCTGTTTCTAATAAAACTCTCAACTTTCTCTTCGTTCTTTGGACATACCAAAGACCAGCCAGTTTGTGTGTATGCTTCAGATTACAATTCTATGATTCTCAAATAAAATGCTTAGAGATTCATGGGCGTGGTGGCTCACACCTGTAATCCCAGCTGTTTGGGAGGCTGAGGCCGGTGGATCACTTCAGCCCAGGGGTTCGTGACCTGCCTGGGCAACATGGTGAAATCCTGTTTCTACAAAAATTACAAAAAATTAGCTGGATGTGGTGGTGCATGTCTGTAATCCCAGTTATTCCAGAGGCTGAGTCGGGGAGGCAGAGGTTTCAGTGAGCCGAGATTGTGCCACTGCACTCTGGGGTGGGTGACAGTGAGACCCTGTCTTAAAAAACAAAAACCATAATATAACATCCTTAATATTGTAATTTAAAAAAGAGATTCATCTCCATAGGTTTTGACTTTGATATTTGTGGTGTCAGAAGTGGGGTCCGAAGCTGACTCACCTTGGAGATATCAATGACTTCTGGAACTATGGCGTGAGGTCTGCACACTTGGCCCCCTTGAGCTTTTGCTTTTCTCATTGCCTCTTTCCCCCCTGGTGAGTCTTTCTTGGATCAAACTGCCATTTGTTGGGGAGTTGAGTTCAGTTTTATTTGGAAATTTGTTAGGAAGGGTCTTTCTCTCTCTCCTGGTTATGAAACCTCCTCTTTTCTTTTCTTTTCCTTTCTTGTCTTGTCTTTTTTATCTTGTCTTTCTCTTTTCTTCTTTTTTTGAGACAGTGTTTTGCTCTGTCACACAGGCTGCAGTGCAGTGGTGTGATCTGGGCTCACTGCAACCTTCACCTCCCAGGCTCAAGTGATTCTCGTGCATCGTCCTCCCGAGTAACTGGGATTACAGGTGTGCGCCACTACGCCTGGATAATTTTTGTGTTTTTTCGTAGACATGTGGTTTCACCCTGTTAGCCAGGCTGGTCTTGAAGTCCTGAGCTCAAGTGATCTGTCCGCCTCGGCCTCCCAAAGTGCTGGGATTACAGGCGTGAGCCACTACACCCATCCAGAGACGGCCTGTTTAAGAGGGATTTTCTCCCTCCTGGTTATGAGGCCTGGTTACAGAGATTTTTCTGTTAGAGAAGGCTTCTCATGCTTCCTGGTAAGTTTGTACTTTATTCTCTGAATCGTTTGCATGCTTAGAGTTTAATTTGGCTTTTGTGTATTAGGCATTAAACCGAATCACCTAGATTAATTTATTGACACACAGGCTCTCAAAGTTCAAAGGCATGCCAACATAGTTCCCTCTTTCTGGGACGCCAGCTGGTAATACGTGCCAACATTATGCGGATCATTCACACAGTCTGTTTTCCTCAAACTGAACTAAAATAATGCAGTCCAAATGGGACTCCTATCTCAGTTGGTATCTTGAGGCTCCAGAACACATTCAAGACTCAAAGGCTGCCTCACTGCAACATACTGTCTAAAGCTAGCTGAGATTTTCTTCTCCAAAGCCTTCCCCTCTCCTTCGTTTACCTCTTCCTCTTTATCCTTCTTTAAGCAAAACTCTTTTTCCAAAACTCCTCAGCTACTCTGGCATACTGACTATTAAAATAAAGACAGTTGAAAGACATCAGATACAAATAAACTAAAATCACTGACCTTTGTAGTGTTTCTTAAAAGCAAAAGATGAAATTCCCATGTAAAAGCTCTCCTTCCTATACTAAAAGAAAAGACAACACTCTTATCTTCAAGGATGAGGAACTGAGACCAAGAGAACACTATACAAAGCTTATTGGAATACCACTTATGTTTTGGGCCTCCTCACATAATTCAGTCACATTTTTACAGTTAACAATTCTTTGTCTAATTCAACATGTTGGTAACTGACTCAAACTGCTTTACCCAAAATTTGGGTCACCACCTTCATAAGATTACCTATTGAGGAGAAAAATCTTAAATAAAGTTTAGCCTTCTTCCATTTTGTCAGAAATATAATTTAGATCCAACGTCTTTTATAAATCGGTGAGTTTGTATGTTTTACTGTCCCATAATCAAAATCCTAAAATGAAAGATACCTTTGTTTATGTACGTATCTGTGTTTGGGCGTATTCATGCATATGTACATGTGTTATGTTAAATGTGTCTACATGGTAAAATCTGGAATCGCTGGCAAACAATTATTTAAAGAATCCTATTCGGATTGGCTTAAATAGGTGCTCATATAAATATACAGTAATTAACTAAAACGCATTTAGTTCATGCAACTTAATTAAGTAGTTGAAAAATAAGCTGGTTTTAAAATTGTTGGTGAAATAAAATGAGAAATGTTTTCAAAATTGTGAGCACACATTTTTGGCTGGGTTTACTGGTTCTATATTTGTCTCTGTTGGATGTTTTAAGGTTATGAAACATAAACCTAACCTAAAAACAGAATCGTCTTTTATGTGCAATTCTTTGATAAGTAAGACTAATTTAATATTGTGGGTGTAATAAAACAGCTGTATTTTCTGAGTTATTGGCAAAATACTCATATATTTAAGATTTTTTCTCAGGTGGATACCTGACATTTACAGGCTATAAAAATGTTTTAATAGGAAAATAACTCCAAATGACTAGATTTATTTATTTATTTATTTATTTATTTAGAGCAGAGTCTCCCTCTGTCGCCCAGGCTGGAGTGCAGTGGTGCTATCTCGGCTCGCTGCAACCTCTGCCTCCCAGGTTGAAGAGACTGTCCTGTCTCAGCCTCCCAAGTAGCTGGGACTCAAGGCGTGCGCCCCCATGCCTGGATAATTTTTGTATTTTTAGTAGAGATGGGGTTTTACCTTGTTGGCCAGGCTGGTCTTGAACTCCTGACCTCAAGTGATCTGCCCTTCTTGGCCTCCCTAAGTGCTGGGATTACAGGCGTGAGCCACCAACCCCGGCCGACTGGCTTTGTTTAATATGTCAGTTTTCATAAGTAATCTAGGTATAATTGTTAAAATGAATAAATGAGGTAACTCTGAGATACATGTTTATAAGTGAACTTTTCATGTAATTTGAAATGTTTTTTTCTCTTGCTCTTACCATATGGAGATGAAATATTAAAGTTATGTTATGTTAGATTAAGTAATAGGTACTCGCTAAATGCCGGGATCGTTTCCAACTAAGAAAACAATGGATACAAATCGCTGAACATAAATACAAGTTTGTTCTTGGCCCTTAAGTTTTATAAAAGACAAAAAGTATTTGGATCTGTTAATAAAATGCCACATTGAAAACTGTTCTATAGAAATATTTTTAAAGATTATAAAATATATATTCCTGAGATGTTAATATATAACAGTTCCAAACTACTTCCTAAGTTTTTACTAAAAATTAAGGGTACTAAAAATGGAAAGTTCTTAGTATATGTAATTCTATATACAAAATGTGCAAAAAGTAATTTTTATATGACAAAACTGTGTGGTCTGAGTGACAATACATTTTTATCCTAAAATAAAATGATTGGTTGTTTTAATATAAAAAATAGTCTACGGCCATACCACCCAGAATGCGCCAAATCTTGTCTCATCTCAGAAGTTAAACAGGGTTGGGCTTGGTTAGTACTTGGAATGGAGTCCAATATAAAAATAAAAATTTATACGGCTAAGACTGGGGGTAAAAAAATGATGGAATGTCTAGGCAAGTTGCTGAGGGTTTATGAAGGCTGAGCCTTGGGAAGGGGGTCTTATATATCATCGGATAGGTTGGGATTAAAAAGAAATTGTTTATCAGTTTTTCTAAAAATTGAACATTAGTGTCAAGGGTGAACTGAAGCAGGGCGAGTCTGCTCCTCTATGTTTGAAAAAGATTTTCTTAATATGTTGATCTGTTTTTCTTTACCTTTTAAATAATCAGTCTATAAAAATGGAGATTTTGCATTTTAAGATAGTTTCTTAACTGTATTTATTAAGTTTTTGTTTTTGTTTTCTGGAGTCTCACTATGTCACCCAGGCTGGAGCACAGTGGCGTGGTTTTGGCTCACTGCAACCTCTGCCTCCCGGATTTAAGCAATTCTCGTGCCTCAACCTCCCAAGTAGCTGGGACTACAGGTGCATGCCACCACGCCCAGTTAATTTTTGTATTATTAGTAGAGACAGGGTTTCACCATATTAGCCAGGCTGGTCTCGAACTCCTGACTTCATGATCTACTTGCCTCCTGACCTCATGATCTGCCTGCCTCAGCTTCCCAAAATACCGGATTACAAGTGTGAGCCACCACGCATGGCCTATGGTTCATTTTTATTACTGAGTAGTATTCCATGGTATGGATGTACCACAGTTTGACCATTCACCTACTGTAGGACATATTGATTATATCCGGCTATCTGGCTATTACAAGTAAAGCTGCTATGAACAATTATGTACAAGTTTCTGGATGGGGATAAATTTTAATTTCTCTGAAGTGTAATTGATGAATTGTATGGTCACTGTATGTTTAGTTTTATAAGAAACTACCAAACTGCTTTCCAGAGTGGCTGTAAGATTTTACCTTCCCAGCAGCATTTTACTAGATGTCCAGTTTCTCTGCATCCTTTCCAGCGTTTCGTATTGTCACTATGTCTTTTATTTTAGCTGTTGTAATAAGTGTGTAGTGATGCCTCATCGTGGTCTTAATTTGCATCTAGTGAAGCAAATAAGTGTTGAACAGCCTTTCATGGGCTTATTTGCTTATTTCCTCTTCAGTGAAATGTATGTTCATATATTTTCATAATTTTCTAATTGAATTATTTGTTTGTTTGTTTTTACTGTTGTTTTGTGTTGTTTTGTTTTTGAGACAGAGTCTTGCTCTGCTACCGAGGCTGGAATGCAGTGGCATGATCTTGGCTCACTCCAACCTCTGCCTCCCAGGTTCAAGCGATTCTCGTGCCTCAGCCTCCAATGTAGCTGGGATTACAGGTGCGAACCATCATGCCTGCCTAATTTTTGAATGTTTAGTAGAGATGGGTTTTGCCATGTTGCCCAGGCTGGTCTCAAACTCCTGGCGTCAAGGGATCTACTCTCTGTCCACCTCGATCTCCCAAAGTGCTGGGATTACAAGCGTAAGCCACCACGCCTGGCATACTGTTGAGTTTTGAGAGTACTATACATATCCGTTATATATTCTGGATGTGAGTCCTCTGTTGGATATGTGGTTTGCAAACATTTTCTCCCAGTTTACACCCTGTTTTTTTTATCCTTTTAACATGCTTTCTACAGAGCAAAAGTTTTAAATTGGATGAAATCTAATTTATTTTTTTCCTTATGGATTATGTTTTTTGAACCATTCACTATGCCTAGATCTCAGACGTTTCTCCTACTCTTTCTTGTAAAAGTTTTTTTAGTGTTATATTTTAGATTTAAATCTATGATCCACTTGAGTTTTACATATATATGTATATATATATACATATATATGAGAAGATTAGGGTTTTTGGTGTTGTTTGTTTGTTGTTGTTGTTGTTGTTGTTGTTTTGTCTATGGATATGCAACTGCTCCAGCACCATTTGTTAAGGGGACGATCCTTCCTTCTTTTTGTCTCTTGGGAAAAATCAGTGTGGGGCTATTTCTAGGTTCTCTATTTTGTTCCAGTGATCTATGTGTCTATTCTTCTCCCAATACTACACAGTCTTGATTCCTGTAGCTATATAAGAAGTATTGAAATATGGTAGAGCCATTCCTCCCACCTTATTCTTCTTTTTCAAAAATTGTCTTAGCTACATATACATTTTTTGAGAAGGAGTCTCACTTTTGTCGCCCAAGCTGGAGGGCAGTGGGGTGATCTCGGCTCACTGCTATCTCTGCCTCCCGTGTTCAAGCGATTCTCCTGTCTCAGCTTCCCAAGTAGCTGGAATTTCAGGTACCCGTCACCACACCCAGCTAATTTTTGTATTTTTAGTAGAGACGCTGTTTCTCCATGTTAGCCAGGCTGGTCTCAAACTCCTGACCTTAAGCGATCCACCCATCTTGGCCTCCCAAAGTGTCTTTGTTCAGTTCAGAAAATTCTAGAACATTATTTCTTCAAGTACTGCCTTCTCCCCAGTCTTAATATTCTTTTTTTTTTTTTTTCATTTTTGTGACATAGTTTTGCTCTCTCACCCAGGGTGTAGTGCCGTGGCAAGACCTCAGCTCACTGCAACCTCCGCTTCCCAGGTTCAACTGATTCTCCTGCCTCAGCTTCCCAAGTAGCTGGGATTTCAGATGCCCACCACCACACCGGGTTAATTTTTGTATTTTTAGTAGAGACAGGGTTTTGCCATGTTGGACAAGCTGGTCTCGAACTCCTGACCTCAGCTGATCTGCCTGCCTCGGCCTCCCAAAGTGCTGGGATTACAGTCGTAAGCCACTGCGCCTGGCCCAGTCTTTCTATTCTGTAGGTCTGGAACTTCTATTGGATGAACGGTGAAACTTCTGGGATCTATTCTCCATTTCCTTTATTATTTTACTTTCATGCTTTCTATTTCATAATCGTTTTCTACTATACGGTGAGGTAGTGCCATGCCCGAATTTTTTCATTGGGTTGTTTCAATTTCTCTTATGATATGCAAAAGATTTGTTGTATATTAGAGATGGTTACTTTTACTGCGGATGCTTCACCATTTTCTCCAAAATTTGCCTTTTTACACAGTTGTTTATGGTGTCTTTTGACTTAGATGATACTTTAATTTTTACACCTTTAAGTATGTCAGATTCATTGTTCATAGCCTTGGTGTAATGTCAGGAAGTGCCTATGCCAACTCAAGATGTCTTACACTGTAATATTTTCCTAAATTTTCATCTAGTTCTTTATGACTTTACGTTTTCACATTTAAGTCAGTGAATTTTTAGAATTTATTATTTTATGTGGTTTAAAGTAAGTATTTTAATATTTATTTTTTCAAATGGATAGACACTTGTCAAGCAATCATTTATTATACAACCCATCTTTTGCCCAGTGTTTGGAAATGCATGCTGAATTTTGCACATAACTTAGTCTGTTTCTCGACTTTCTATTTTTTTCACTAATCTGTTTCTACATGTATTCATATTTTATTGTTGCTGTAACAAATTGTCAATAGCTAAGACAACGCTGGGCTGGGCACGGTGGCTCACGCCTGTAATCCCAGCACTTTGGGAGGCCGAGACGGGCGGATCGCTTGAAGTCAGGAGTTCGAGACCAGCCTTGCCAACATGGCGAAACCCTGTCTCTACTAAAATTACAAAAATTAGCCGGGTGTGGAGGTGCATGCCTGTAATACCAGCTATTCGGGAAGCTGAGACAGGAGAATCCCTTGAACCCGGGAGGCAGAGATTGCAGTGAGCCGAGATCACCCTACTGCCCTCCAGCTTGGGTGACACAGGTGAGACTCCATATCAAAAACAATTTATATAGCCAAGACAATTTTTGAAAAAGAAGAATAAGGTAGGAGGAATGGCTCTACCATATTTCAATACTTCTTATATAGCTACAGGAATCAAGACTGTGTAGTATTGGGAGAAGAATATACACATAGATCACTGGAACAAAATAGAGAACCTACAAATAGCCGCACACTGATTTTTTACAAAGAGACAAAAAGAAGGAAGGATCATCTGCTTAACAAATAGTGCTGGAGCAGTTGCATATCCATAGGCTAAAAAAAAAAAAAAAAAAAAAAAAAAAGACCTAATCTTCATAACGTTATACAGAAAAGTAACTCAAGTGGATCATATATTTAAATCTGAAATATAAAACTAAAAAAAAAGCTTTTACAAGAAAACATAGGAGAAACGTCTGAGATGTAGGGCATAGTGAACAGTTCAAAAAGCATAATCCATAAGGAAAAAAAGTAAATTAGATTTCATCCAATTTAAAACTTTTGCTCTGCAAGAAACCCTGTTAAAAGGATGAGAAAACAGAGTATGGACTGGGAGAAAATGTTTGCAAACCACGTATCCAAGAAAGGACTCACATCCAGAATATATAATAGATATGTATAGTACTCTCAAAACTCACCCGTAGGCCGGGCGTGGTGGCTCAGTTGTGTAATCCCAGCACTTTGAAAGGTCGAGGTGGATGGAAGGCACATCCCTTGAGGCCAGGAGTTTGAGATCAGCCTGGGCAACATGGCAAAAACCCATCTCTACTAAAAATACAAAAATTAGACAGGCATGTTGGTGCGTGCCTGTAATCCCAGCTACGCAGGAGGCTGAGGCACAAGAATCGCTTGAACCTGGAAGGCAGAGGTTGGAGTGAGCCAAGATCATGCCACTGCACTCCAGCCTGGGTAACAGAGAGAGACTCTGCCTTAAAAATAATAATAATAATAATAATAATAATAATAATAACTCAACGGTAAAAAAAAACAAATAATCCAATTAGAAAATTATGAAAAGATATGAACATACATTTCACTGAAGAGGAAATAAGCAAATAAGCACATGAAAAGATGTTCAACACTCGTTTGCTTCATTAGATGCAAATTAAGACCATGATGAGGTATCACTACACACTTATTAAAATAGCTAAAATAAAAGGCATAGTGACAACACCAAATGGTGACAAGGATGCAGAGAAACTGGACACCTCATTAAGTGCTGCTGGGAAGGTAAAAGCAGTTTGGTAGTTTCTTATAAAACTAAACATGCAATGACCATACAATTCAACAATTACACTTCAGAGAAGTTAAAATGTATGCCCATCCAGAAACTTGTACACGATTGTTCATAGCAGCTTTACTTGTAATAGCCAAAAGCTGGAAATAATCAATATGTCCTACAATAAGCGAATGGTTGAACTGTGGTACATCCATACCATGGAATACTACTCAGTAATAAAAATGAACAACTGGCCGGGCGCAGTGGCTCACACATGTAATCCCAGCACTTTGGGAGGCCAAGGAGGGCGGATCACGTGGTCAGGAGATCGAGACCATCCTGGCTAACACGGTGAAACCCCATCTCTACTAAAAAATACAAAAAATTAGCCGGGAGTGATGGCGGGCGCCTGTAGTCCCAGCTACTCGGAAGGCTGAGGCAGGAGAATGGCGTGAACCCAGGAGGCGGAGCTCGCAGTGAGCAGTGATTGCGCCACTGCACTCCAGCCTGGGCGACAGAGCGAGACTCCATCTCAGAAAAAAAAATTACCCAGTCGTGGTGGCACGCGCCTGTAGTCACAGCTACTCGGGAGGCTGAGGCAGTAAAATCTCTTGAACCTGGGAGGCAGAGGTTGCAGTGAGCCGAGATCGCACCACTGCACTCCAGCCTGGGCAGCAGAGTGAGACTCCATCTCAACAACAAAAACAACAACAATGAACTATTGATACAAAAATATTAATATCTTGGATGAATCTCCATGGAATTATGCTGAGTGAAATAAGCCCGTAAAATGTTATATACTATAAGATTTCATTTGTACAGCATTGTAGAAAAGACAAAATCGTAGAAATGAAGAAGATTAGTAGTTGCCAGGGGTTAGGGATGGTGGATGGGAGGAGAGTGGGTATTACTAAAAATGGGTAGCACAAGGGATAGCACTTTGGTGATGGAAATGTTCTGTACCTTTTTTTTTTTTCTTTTTTTTTCCCGAGAGGGATTTTCACTCTGTCACCTAGGCTGGAGTGCAGTGACACGATCTCGGCTCACTGCAACCTGTCTTCCTGGTTCAAGCTATTCTCCTGTCTCAGCCTCCCATGTAGCTGGGATTACAGGTGCGTGCCACCATGCCTGGTAAGTTTTGTATTTTTAGTAGAGACGGGGTTTCTCCATGTTAGCCAGGCTGGTCTCAAACTCCTGACCTCAGGTGATCCACCCACCTCGGGCTCCCAAAGTGCTGGGATTACAGGCGTGAACCACCGCACCTGGCCATGATCTGTATCTTTTTTTTCTGAAATATAAGCTTTATTTAAAATTTAAAGAAATATTAAAACTAAACATTTTTCGGCCAGGCGCGGTGGTTCATGCCTGTAATCCCAGCACTTTGGGAGGCCGAGGCAGGTGGATCACAAGGTCAGGAGAGCGAGACCACGGTGAAACCCCGTCTCTACTAAAAAAATTTTAAAAATAAAAATAAGAATAAAAATCTCAAAAAATAAAAAATAAAAAATAAACATTTTTCTACAAATTTTAATCAAGCACTCAAAACAATTTAGGAATGTTAAACACTAATTCTTAATTGAAAATAATGACATCCATGGAATACATCTTGGTGTTAGCCAACATGAAGTTTACTTAATATTAGTATTTTATATATGCTTAACCATTCATCCTTCCTAAAATTCAGTGATAACAATGATTTGACTTTATAAGGTGAAGCCACTTATGTAATACCCCAGAGTTAACATTTTCAAATACAAAACATTTATACTAGCATGGAAATTATAAAAACATATGTAAATTATACTGAAGGATGTGATTTAAAGGCTGTCAATATACATAGATGCATTTTACCTTAGAAAGTACACATACACATCAAAACATTCATTGAATATAGATGCCATTAAATTCTCTTACTTACGTTACAAAGCAACGGGCAGGTTCATAAACGTTGTTCTAGTATGTATCAACTGCAAAAAAACATACATTCCACAAAAAGGTTTTGAAGACACATGGGAGTGGAATGTGCCCACATTAAGAGCAGAGCTTTTATAGGACCACCTGTCTCCAGCCGGCTCCCAGGGACCACTGAAAACAGCTGCTACCCTCAGAAAGACGAGATGGTCTTGTTAATGATGACAATTGACCCTGGAATCTCATCCTCCTCGACCACCAGCGGAGGCGAAACCTGATGATGTCGCCATGGGTTGGCTTGGCCAGAAGTCCATTATCTCGAAGTCTTAGACACACTTTCCAAGCATCACAATCTTTGGTTTCTTTAATAACAATAGCATTTAATAATTCTTTTCCATGCCGGGCGTGGTGGCTCACACCTGTAATCCCAACACTTTGGGAGGCCAAGGTGGGTGGATCACCTGAGGTCAGCAGTTCGAGACCAGCCTGGCCAACATGGTGAAACCCCATCTCTACTAAAAATACAAAAGTTAGCTGGGCATAGTGGTGCGTGCCTGTAATCCTAGCTACTCAGGAGGCTGAGGCAGGAGAATCACTTGAACCCAGGAGGCGGAGGTTGCAGTGAGCCAAGATCGCGCCATTGCAATCCAGCCTGGGCAACCAGAGTGAACCTGTGACTTAAGTAAATAAATACATAACTAAAATAATTCTTTTCTTCTTACAGCAGTTACAACATCAGAAGGTAGCTTCATGGGTTCATTTCTCAAGAGAATACCCATTTTTTCTGCATTTTCAGCAAGGTTTTCTTCTTCTAAAACTTCAAGGGCTGCGATGGCCACTTGGCAGCCTAGTGGATTGCCACCGTATGTGGACCCATGTTCCCTTGGCTTAATGGTCAGCATTATGTTATCATTCCACAGCACCACAGACACAGAGTATCAACCCCCAGAAAGGGCCTCTCCAAGGAGGACTATATCAGGCCTAACATTTTCATGATCAACAGCTAGCCATCTACCAGTTCTGGCCCTGTCTGTATTTCATCAACAATAAACAGAACCAAGCTGGGATCACGAGACGGGACGAGGGTAAGTTAAAATATCACAAAGCTTACTGTTCTTACGGAGATTCAGCTGGTCTTTCTTTCTTTCCTTCCTTCCTTCCTTCCTTCTTTCCTTCCTTCCTTCCTTCCTTCTTTCCTTCCTTCCTTCCTTCCTTCCTTTCTTCCTCCCTCCCTCCCTCCCTTCCTTCTTCCCTTCCCTTCCTTCTTCCCTTTCCTTCCCTTTCCTTTCCTTCCCTTCCTTCTTCTCTTCCCTTCTTCCCTTCCCATCTTCCCTTCCTCCCTTCCCATCTTCCCTTCCTGTCTTCCCTTCCCGTCTTCCCTTCCCTTTCTTCCCTTCCTTCTTCCCTTCCGTTCTCCCTTCCGTTCTCCCTTCCCTTCTTTTCCCTTCTCCTTTCACTTCCCTTCTCCCTTCCCTTCCCTTCCCTTCCCTTCCCTTCCCTTCCCTTCCCTTCCCTTCCCTTCCCTTCCCTTCCCTTCCCTTCCCTTCCCTTCCCTTCCCTTCCCTTCCCTTCCCTTCCCTTCCCTTCCCTTCCCTTCCCTTCTCCCTTCCCTTCTCCCATCCCTTCTCCCTTCCCTTCTCCCTTCCCTTCCTTTTCTTTTCGATAGTTTTTCTCTGTCGCCCAGGCTGGAGTGCAGTGGTGGGATCTCAGCTCAATGCAACCTCCCCTTCCCGGATTCAAATCATTGAGTGAACCCAGGAGGTCGAGACCAGCCTGGGAAACATAGCAAAAGGCAGGGTGGTGCAGGCCTGCAGTCCCGAGGCAGAGGCGGGAGGATCACTTGAGCCCAGGAGGTGGAGACCAGCCTGGACAACATAGCGAAACTGTCTCTACTAGAAAAATAGTAGGGGCTGGGTGGTGTGTGCCGGTGGTCCCGAGGCCGAGGCAGGAGGATTGCTTGAGCCCAGGAGGTCAAGGCCAGCCTGGCCAACATAGTGAAACCCCATTTCTACTAACAACAAGAACAACAAAAAATAGTGTGGGTGGGGTGGCTCACCCCTGTAGTTCCCAGGCTGAGGTGGGAGGATTGCTTGAGCCCAGAAGATCGATACCAGCCTGGTCAACATAGCGAAAGCCTGTCTCTCCTAAAAAAAATTATCAGGGCAGAATGGCACACGCCTGTAGTCCTGAGGCTGAGGCGGAAGCATTGCTTGAGCCCAGGAGGTTGAGGCCAGTCTGTGCAACATAGCAAAATCCGGTTTCTACTGAAAAACAAAAGAAAAAATACCGTGGGCAGGGTAGTGCATGCCTGTAGTCCCCAGGCTGAGGAGGCGGGAGGATCCCTTGAGCCCAGGAGGTTGAGGCCAGCCTGGCCAACATAGAGAAACCCTGTTTCAACAAAACAAAACAAAACAAAACAAAACAAAACACAACCTGGGCAGGGTGGTGCATGCCTGTAGTCCCGAGAACGAGACGGGAGGATTGGTCAAGGCGGATGTAACCAATACCACAATCACATCCCATAAGTAAATACATTTTCCTCTCTCCAGGGCTACAGGTAAAGGATGGTAATTGTGCGCACCATACTTAGATTCCCTTCCAAAAATGCAATCAGAGGTTGGAGGGCCTTGGACTGTTTTTTTAGTTCCAACAGATGTAGAAGCCACTGAAGAATGAACTCCACGACTAAGTACAGCAAACCTCCGCAAATGTGCTAGTTTGGAAAACATTGTGTCTTTCAAATAGAAAAATCACAGATCGACTATTTTTTTCTTCCCACGGTTCAGACTAGAATCCAGATGTTTAACCCAAGATCCAGGGACGGTCTTCAGAGAGTTCAAAATCTCCTGATGGCGCCTGAGGACCACCCACTTTGTCGCACAAAGTGTGGCTGGAGGAGGCGACAATATTCTGCAATGTCACTGCCCAAGGATGATGGACCAATCAGGGCAGTTGGTGAACTCCATCTGGCCAATTAGAAGTCAGAACAGTAGGCGGAACAAGTGAAGCTGATGTGGCGTCTGTCAGTCCAGGATCTAGGGACAGAACCTTCTCAAAGGGGGGGCGGGGGCGGAGGCTCTGATTTTCCCGCCAAAAGCGTCCCCTTGGATTGGCTACTTTAAGTTCAGAGTACGCACACTGTGATTTGCTCTTTTGATTCTTCCACAATCAGGGTAAGCATGCGCTGATTTTCTAGACAGACTCTACTGAGAAACCATGCCTGGAACGGTGCAGGGGGAGAGGAGAGGAGAGGTAATTTATGTACCTGACTCTCACTCCTAGTTCCTTTTCTCATTGGTCAAAATTTACCCCACAGGTATGAACTCCCCCACACTTCTAGACTGCATCATCTGCCCCTTTGGCAGCTGTCTGGGAAACCAGATCCCACACTTTGAAGTGTAGTGTTTCATACAATCCAAAAGTGGTAGCAGAGGCCAGGCATGGTGCCTTACTCTGTAATTCAATGCCATCCCCATCAAGCCACCAATGACTTTCTTCACAGAATTGGAAAAAACTACTTTAAAGTTCATATGGACCCAAAAAGGAGCCCGCATTGCCAAGTCAATCCTAAGCCAAAAGAGCAAAGCTGGAGGCATCATGCTACCTGACTTCAAACTATACTACAAGGCTACAGTAACCAAAACAGCATGGTACTGGTACCAAAACAGAGATATAGACCAATGGAACAGAACAGAGCCCTCAAAAATAATGCCATATATCTACAACCATCTGATCTTTGACAAACCTGAGAAAAACAAGAAATGATGAAATGATTCCCTATTTAATAAATGGTGCTGGGAAAACTGGCTGGCTATATGTAGAAAGCTGAAACTGGATCCCTTCCTTACACCTTATACAAAAATTAATTCAAGATGGATTGAAGACTTAAATGTTAGACCTAAAACCATAAAAACCCTAGAAGAAAACCTAGGCAACACCATTCAAGACATAGGCATGGGCAAGTACTTCATGTCTAAAACACCAAAAGCAATGGCAACAAAAGCCAAAATTGACAAATGGGATCTAATTAAACTAAAGAGCTTCTGCACAGCAAAAGAAACTACCATCAGAGTGAACAGGCAACCTACAGAATGGGAGAAAATTTTTGCAATGTACTCACTGACAAAGGGCTAATATCCAGAATCTACAATAAACTCCAACAAATTTACAAGAATAACCAATAATAACCATTTAGAAAAGCAAATTGAGAAAAATTACACGTATATAGTGACAAAAGTACATACAATATCTAAAACCAGATGATTGGAGCAAGATGGCAGATAGATCCCGTGCCCTACTCAACATTCCATCGAACTGGGAAGAAAATGTTTTCAAGGATCAATTCTTAACAGTAGAGGAAAATAGGAAAGCGTGTCAGTGGTCCACCATAAATATTGAGGCATTCCTGGGAGATAGAGTAGATGGGATCAGACTGATAGAGAAACCCAAGGAGACAAGACCACAGCTCAAATCACTGTAGGCGAGAGATGCTGTTTGTTTTTTGAGATGGAGACTTACTCTGTCGCCCAGGCTGGAGTGCAGTGGCGTGATCTCGGCTCACTGCACCCTCCGTCTCCCAGGTTCAAGGGATTCTCCTGCCTCAGCCCCTGCAGTAACTGGAATTCACAGGAGCCTGCCACCACGGCTGGCTAATTTTTGTATTTTTAGTAGAGACGGGGGTTTCACCCTGTTGGCCAGGCTGGTCTCAAACTCCTGACATCAAGTGATCTGCCTGCCTCGGCCTCCCAAAGTGCTGGCATTACAGCGTGAGTCACTGTGCCCGACCAGGAGATGCTCTTTGTAACAAAGCCTCTGAAAAACTCCAAACCCTGAATGAAAAAAACACGGAGCAGGAAATGGCCTTAGGATAATCATCATGTAGGTTAATTTAAAAGTTCATTAGAAACGTCTGAATCAGCCAGATTCCCCTCCAATACCACAGACAGATTGGCTGGCAGTAGCCACTTTTGCCTCTAAGACGAAACTCTGATAATTGTTCATTAAAGAAAGTGAAGGCCTGGTGAGGTGGCTCACACTTGTCATCCCAGCACTTTGGGAGGCTGAGGCAGGAGGATTGCCTGAGGCCAGGAGATCCAGACCAGCCTGGGCAACATAGTGGACGCCGTCTCTACCAAAAATTAAAAATTAGCTGGGTGTGGTGGTGTGTGCCTGTAGTCCCAGTTAGTTCGGAAGCTGAAGTGGGTGAATCCCTTAAGCCTGAGAGATCGAGGCTGCAGTGAGCTGTAATTGCATCACTGCACTCCAGCCTCAGCGACAGACTGTGATCCTGTCTCAAAAATAACACAAAAAAGTAATGTATCAGAACTTGGTGTAACTTCAGCCCTTTACAGTAATAATCGAGGAGAAAAACACATTTGTGGAGAGGGGACCATGTTCACTCTATCCATGATAGACAGATAGTCGGGAGCTTTATATACCCATGTAACCTAAGAGGTAATGTTCCCTGTCATAACTCACAATCTTCCAACCACCCTTCCTTGCACCTGTCTTGTGGGCTGGGGGACCCAACTTATGGATCCCATCATCCCAGGGAGAAAGAAAAATCAAAACCTTCAGTATCTCTTTAAGGGTATCCTCTGCTGTATTTGCATGGAGGATAAGGCACTCAATATCTAGTAGCCGAATGTTACATTTGTGTAATACAGAACTATACTGGGATAAAATAGAATTTGTTTCCTCTAAGACACAGGTAGAGGTACGTCCACACTGACCTGAGTGGCAGCCACCTTTTCCTGCAGTGCCAGGCAGGGCATGCTCACAGATCTGGGGAACCTCTACTGCTCCTGGAGCCCCAAAACCTCCTTCCTGACACCCTCTCCCTCTGGTGGCTGTGGCAGCCCCCACTTGGCCTTGGGTCTCCCCTGCTTCTTTGCCTGCCCCTCTTCTGTCCACCCTGCATATCTCTGTCTCCCACTGTCCCTGCTGTGACCATGACTGCCTCTCCCTCCCTACACTCTCTCTCTCCTAGGGCTCCTTGTCTTGGGAAAATGAACGCACAACCTCTACCTTGTGACTGGGGACAGAAGCCGGGGCTTGTTCAATTCTCCCTCCCTCCACCACACACACCTGTCCTCCTTAATGTTTCTGAAGTCAGTGAGCTCCAAACTCAGCCCCTCCTGCACCTGCCAGCTGTGGGACCTCAGACAAGACGCCTACCATCTGTCTGGGACTCCGTCTCTCATCTAACATATAAGCATAAAGATGATAGTGTCCTCCTTCCAAGGCTGGGGAGAACCGGGAGGCCTTGATTTCTCCATTCACACACAATCACACACAATGGTTTGTTCGAAAATAGACTCCCATCTGTGCTCCCCTTCCGCAGACCTGTTTCCCCTCCACACTTTGCAATGATACATGTGAGAAAGAACTGGCCCCTTCCGAAATCATCGTCCCCACCCCAGCCCCCAGGCCCCTGTTTGGTGACACCCTTGATGGGCAGTCTCATGCTTCTGTCCAGGGAACTTTCCCACCGTTGCTCCCCTGCATGGAGACTGAGTGGACTTTTCTATTCCCTGTCCATCACGGTCTACAGTGCATGCATCTGCCTCATTCCTCCACGTTCCCCAGATGACGATTTCATCTGTGTCTCCTTCCACATACTCCCAAATGGACCGTCCCAGTCCTTGAACTTGAAAATCATTCAGAGAGGAAAGGCCCAGATGCCCAACCACCTGCTGCAGAATCCTGCTCCAGGACTGAAGTGTATAGTCTCTATCAAAATAAAAACTGGAGGCCAGGTGCAGCGGCTCACTCCTGTAATCCCAGCACTTTAGGAGGCCAAGGTGGGAGGATTGCTTGGGCCCAGGAGTTGGAGACCAGCCTGGGTAACATAGCGAGACTTTCTTGACAAAACCTAAAAAAACTAGTGGGTCATGATGGTGCGTGGCTGTAGTCACGGCTTCTCTGGAGGCTGAGGTGGGAGGATCCCTTGAGCCCACAAGTTCGAGGCTGCATTAAGCTGTGATCGTGCCACTGCACTCTAGCCTGGACAGAGTAAGATCCCATCTCTAGAAGAAACAAAGAAGCAAACAATACCAACGACTGGAAATATCCTCCTCTAGAATGGTGGTCAGGAACATCCGTCTGCCTTGTTGCCTGATGTCTCTCCAGTACCTCGAACAGTGCTCAGCACTAGTACACACTCATTAGTGTTTTGTTGAATAAATGACTCCTTTGACACATCAATTCCACTTCTAAGAATCTTTCCTAAAGAAATATTCACACACGTGCACAGAGCTGTGTGCACAATAATGAGAGGAGCAAACAACTGGGGAACGTTTGCAAAAGTTTATTAACTGTCAGTAACTGATACAGGGGAATCGGATGAGGGGAGTACATGCTGAACAGGAAACAGAGTGAGGGGGGCTTGACCAGGACGCATGGCAATGGAGAAAAGCAGATGGGAGATGCTTATACTGGTACTTGGTGTGTGTGTGTGCGCATGTGGTGTGCGTGTAAATGCAGAGGAAAAAATCAGAAATTAAACACTCAGACCTCCCCTCAGTAGTCACATCTGGGGAGAGAGGAGGGTAGTGCTGTTCTGTGGAGAGAATACCTGACTATACTTGTTTTCTGAGGTAGGTGCATGGATACACAAACCGAAATATGCATTAAGCATGTCTTGCTCATCAATGAAAACGCTAATATCTAACAGAATGGCACACTGTAAGAAAATACAACGGAAACGCTGACATCGAAATCTTGTCACACTAGGAAAAATGACGCTCAACTTTTCACTGTTGTGAACACTTGCTTTCACTTGCTATACACCTGATGACGAGGGGTCCGCAGCCCTGCCCATGTTCGTGAAAGGTCACCACGTTCTGCTTCTCATCATGGGCATGTGTCATACCCCTGAGGCTGAGGCAAGAAGAGAGAAGGAAAGTAAGTGGCAGTGAGTTGCCACCTTGTGACAACTCAATCTCAACTCCTCCTGACCTGCAGACCCTGCACACCCTGATTCTGCCCTACCTCAGGACCTGGACACGCCTTCCACGGTTCCTCGAAGTGAACCCTCTGTTCATGCCACAGTGACTTCCTTGCCTGGGTTATCGATTCCTAGGCTAGAGGAAGGTGTGGCCCGCATATCAGGGCTGACCTGGGGTTTGGGAACCCATAGCATCCTGGGTAGGGAGTAACCTTGGATATACAGGGCAGGGAGTAGAAAGAGCATGGGAAATTAGCCGGGCACGGTGGCTCATGCCTGTAAACCCAGCACTTTGGGAGGCCGAGGCAGGTGGATCACGAGGTCAGGAGTTCAAGACCAGCCTGACCAACATGGTGAAACCCCGTCTCTACTAAAAATACAAAAATTACGCTGGTGTGGTGGAGTGTACCTGTAATCCCGGCTACTCAGGAGGCTGAGGCAGGAGAATTGCTTGAACCTGAGAGGCACAAGTTGCAGTGAGCCAAGATCGCGCCACTACACTCCAGCGTGGGCAACAGAGCAAGACTCCCTCTCAAAAAGGAAAAAAAAAAATAGAGAGAAAGAGCGTGGGAAATCTCATCATTCAGCCTCAATGCTGTACCCTAGAAAATTATGAGAAGGGAATGATTTGGGGAACAAGTGATAAGATGGGATACCAGTACCATGAAAGAATAGCACATCTGCAAGGATGTGGGGGATGGTCCGAAGATTCACTTACGGAGTTACTTGTCATCTTCCTCAGGGTCGCTGATCTCTACATAAATCACCAGCTGCTTTCTCTCACGCAGTCTGTGGGTCCAGGCATGTTTCCCCCTTTTGGGTCCTATGATGGGGAAGAGTTGGAAAATGAGGGTTGGGTAGATTGGAGAGGGTTGGGTAGATTGGAGAGTGTTAGGCTCTGTTTTCTCAAAAGCAGGAGATGCCTCCCCCCTCCCAAGTGCCCCGGACCTTCTTTATCCGGTTTTTCACATTCCCTGGTTTAGAGAGGCTGAGACCTTAGATCCACACCAATACAGGCCAAATGCAAATTAAAATTTTAGCTGCTGGCTCCTTCCGTTGTCAGGTTAAATTCCCAGCCTCTTCACTCGCGGGAACATTCACCGATGCCTCCTTCCATTCAGCATGTATTTGTTAACGGCACACAGGCATACCTTGTTTTATTGCACTTCATTTTTATAGTGCTTCACAGATACTGCAATTTTTTGGGGGGAATTCTCACCAATTTTATACTTTTCCATTATTAGTATATCTGTTATAGTGATCTGTCATTAGTGAGCTTTGATATTATTGTTGCAATTGTTTTGTTGTTCTTTAGTCTCTTAAAATAATTTTTGTTTTTTATGTTAGTGGGTACACAGTAGGTGTATATACCTATGGGGTACGTGAGATGTTTTGATACACGCATGCAATGCATAATAATCACATCATGGAAAATAGGGTGTCCATCCCCTCAAACATTTATCCTTGTGTTACAAACAATTCATTTTAAGCAAACAATTCATTTTAAACAAAATTCATTTTTGAACAATTCATTTTAAACAAAATTCATTTTAAACAAATGATTAGTTTTTTTTACATGTACGATTAAGTTATTATTGACTATAATCATCCTGTTGTATGTAATTGTTTTTGGGGTACCATGAACTGCACCCATAGAAGATGACAAACTTAATCGATTAATGTTGTGTGTGTTCTGACTGCTCCACCGATGAGGTCTTCCCCTATCTCTCCTCCTTTTCTTGGGCCTCCCTATTTCCTGAGACACAGCAACACTGAAATTAGGACGATTAAGAACCCTGCAATGGCCCCTAAGTGTTCAAACGAAAGGAAGAGTCGCATGTCTCTCACTTTAAATCAGAAGCTAGAAATGGCTAAGCTTAGTGAGGAAGGCATGCTGAAAGCCAAGACAGGATGAAAGCTCGGACTCTTGCACCAAACAGCCAAGTTGTGTATGCAAAGGAAAAGTTCATGAAGGAAATAATAGTATATAATGCAAAGGAAAAGTTCTTGAAGGAAATAATAATACTAATACTCCAGTGAACACGCGAATAAGAAAGCAAAACTACCTTACTGCTCAAATAGAGGAAGTTTGAGTGGTCAGGATATTTGACGAAACCAGCCACAACATTCCCTTAAGCCAAAGTCTAATTCAGAGCAAGACCAGAACTCTCTTCAAGTCCATGAAAGCTGAGAGAGGTGAAGAAGCTGCAGGAGAAACTTGTGAAGCTAGTAGAGGTTGGTTCGTGAGGTTTAAGGAAAGAAGCCATCTCTATAACATAAAAGTGCAAGGTGAAGCAGCAAACCCTGATGGAGAAGCTGCAGCAACTTACCCAGAAGATCTAGCTAAGATCACTGTTGAAGGTGGCTACACGAAACAACAGATTTTCAATGTAGATAAAATAGCCTTCTATTGGAAGGAGATGTCATCTAGGACTTTCATAGCTAGAGAGAATTGACTCCAACTTTGAAAGAAGTTCTACTGTGGGTAAAATGCTATCCAATAGCATCACATACTACAGAGAAATCTTTCATGAAAGGGAGAGCTAATCGATGTGGCAAATTTCATTGTTGTCATCTTTTAAGAAACTGCCACAGCCACTCCACCCTTCAGCAACCACCACCTTGATCAGCCAGCAGCCATCAACACCGAGGCAAGACCCTCCACCAGCAAAAAGAGTGTGACTCACTGAAGGCTCAGAAGATTGTTAGCATTTTTTATCGATGAATTATTTTAAAAAAAAGGTATGTACATTTTCAGACATAATGCTATTGCACACTTAGTAGACTGCAGTATAGTGTAAACATAATGTTCTTATGCACTGCAAAACAAAAAAAAAAACGTGTGTGACTCACTTTATTGCAGTGGTCTGGAACCGAACCTGCAATATCTCTGAAGTACAACTGTATTGGGTAACAGGCATTGAGCTGAGTAAGACATGATCCCAGCTTATCACAGATAGAATTGCTTGAGCACCTTTCATGTCATCAGGCCTTCTAGATTAAATTTAATGTCTCCAAACAATTTATGAACTATGATTCTTTATTTCCATCTTATGGACTAGGAACCTGGAGCTGAGGAAATTTGGAAGACTTGCCCCAAGTCACGTGGTTTTTTATATGGATGACAACTCAAGTCTGTGTTTCTGGAAGTCATGTCTAACATCTCATCTGGAGCTGGGCGAGCTCTTCAGCCCAGCCTGGACCCAGGCTTGTCTGGGATCCATGCCACACACCCAGTCCACACACCTGAACATAGCCAGGGAAGCCAGAGGGGTTGTTCCCGAATTCTTTCCTCTTACCAGATGTCTTGTTAATCTTCTCCAAGGTACTTGGTTTTCCCGGGGAGCACAGCTGTTTCCCATCGTTCTGTGGGCCAGATGCCTCTGGCACTTCCTTCGAATCATTTCCTTCCTCTGCTGGCTTCTTGGGCATGATCTTTATAATGTGAAGGTCGCAGATAAACAGTATCAGTGATATTTCTATAGTGCTTTAGAGCTTACAAAGGGTCTTCACATGCATTAGCTTATTCAATATTCTCAACAACGTTGGGAGAGTTACACAGGCCTAAATTAGGAGAAACCTAGGAGGGGAGGTTAGAAGGGAAAGGAATGGCCTAAGTGAATGGGCTTTCCAGGGCTAGAATGCTTATCTTCACACTCTTTTAAGACTCACATTCTTGCAAACAGCAAAAATCTCCATTTAATTGAGAGTTTGGTATACAGAAGATTTGGAGAATAGCACTCTAAGAATTCACAAGATCTAGAAAAGAAAGAGCTTCTATAAAATACAAGGGATACCATATAAGCTTGTAGACAGCTGCTGGGAGAGTAAATGTAAAAACATAGAGAGGCCATAAAACACTGCTGTGAAAGATGGTGTAGGGAGATGAATACAGGGACAGGAGAGGTAAAGAAATGGTTTGCTGAAATTAAACTAGGCAGCAAAGAAAGCAGTACCAGACATGGCATACTACCCTACCGAGGCACCAACATTGAATGTGGAATTAAGTGAGGTGGTACCCATACCAATTCTGGTGCTACTTTTTTTTTTTTTTTTGACACAGAGTCTTGCTCTGTTGCCAGGCTTGAGTGCAGTGGTGCGATCTCAGCTCACTGTAACCTCCGTCTCCCAGATTCAACCATTCTCCTGCCTCAGCCTCCAGAGTAGCTGGGACTACAGGCAGGCTCTAACATGTGCGTTAAGTTTTCTATTTTTAGTAGAGACGAGGTTTCACCATGTTGGGCAGGATGGTCTCGATCTCTTCACCTCATGATCCACCCGCCTCAGCCTCCCAAAGTGCTGGGATTACAGTTGTGAGACACTGTGCCCGGCCCTTAAGCTACTTTTTATTCAGCTTCCTCACTTACGAAATAGTCAACAATACATGTAAAATAGGCTAAGGGAAAGTGCTCTCTGAGCTTGTAAACACTGTTTAAATGTAGTAATAATAAAAAACTAATACTTTTCATGATCGTTCTTTGAATTTGGTCTCCACACTGGCAACCCAATTCCCAGATCCCCTTACCCTCCAAACCAGAGTTGGATCTGCAGTTGTGGGATCACTCATTCAGGGGCCTTCGAGGGATCCCCTGGGCTGGGACGGGGGCTTCAGGGATGTCCCAGGTGCACACAAGGCCATCAAGGAGCTCACGGTAGGGAGGGGCCAACAGTCAAAGCGATTCCTAAGCCATGTGAGTGGCCCCCGTAACAGTTCAGAGGCCAGCTGGTCCTTCCTGTTGCGAGAGTGGGTGTCTCAATGGAAGCACCAGCAGGCCCTATGGGGTGAAGCCCTAGTGAGCAACATCTGAACTTCATAAACAAATGCAAACGTGAATGAGGTTTAAATGGCTTGGAGCTCTGGATTAGACTACCACTGCCACTGCACCTCAGGAAAATTCTTTAACATCTCTGTACCCCGCTAGCCTCATTTTATTATTATTTTGCTGATAACTATGATCTAAAACATGAACTATGATTCTTTGCTTCCATTTCATGGACCAGGAATCTGGAGCTCAGAGAACTTAGAAGATTTGCGCCAAGTTCCATGGCTTTTATATGGGTGACAATTGAAGTGTGTGGCTCGATAGTATTTGGAGATAGTAATAGAAACATCGTCATAGAGGTCTTCCTAAGGATTAAATAAATTAACCCATGTGAACTGCTTAAAATAGTAATCTGGCATCACTGTGAAAACCAAAGAAGTATTAAGGATCACAGCTGTTAATATTATCAAGCCGTCGGTGCTACATAAGTTGTTGTGATAGACATGGGGAGAAGGAGGCAGTGAGGGCATTTTTGATATTCTCCCGCTCTTACCAGTGTTCACATCTGTGGAGGGACAAAGGCTCTCTGGTCCTTTAGATTTGAGAGATACTCACCTTCGGGAAGATTCTCTGGAGCCTGCCGAAAGTCATCTGAGGACGTTCAACTGAAAGAGAATACATCAGAATTTTTCCTTGTTGGTAAACATTTCCAAACTCTAGAGAGACTTCTGTCGCATGAGGGCATTCTGCAGCAGAGGGTTATGAGTCCACTCATTGTTGAGGAGTTATTTGAGATTTGCTTCTGAATTATGCTTTGTATTGGTCGGTGCATTTATCTGCGGCTTCAATTCAGAATTTTCCATCTCATGGTTTGTCACATGGGTATTAAACCCCATCACAGTCTCATCTTATTCCATTACATATCTTTTACTTTTTCCCAAGTAGTTAAATTGATTGGTTGGGAATCTAAACTGTAATCACTCAACATGTGCAACAACTAAAAATCACTGTACACTTAAAATGGGTGAATTTTATGGTATGTCAATTAAGCTGTTAAATGTGTGATGAACCATCAATGATTTAGTCCAGTGGCTCTGAAATATTTTCAGTATAAATATTTGACACTCATTTAATGTCAAAAACTTGGCAGATACTCAAGCACTGGATTTTCAGACCTCTTATAGTGATTGTGGGAGATTGTAGAATCTGGCCTGTTTAGTTGGGAAGTAATAGGTCTATTGGAGACAGTTTGGACATTCTGACCTTGTCTTACAACTGTGTTCTCAGAGCAGAAGAGCAAGTAAACACATATGTCCCCTTTATATTCCTGAAATGCACAAAGATCTCTACGCGAAACTTGTCTTTTTTTCACCCTATATTATCTCTGCTCACTGAGAAGTGGGAAAGCTCTCTGTGTGTTGGATGAGGGATCACTCTTTCAAACTCTCTTCCAAGCTCATCATGGAGAATTGGGGTTGTTGGGGAATGTGAGGACTATTTGGTTTTGATAAAATACAGAGAAAGCGCAATCTTTATTACATAATGTGTTCATCACCCTCACTCCTAAGATACCTATCCAATACCTACATGCTGTTAATGAAACAAACTCTGGAAGTTTTTGGCGGATCTATAGTTTTAACATTTTCTTTTTTTTTTTTTTTTCACTTTTAACATTTTCTTAAATGTCCTTTGATTCATTAACAGTGCTTAGGAAGAACAACATGTCATTTAAAAAAGAAATATTTCAAAAACACAGAAAAGTATGGGGAACAAAATTGAGTACAGTCGGGTCTCAACATTACCCCACAGTTATCTTAGATCTGATTTATTTATTCAGAATATTAGCAATAGTATAAACAGTCCAGGAGTGGTGGCTCATGCCTGTAATCCCAGCACTTTGGGAGGCTGAGGCGAGTGGATCACCTGAGGTCAGGTAGTTTGAGGCCAGAGTGGCCAACATGGTGAAACCCCATCTCTACCAAAAATACAAAAATTACCTGGGTGTGGGGGCAAGCGCCTGTAATCCCAGCTACTCGGGAGGCTGAGGCAGGAGAATCGCTTGAACCTGGGAGGTGCAAGTTGCAGTGAGCTCAGATTTTGCTATTACACTCCAGGCTGGGAGACAAGAGCGAAATTCTGTCTCAAAAAAAAAAATAACAATAACAAAAAACACAACACACACTATCAACAAGTCACAGCTGAAGCTGTGTGTGCAGCACTCAGCAATCCCTGCCCTCCTTCCCTCCTCCACTTACAGCCAGTCACCTTAATTTGATGGCTTTTTATTCACATTCATGTTTGTATACATTTATCATTTACTTATTATCCATAAAAATATATTTTCTTGTTTTGCATGTTTTAAAATTTTATGTGATTGGCCTCTGTAGTTAACTTTCTGCATGCAATTTTTTTTTTCACTCAGCCCCGATGTGTATGAGGGAACAAATGCCTGAGGATCTTTCCCGGGTAGCTGAGCTGAAAAGCAATTGGGCTTGAGGAGACCCTTTCCAGCCCCTTCCAATCTACTCACCCTGATTCCTGTGGTTTCGATCATTATCAAAATCATTCCCGTGGAAGCCTGCAGCCCGTTTACTACACACAAAAGGTGGGAGGGTGACCTTGAAACCTAGAAAGGAGCAAAATGTTTATTTCTTAAGAGACAAGCTTAGGCCCGGCATGGTGGCTCATGTCTGTAGTACCAGCCCTTTGGGAGGCTGAGGCTGGAGGATTGCTTGAGGCGAGGCGCTCAACACTAGCCTGGGCAACATAGAGAGACCCACATATCTACAAAATATAAAATAAAATTAGTTGGGCATAGTGGCACGTGCCTGTAGCCTCAGCTACTCCATAGGCTGGGCAGGAGGATTGCTAGAGCCCAGGAGTTCGAGGCTGCAGTGAGCTAAGATTGCACTACTGCACACTAGCCTAGGTGACAGAGTGAGACTCTGACTAAAAAAAAGAGAGAGAGAGAGAGAGAGAGATACAAGCGAAGAGAAGGAAGGGAGGGTGTGCGTGTTGGGTGGGGGGAAGGTGCCGGGATGCCACAGAGACAGTTGGGCTCATCAGAAAAGATGCCTATGGGAGAGAAACGTGCAGGATCCAGGTATAAGCTCCACTGTGGCCAGTCCCTGCCCTCAGCCCTGACAGGATACAGAAGAGGAGAACACCCAGAAGCTGGCTTGTGATTTTTCCCTGCACAAAAGGAAAATGTGGGGTACTTTCTGCAGCCTAAGAAGTAGCCAAAGCAGGAAAAGGAATGCTCATGTGTCCCCAGACTTGTCTGTTCCCAGAACTTTCTGTTACCTAGTTTAGTCATGACCTCATAGTTTAGCTTCATATACACATAGACGATTTTCTCCAAGGATTTCATCATTTCCCACTCTTTCTTAGAGAAGTATTTGGCAACATCATCGAAGGCCTGGAAAAAAAAAAAAAAGGAATTCTGGCAGTGACTCAGCTAGGCATGTCTGCCATTCAGCTGGAGCTGCTTCCTGTGTGCTGGATCTGGGAAGTGGGGATGATAGTCTGTCCTGGTTGATGCCATGGCTAACTGACAGAACATGAGGGAACTTCCCTAGCTTTTCCCCTGCCACACAGTAGGGCTTTAATGCTGCTGGCTGGCTCTCTTCCCACCTTCCAGAATGGAGTGGGAGTCACCAAATGTAGTGCACGGTCAGAGACTTGTCTCCAGGGATGCTAGGTGATGACAGAGCGAGGGTGGGAGGCTCCCAAGGGTCCAGATCTCCCCTGAGACCCTGCTCCTTGTCCCCAGTACCTCTGTCCTCCTCTCCTCAGAAACCTGGTCACCCCACACTGTCCCCTGGGCCACTACTCTGCCCCCTCCAGGTCACCTCACCTTTCGTAACTTCTCTGATATTTGAGCATCATCCCTGGGTCTCCTTGCAAAGGCGTCGTCTCCGTTCATGGCACTGGGAGCAGTCTCACCTGCAAGAGAAACAGCCTGAGTCTTTCCAGCCTCAGGACCTTTGGTGCTCTGGGCGGGGTGGTGCACGCCTGTAGTCCCGGGGCTGAGGCGAGAGGATCGCTTGAGCCCAGGAGGAATGATTTGAGTGAGCTTTTTTTTTTTTTTTTGAGACAGGGTCTCGCTCTGTTGCCCAGGCTGTGTTGCAGTGGCACGATCGTGGCTCACTGCAACCTCCACCTCCCGGATTCAAGCGATCCACCACCTGTGGCCTCCAAAGTGCTGGGATTACAAGCGTGAGCCACCACGCCCAGCCCAGATTTCTTAAGTTACTACAGAGCTCCTAGGAAAAATCCCATACCTGAAAAAGTTAGAAACTGACAGGAAGGATTTGAGATGGCGACCTGCCTCACATAAATACATTATTAAAATTAGATAAGAAATGCACCACGGGGGAGGGGAGGGGTAGGAAGAATGGAAAGAGAAAATCAGCGCATGCTTACCCTGATTGTGGAAGAATCAAAAGAGCAAATCACAGTGTGCGTACTCTGAACTTAAAGTAGCCAATCCAAGGGGACGCTTTTGGCGGGAAAATCAGAGCCTCCGCCCCCGCCCCCCCTTTGAGAAGGTTCTGTCCCTAGATCCTGGACTGACAGACGCCACATCAGCTTCACTTGTTCCGCCTACTGTTCTGACTTCTAATTGGCCAGATGGAGTTCACCAACTGCCCTGATTGGTCCATCATCCTTGGGCAGTGACATTGCAGAATATTGTCGCCTCCTCCAGCCACACTTTGTGCGACAAAGTGGGTGGTCCTCAGGCGCCATCAGGAGATTTTGAACTCTCTGAAGACCGTCCCTGGATCTTGGGTTAAACATCTGGATTCTAGTCTGAACCGTGGGAAGAAAAAAATAGTCGATCTGTGATTTTTCTATTTGAAAGACACAATGTTTTCCAAACTAGCACATTTGCGGAGGTTTGCTGTACTTAGTCGTGGAGTTCATTCTTCAGTGGCTTCTACATCTGTTGGAACTAAAAAAACAGTCCAAGGCCCTCCAACCTCTGATTGCATTTTTGGAAGGGAATCTAAGTATGGTGCGCACAATTACCATCCTTTACCTGTAGCCCTGGAGAGAGGAAAATGTATTTACTTATGGGATGTGATTGTGGTATTGGTTACATCCGCCTTGACCAATCCTCCCGTCTCGTTCTCGGGACTACAGGCATGCACCACCCTGCCCAGGTTGTGTTTTGTTTTGTTTTGTTTTGTTTTGTTTTGTTTTGTTGAAACAGGGTTTCTCTATGTTGGCCAGGCTGGCCTCAACCTCCTGGGCTCAAGGGATCCTCCCGCCTCCTCAGCCTGGGGACTACAGGCATGCACCACCCTGCCCACGGTATTTTTTTTTTTGTTTTTCAGTAGAAACCGGATTTTGCTATGTTGCACAGACTGGCCTCAACCTCCTGGGCTCAAGCAATGCTTCCGCCTCAGCCTCAGGACTACAGGCGTGTGCCATTCTGCCCTGATAATTTTTTTTAGGAGAGACAGGCTTTCGCTATGTTGACCAGGCTGGTATCGACCTTCTGGGCTCAAGCAATCCTCCCACCTCAGCCTGGGAACTACAGGGGTGAGCCACCCCACCCACACTATTTTTTGTTGTTCTTGTTGTTAGTAGAAATGGGGTTTCACTATGTTGGCCAGGCTGGCCTTGACCTCCTGGGCTCAAGCAATCCTCCTGCCTCGGCCTCGGGACCACCGGCACACACCACCCAGCCCCTACTATTTTTCTAGTAGAGACAGTTTCGCTATGTTGTCCAGGCTGGTCTCCACCTCCTGGGCTCAAGTGATCCTCCCGCCTCTGCCTCGGGACTGCAGGCCTGCACCACCCTGCCTTTTGCTATGTTTCCCAGGCTGGTCTCGACCTCCTGGGTTCACTCAATGATTTGAATCCGGGAAGGGGAGGTTGCATTGAGCTGAGATCCCACCACTGCACTCCAGCCTGGGCGACAGAGAAAAACTATCGAAAAGAAAAGGAAGGGAAGGGAGAAGGGAAGGGAGAAAGGATGGGAGAAGGGAAGGGAGAAGGGAAGGGAAGGGAAGGGAAGGGGAGGGGAGGGGAGGGGAGGGGAGGGGAGGGGAGGGGAGGGGAGGGGAGGGAAGGGAAGGGAAGGGAAGGGAAGGGAAGGGAAGGGAAGGGAAGGGAGAAGGGAAGTGAAAGGAGAAGGGAAGAGAAGGGAAGGGAGAACGGAAGGGAGAACGGAAGGGAAGAAGGAAGGGAAGAAAGGGAAGGGAAGACGGGAAGGGAAGACAGGAAGGGAAGATGGGAAGGGAGGAAGGGAAGATGGGAAGGGAAGAAGGGAAGAGAAGAAGGAAGGGAAGGAAAGGAAAGGGAAGGAAAGGGAAGAAGGAAGGGAAGGGAAGAAGGAAGGGAGGGAGGGAGGGAGGAAGAAAGGAAGGAAGGAAGGAAGGAAGGAAAGAAGGAAGGAAGGAAGGAAAGAAGGAAGGAAGGAAGGAAGGAAAGAAAGAAAGACCAGCTGAATCTCCGTAAGAACAGTAAGCTTTGTGATATTTTAACTTACCCTCGTCCCGTCTCGTGATCCCAGCTTGGTTCTGTTTATTGTTGATGAAATACAGACAGGGCCAGAACTGGTAGATGGCTAGCTGTTGATCATGAAAATGTTAGGCCTGATATAGTCCTCCTTGGAGAGGCCCTTTCTGGGGGTTGATACTCTGTGTCTGTGGTGCTGTGGAATGATAACATAATGCTGACCATTAAGCCAAGGGAACATGGGTCCACATACGGTGGCAATCCACTAGGCTGCCAAGTGGCCATCGCAGCCCCTGAAGTTTTAGAAGAAGAAAACCTTGCTGAAAATGCAGAAAAAATGGGTATTCTCTTGAGAAATGAACCCATGAAGCTACCTTCTGATGTTGTAACTGCTGTAAGAAGAAAAGAATTATTTTAGTTATGTATTTATTTACTTAAGTCACAGGTTCACTCTGGTTGCCCAGGCTGGATTGCAATGGCGCGATCTTGGCTCACTGCAACCTCCGCCTCCTGGGTTCAAGTGATTCTCCTGCCTCAGCCTCCTGAGTAGCTAGGATTACAGGCACGCACCACTATGCCCAGCTAACTTTTGTATTTTTAGTAGAGATGGGGTTTCACCATGTTGGCCAGGCTGGTCTCGAACTGCTGACCTCAGGTGATCCACCCACCTTGGCCTCCCAAAGTGTTGGGATTACAGGTGTGAGCCACCACGCCCGGCATGGAAAAGAATTATTAAATGCTATTGTTATTAAAGAAACCAAAGATTGTGATGCTTGGAAAGTGTGTCTAAGACTTCGAGATAATGGACTTCTGGCCAAGCCAACCCATGGCGACATCATCAGGTTTCGCCTCCGCTGGTGGTCGAGGAGGATGAGATTCCAGGGTCAATTGTCATCATTAACAAGACCATCTCGTCTTTCTGAGGGTAGCAGCTGTTTTCAGTGGTCCCTGGGAGCCGGCTGGAGACAGGTGGTCCTATAAAAGCTCTGCTCTTAATGTGGGCACATTCCACTCCCATGTGTCTTCAAAACCTTTTTGTGGAATGTATGTTTTTTTGCAGTTGATACATACTAGAACAACGTTTATGAACCTGCCCGTTGCTTTGTAACGTAAGTAAGAGAATTTAATGGCATCTATATTCAATGAATGTTTTGATGTGTATGTGTACTTTCTAAGGTAAAATGCATCTATGTATATTGACAGCCTTTAAATCACATCCTTCAGTATAATTTACATATGTTTTTATAATTTCCATGCTAGTATAAATGTTTTGTATTTGAAAATGTTAACTCTGGGGTATTACATAAGTGGCTTCACCTTATAAAGTCAAATCATTGTTATCACTGAATTTTAGGAAGGATGAATGGTTAAGCATATATAAAATACTAATATTAAGTAAACTTCATGTTGGCTAACACCAAGATGTATTCCATGGATGTCATTATTTTCAATTAAGAATTAGTGTTTAACATTCCTAAATTGTTTTGAGTGCTTGATTAAAATTTGTAGAAAAATGTTTATTTTTTATTTTTTATTTTTTGAGATTTTTATTCTTATTTTTATTTTTAAAATTTTTTTAGTAGAGACGGGGTTTCACCGTGGTCTCGCTCTCCTGACCTTGTGATCCACCTGCCTCGGCCTCCCAAAGTGCTGGGATTACAGGCATGAACCACCGCGCCTGGCCGAAAAATGTTTAGTTTTAATATTTCTTTAAATTTTAAATAAAGCTTATATTTCAGAAAAAAAAGATACAGATCATGGCCAGGTGCGGTGGTTCACGCCTGTAATCCCAGCACTTTGGGAGCCCGAGGTGGGTGGATCACCTGAGGTCAGGAGTTTGAGACCAGCCTGGCTAACATGGAGAAACCCCGTCTCTACTAAAAATACAAAACTTACCAGGCATGGTGGCACGCACCTGTAATCCCAGCTACATGGGAGGCTGAGACAGGAGAATAGCTTGAACCAGGAAGACAGGTTGCAGTGAGCCGAGATCGTGTCACTGCACTCCAGCCTAGGTGACAGAGTGAAAATCCCTCTCGGGAAAAAAAAAGAAAAAAAAAAAAGGTACAGAACATTTCCATCACCAAAGTGCTATCCCTTGTGCTACCCATTTTTAGTAATACCCACTCTCCTCCCATCCACCATCCCTAACCCCTGGCAACTACTAATCTTCTTCATTTCTACGATTTTGTCTTTTCTACAATGCTGTACAAATGAAATCTTATAGTATATAACATTTTACGGGCTTATTTCACTCAGCATAATTCCATGGAGATTCATCCAAGATATTAATATTTTTGTATCAATAGTTCATTGTTGTTGTTTTTGTTGTTGAGATGGAGTCTCACTCTGCTGCCCAGGCTGGAGTGCAGTGGTGCGATCTCGGCTCACTGCAACCTCTGCCTCCCAGGTTCAAGAGATTTTACTGCCTCAGCCTCCCGAGTAGCTGTGACTACAGGCGCGTGCCACCACGACTGGGTAATTTTTTTTCTGAGATGGAGTCTCGCTCTGTCGCCCAGGCTGGAGTGCAGTGGCGCAATCACTGCTCACTGCGAGCTCCGCCTCCTGGGTTCACGCCATTCTCCTGCCTCAGCCTTCCGAGTAGCTGGGACTACAGGCGCCCGCCATCACTCCCGGCTAATTTTTTGTATTTTTTAGTAGAGATGGGGTTTCACCGTGTTAGCCAGGATGGTCTCGATCTCCTGACCACGTGATCCGCCCTCCTTGGCCTCCCAAAGTGCTGGGATTACATGTGTGAGCCACTGCGCCCGGCCAGTTGTTCATTTTTATTACTGAGTAGTATTCCATGGTATGCATGTACCACAGTTCAACCATTCGCTTATTGTAGGACATATTGATTATTTCCAGCTTTTGGCTATTACAAGTAAAGCTGCTATGAACAATCGTGTACAAGTTTCTGGATGGGCATACATTTTAACTTCTCTGAAGTGTAATTGTTGAATTGTATGGTCATTGCATGTTTAGTTTTATAAGAAACTACCAAACTGCTTTTACCTTCCCAGCAGCACTTAATGAGGTGTCCAGTTTCTCTGCATCCTTGTCACCATTTGGTGTTGTCACTATGCCTTTTATTTTAGCTATTTTAATAAGTGTGTAGTGATACCTCATCATGGTCTTAATTTGCATCTAATGAAGCAAACGAGTGTTGAACATCTTTTCATGTGCTTATTTGCTTATTTCCTCTTCAGTGAAATGTATGTTCATATCTTTTCATAATTTTCTAATTGGATTATTTGTTTTTTTTTACCGTTGAGTTATTATTATTATTATTATTATTATTTTTAAGGCAGAGTCTCTCTCTGTTACCCAGGCTGGAGTGCAGTGGCATGATCTTGGCTCACTCCAACCTCTGCCTTCCAGGTTCAAGCGATTCTTGTGCCTCAGCCTCCTGCGTAGCTGGGATTACAGGCACGCACCAACATGCCTGTCTAATTTTTGTATTTTTAGTAGAGATGGGTTTTTGCCATGTTGCCCAGGCTGATCTCAAACTCCTGGCCTCAAGGGATGTGCCTTCCATCCACCTCGACCTTTCAAAGTGCTGGGATTACACAACTGAGCCACCACGCCCGGCCTACGGGTGAGTTTTGAGAGTACTATACATATCTATTATATATTCTGGATGTGAGTCCTTTCTTGGATACGTGGTTTGCAAACATTTTCTCCCAGTCCATACTCTGTTTTCTCATCCTTTTAACAGGGTTTCTTGCAGAGCAAAAGTTTTAAATTGGATGAAATCTAATTTACTTTTTTTCCTTATGGATTATGCTTTTTGAACTGTTCACTATGCCCTACATCTCAGACGTTTCTCCTATGTTTTCTTGTAAAAGCTTTTTTTTTAGTTTTATATTTCAGATTTAAATATATGATCCACTTGAGTTACTTTTCTGTATAACGTTATGAAGATTAGGTCTTTTTTTTTTTTTTTTTTTTTTTTTTTAGCCTATGGATATGCAACTGCTCCAGCACTATTTGTTAAGCAGATGATCCTTCCTTCTTTTTGTCTCTTTGTAAAAAATCAGTGTGCGGCTATTTGTAGGTTCTCTATTTTGTTCCAGTGATCTATGTGTATATTCTTCTCCCAATACTACACAGTCTTGATTCCTGTAGCTATATAAGAAGTATTGAAATATGGTAGAGCCATTCCTCCTACCTTATTCTTCTTTTTCAAAAATTGTCTTGGCTATATAAATTGTTTTTGATATGGAGTCTCACCTGTGTCACCCAAGCTGGAGGGCAGTAGGGTGATCTCGGCTCACTGCAATCTCTGCCTCCCGGGTTCAAGGGATTCTCCTGTCTCAGCTTCCCGAATAGCTGGTATTACAGGCATGCACCTCCACACCCGGCTAATTTTTGTAATTTTAGTAGAGACAGGGTTTCGCCATGTTGGCAAGGCTGGTCTCGAACTCCTGACTTCAAGCGATCCGCCCGTCTCGGCCTCCCAAAGTGCTGGGATTACAGGCGTGAGCCACCGTGCCCAGCCCAGCGTTGTCTTAGCTATTGACAATTTGTTACAGCAACAATAAAATATGAATACATGTAGAAACAGATTAGTGAAAAAAATAGAAAGTCGAGAAACAGACTAAGTTATGTGCAAAATTCAGCATGCATTTCCAAACACTGGGCAAAAGATGGGTTGTATAATAAATGATTGCTTGACAAGTGTCTATCCATTTGAAAAAATAAATATTAAAATACTTACTTTAAACCACATAAAATAATAAATTCTAAAAATTCACTGACTTAAATGTGAAAACGTAAAGTCATAAAGAACTAGATGAAAATTTAGGAAAATATTACAGTGTAAGACATCTTGAGTTGGCATAGGCACTTCCTGACATTACACCAAGGCTATGAACAATGAATCTGACATACTTAAAGGTGTAAAAATTAAAGTATCATCTAAGTCAAAAGACACCATAAACAACTGTGTAAAAAGGCAAATTTTGGAGAAAATGGTGAAGCATCCGCAGTAAAAGTAACCATCTCTAATATACAACAAATCTTTTGCATATCATAAGAGAAATTGAAACAACCCAATGAAAAAATTCGGGCATGGCACTACCTCACCGTATAGTAGAAAACGATTATGAAATAGAAAGCATGAAAGTAAAATAATAAAGGAAATGGAGAATAGATCCCAGAAGTTTCACCGTTCATCCAATAGAAGTTCCAGACCTACAGAATAGAAAGACTGGGCCAGGCGCAGTGGCTTACGACTGTAATCCCAGCACTTTGGGAGGCCGAGGCAGGCAGATCAGCTGAGGTCAGGAGTTCGAGACCAGCTTGTCCAACATGGCAAAACCCTGTCTCTACTAAAAATACAAAAATTAACCCGGTGTGGTGGTGGGCATCTGAAATCCCAGCTACTTGGGAAGCTGAGGCAGGAGAATCAGTTGAACCTGGGAAGCGGAGGTTGCAGTGAGCTGAGGTCTTGCCACGGCACTACACCCTGGGTGAGAGAGCAAAACTATGTCACAAAAATGAAAAAAAAAAAAAAAGAATATTAAGACTGGGGAGAAGGCAGTACTTGAAGAAATAATGTTCTAGAATTTTCTGAACTGAACAAAGACACTTTGGGAGGCCAAGATGGGTGGATCGCTTAAGGTCAGGAGTTTGAGACCAGCCTGGCTAACATGGAGAAACAGCGTCTCTACTAAAAATACAAAAATTAGCTGGGTGTGGTGACGGGTACCTGAAATTCCAGCTACTTGGGAAGCTGAGACAGGAGAATCGCTTGAACACGGGAGGCAGAGATAGCAGTGAGCCGAGATCACCCCACTGCCCTCCAGCTTGGGCGACAAAAGTGAGACTCCTTCTCAAAAAATGTATATGTAGCTAAGACAATTTTTGAAAAAGAAGAATAAGGTGGGAGGAATGGCTCTACCATATTTCAATACTTCTTATATAGCTACAGGAATCAAGACTGTGTAGTATTGGGAGAAGAATAGACACATAGATCACTGGAACAAAATAGAGAACCTAGAAATAGCCCCACACTGATTTTTCCCAAGAGACAAAAAGAAGGAAGGATCGTCCCCTTAACAAATGGTGCTGGAGCAGTTGCATATCCATAGACAAAACAACAACAACAACAACAACAACAAACAAACAACACCAAAAACCCTAATCTTCTCATATATATGTATATATATATACATATATATGTAAAACTCAAGTGGATCATAGATTTAAATCTAAAATATAACACTAAAAAAACTTTTACAAGAAAGAGTAGGAGAAACGTCTGAGATCTAGGCATAGTGAATGGTTCAAAAAACATAATCCATAAGGAAAAAAATAAATTAGATTTCATCCAATTTAAAACTTTTGCTCTGTAGAAAGCATGTTAAAAGGATAAAAAAAACAGGGTGTAAACTGGGAGAAAATGTTTGCAAACCACATATCCAACAGAGGACTCACATCCAGAATATATAACGGATATGTATAGTACTCTCAAAACTCAACAGTATGCCAGGCGTGGTGGCTTACGCTTGTAATCCCAGCACTTTGGGAGATCGAGGTGGACAGAGAGTAGATCCCTTGACGCCAGGAGTTTGAGACCAGCCTGGGCAACATGGCAAAACCCATCTCTACTAAACATTCAAAAATTAGGCAGGCATGATGGTTCGCACCTGTAATCCCAGCTACATTGGAGGCTGAGGCACGAGAATCGCTTGAACCTGGGAGGCAGAGGTTGGAGTGAGCCAAGATCATGCCACTGCATTCCAGCCTCGGTAGCAGAGCAAGACTCTGTCTCAAAAACAAAACAACACAAAACAACAGTAAAAACAAACAAACAAATAATTCAATTAGAAAATTATGAAAATATATGAACATACATTTCACTGAAGAGGAAATAAGCAAATAAGCCCATGAAAGGCTGTTCAACACTTATTTGCTTCACTAGATGCAAATTAAGACCACGATGAGGCATCACTACACACTTATTACAACAGCTAAAATAAAAGACATAGTGACAATACGAAACGCTGGAAAGGATGCAGAGAAACTGGACATCTAGTAAAATGCTGCTGGGAAGGTAAAATTTTACAGCCACTCTGGAAAGCAGTTTGGTAGTTTCTTATAAAACTAAACATACAGTGACCATACAATTCATCAATTACACTTCAGAGAAATTAAAATTTATCCCCATCCAGAAACTTGTACATAATTGTTCATAGCAGCTTTACTTGTAATAGCCAGATAGCCGGATATAATCAATATATCCTACAGTAGGTGAATGGTCAAACTGTGGTACATCCATACCATGGAATACTACTCAGTAATAAAAATGAACCATAGGCCATGCGTGGTGGCTCACACTTGTAATCCGGTATTTTGGGAAGCTGAGGCAGGCAGATCATGAGGTCAGGAGGCAAGTAGATCATGAAGTCAGGAGTTCGAGACCAGCCTGGCTAATATGGTGAAACCCTGTCTCTACTAATAATACAAAAATTAACTGGGCGTGGTGGCATGCACCTGTAGTCCCAGCTACTTGGGAGGTTGAGGCACGAGAATTGCTTAAATCCGGGAGGCAGAGGTTGCAGTGAGCCAAAACCACGCCACTGTGCTCCAGCCTGGGTGACATAGTGAGACTCCAGAAAACAAAAACAAAAACTTAATAAATACAGTTAAGAAACTATCTTAAAATGCAAAATCTCCATTTTTATAGACTGATTATTTAAAAGGTAAAGAAAAACAGATCAACATATTAAGAAAATCTTTTTCAAACATAGAGGAGCAGACTCGCCCTGCTTCAGTTCACCCTTGACACTAATGTTCAATTTTTAGAAAAACTGATAAACAATTTCTTTTTAATCCCAACCTATCCGATGATATATAAGACCCCCTTCCCAAGGCTCAGCCTTCATAAACCCTCAGCAACTTGCCTAGACATTCCATCATTTTTTTACCCCCAGTCTTAGCCGTATAAATTTTTATTTTTATATTGGACTCCATTCCAAGTACTAACCAAGCCCAACCCTGTTTAACTTCTGAGATGAGACAAGATTTGGCGCATTCTGGGTGGTATGGCCGTAGACTATTTTTTATATTAAAACAACCAATCATTTTATTTTAGGATAAAAATGTATTGTCACTCAGACCACACAGTTTTGTCATATAAAAATTACTTTTTGCACATTTTGTATATAGAATTACATATACTAAGAACTTTCCATTTTTAGTACCCTTAATTTTTAGTAAAAACTTAGGAAGTAGTTTGGAACTGTTATATATTAACATCTCAGGAATATATATTTTATAATCTTTAAAAATATTTCTATAGAACAGTTTTCAATGTGGCATTTTATTAACAGATCCAAATACTTTTTGTCTTTTATAAAACTTAAGGGCCAAGAAAAAACTTGTATTTATGTTCAGCGATTTGTATCCATTGTTTTCTTAGTTGGAAACGATCCCGGCATTTAGCGAGTACCTATTACTTAATCTAACATAACATAACTTTAATATTTCATCTCCATATGGTAAGAGCAAGAGAAAAAAACATTTCAAATTACATGAAAAGTTCACTTATAAACATGTATCTCAGAGTTACCTCATTTATTCATTTTAACAATTATACCTAGATTACTTATGAAAACTGACATATTAAACAAAGCCAGTCGGCCGGGGTTGGTGGCTCACGCCTGTAATCCCAGCACTTAGGGAGGCCAAGAAGGGCAGATCACTTGAGGTCAGGAGTTCAAGACCAGCCTGGCCAACAAGGTAAAACCCCATCTCTACTAAAAATACAAAAATTATCCAGGCATGGGGGCGCACGCCTTGAGTCCCAGCTACTTGGGAGGCTGAGACAGGACAGTCTCTTCAACCTGGGAGGCAGAGGTTGCAGCGAGCCGAGATAGCACCACTGCACTCCAGCCTGGGCGACAGAGGGAGACTCTGCTCTAAATAAATAAATAAATAAATAAATAAATCTAGTCATTTGGAGTTATTTTCCTATTAAAACATTTTTATAGCCTGTAAATGTCAGGTATCCACCTGAGAAAAAATCTTAAATATATGAGTATTTTGCCAATAACTCAGAAAATACAGCTGTTTTATTACACCCACAATATTAAATTAGTCTTACTTATCAAAGAATTGCACATAAAAGACGATTCTGTTTTTAGGTTAGGTTTATGTTTCATAACCTTAAAACATCCAACAGAGACAAATATAGAACCAGTAAACCCAGCCAAAAATGTGTGCTCACAATTTTGAAAACATTTCTCATTTTATTTCACCAACAATTTTAAAACCAGCTTATTTTTCAACTACTTAATTAAGTTGCATGAACTAAATGCGTTTTAGTTAATTACTGTATATTTATATGAGCACCTATTTAAGCCAATCCGAATAGGATTCTTTAAATAATTGTTTGCCAGCGATTCCAGATTTTACCATGTAGACACATTTAACATAACACATGTACATATGCATGAATACGCCCAAACACAGATACGTACATAAACAAAGGTATCTTTCATTTTAGGATTTTGATTATGGGACAGTAAAACATACAAACTCACCGATTTATAAAAGACGTTGGATCTAAATTATATTTCTGACAAAATGGAAGAAGGCTAAACTTTATTTAAGATTTTTCTCCTCAATAGGTAATCTTATGAAGGTGGTGACCCAAATTTTGGGTAAAGCAGTTTGAGTCAGTTACCAACATGTTGAATTAGACAAAGAATTGTTAACTGTAAAAATGTGACTGAATTATGTGAGGAGGCCCAAAACATAAGTGGTATTCCAATAAGCTTTGTATAGTGTTCTCTTGGTCTCAGTTCCTCATCCTTGAAGATAAGAGTGTTGTTGTCTTTCCTTTTAGTATAGGAAGGAGAGCTTTTACATGGGAATTTCATCTTTTGCTTTTAAGAAACACTACAAAGGTCAGTGATTTTAGTTTATTTGTATCTGATGTCTTTCAACTGTCTTTATTTTAATAGTCAGTATGCCAGAGTAGCTGAGGAGTTTTGGAAAAAGAGTTTTGCTTAAAGAAGGATAAAGAGGAAGAGGTAAACGAAGGAGAGGGGAAGGCTTTGGAGAAGAAAATCTCAGCTAGCTTTAGACAGTATGTTGCAGTGAGGCAGCCTTTGAGTCTTGAATGTGTTCTGGAGCCTCAAGATACCAACTGAGATAGGAGTCCCATTTGGACTGCATTATTTTAGTTCAGTTTGAGGAAAACAGACTGTGTGAATGATCCGCATAATGTTGGCACGTATTACCAGCTGGCGTCCCAGAAAGAGGGAACTATGTTGGCATGCCTTTGAACTTTGAGAGCCTGTGTGTCAATAAATTAATCTAGGTGATTCGGTTTAATGCCTAATACACAAAAGCCAAATTAAACTCTAAGCATGCAAACGATTCAGAGAATAAAGTACAAACTTACCAGGAAGCATGAGAAGCCTTCTCTAACAGAAAAATCTCTGTAACCAGGCCTCATAACCAGGAGGGAGAAAATCCCTCTTAAACAGGCCGTCTCTGGATGGGTGTAGTGGCTCACGCCTGTAATCCCAGCACTTTGGGAGGCCGAGGCGGACAGATCACTTGAGCTCAGGACTTCAAGACCAGCCTGGCTAACAGGGTGAAACCACATGTCTACGAAAAAACACAAAAATTATCCAGGCGTAATGGCGCACACCTGTAATCCCAGTTACTCGGGAGGACGATGCACGAGAATCACTTGAGCCTGGGAGGTGAAGGTTGCAGTGAGCCCAGATCACACCACTGCACTGCAGCCTGTGTGACAGAGCAAAACACTGTCTCAAAAAAAGAAGAAAAGAGAAAGACAAGATAAAAAAGACAAGACAAGAAAGGAAAAGAAAAGAAAAGAGGAGGTTTCATAACCAGGAGAGAGAGAAAGACCCTTCCTAACAAATTTCCAAATAAAACTGAACTCAACTCCCCAATAAATGGCAGTTTGATCCAAGAAAGACTCACCAGGGGGGAAAGAGGCAATGAGAAAAGCAAAAGCTCAAGGGGGCCAAGTGTGCAGACCTCACGCCATAGTTTCAGAGGTCATTGATATCTCCAAGGTGAGTCAGCTTCGGACCCCACTTCTGATAACACAAATATCAAAATCAAAGACTATGGAGATGCTTCTCTTTTTTTACCTACAATATTAAGGATGTTATGTTATGTTTTTGTTTTTTGTTTTAAGACCGGGTCTCACTCTGTTGCCCACCCTGGAGTGCAGTGGCACAATCTCGGCTCACTGCAACCTCTGCCTCCCTGACTCAGCCTCTGGAATAGCTGGGATTATAGGCATGCACCACCGCATCCAGCTAATTTTTGTATTTTTTTGTGGTGACAGGGTTTCACCACGTTGTCCAGGCAGGTCATGAACCCCTGGGCTGAAGCGATCCACCTGCCTCAGCCTCCCAAACAGCTGGGATTACAGGGTGAGCCACCACGCCAGGCCATGAATCTCTAAACATTTTATTTGACAATCATAGAATTGTAATCCGAGGCATACACACAAACTGGCTGGTCTTTGGTATGTCCAAAGAACGAAGAGAAAGTTGAGAGTTTTATTAGAAACAGAAATGTTACCTATAGTTTTTAAAGCAAGTCCATTGGCACCAGAGAAGCTTTCAGGAGGTGGAAGCTCTGATTGGTGAGTGTGGACAATAGGTAAAACAAGCCTTAGAGTCATTGGAGGTTGTTTCAGCAGTTACTAGGTAAAAGTGGTCTTAGCGTGACAGCAGGCCATTTCAGCCACCAGCCTTGTGGAAAATTCAATTCTCGGAGCAGGTACAATGTGCCCTGAGTGCTTTTTCCCCTGGCCACACAACTGTGACATAGTTGTGTATGTCAAGAATGAGTCAATTCAGGTGGGTTGCGGTGGAGCATGCCTATAATCACAGCACTTTGGGAGGCCAAGGCAGACAGATGGCTTGAGGTCAGGAGTTTGAGACCAGCCTGGTCAACATGGCAAAACCCTGTCTCTAGTAAAAATACAAAATTAGTCAGGTGTGGTGGTACATTGCTGTAGTCCCAGCTACTCGGGAGGCTGAGGCAGGAGAATCGCTTCAACCCAGGAAGCTGAGGTTTCAGTGAGTCGAGATCACGCACTGCACTCCAGCCTGGGTGACACAGAGAGACTTCATCTCAAAAAAAACAAACAAAAACAACAACAACAAAAAAACAAACAAACAACAAAACAAAACAAAAAAAACTAAGAACGACTCACTTCACATAATCACCTTTCACAATGGTTAAAGCAGAGTCCTGCTTAGCAATGTATAAAAATTCTCCTTTGTAATCCATTCATTTTACTGCTGTTGACTTTCTTGCTTATGCTTTCAAACAAAGACACTCTCCTTTGACCAAACTTGAATCAGTCTCCTCTGAGTCCTGTTTCTGACTAGGTCTCAACCTCAGGCTCTGTCCTTCATCCAGGGACTCTGCCCATTTAGCCTGTTTCAGCAAAAATCCTGTCAAGTCAGTTTAGCCAGAATCCCCCTGCACCTGAGGCTTCCTCCAAGTCTGACCCCCTGCTCCTACTCCCTGACTACAAATCTCCATTTGTCCTTGTGGAGTTGAAGTCGATCCCAATATCACTCTCCCACCGCAAGACCCCATTGCAGTGGTCCCTGTACCTATCACAGTAGTCCCCCCTCTGAGTAAAATCGTCCTTACGATCTTTTTTTTTTTTTATTTTCAGAGACAAAGTCTCACTCTGTAACTCAGGCTGGAGTGCAGTGACCCAATCCTAGCTCAGTGCAGCCTCAAACTCCAGGGCTCAAGCAATCCTCCTGCCCCAGCCTCCCAAATAGCTGGGATTACAGGTACGCGCCACCAAATCCAGCCATATGTATATATGTATATTTTAATTTTCTACAGACCCAGGAACTTGATATGCTCGTCCAATTTTTGAATTTTTTGTAGAGAGGGGGTTTTGCCATGTTGCCCAGGCTGGTCTTGAACTCCTGGGCTCAATCAATCCTCTTGCCTCAGGCTCCCAAAGTGCTGGGATTACAGGCATGAGCCACTGCAGCTGGCCCTTCCTTACAGTCTTTAATAAGCGCAATAAATACTTGTTTGCTTTAACATTTCCCTGTGTCTTCAATCTCCTGAAGTCATATGGCTGACATTGTCTTTACTTCACCTGGTATAAAAATTCCTTTATTTCGTCGGGTGCAGTGGCTTACGCCTGTAATCCCAGCACTTTGGGAGGCCGAGGCAGGCAGATAACCTGAGGTCAGGAGTTCCAGACCAGCCTGGCCAAAATGGCAAGACCACATCTCTACTAAAAGTACAAAAATTAGCCGGGTGTGGTGGTGTGTGCCTGTACCCCCAGCTACTCAGGAGGCTGAGGCAGGAGATTTGCTTGTACCCAGGCGGCAGAGGTTGCAGTGAGCTGAGATCATGCCACTGCACTCCAGCCTGGATGAGAAAGTGAGACTCTGTCTCAAAAAAAAATCATTTTTTTCAACACCTTGGAGTTATTACACCATTGTATCCTTGCCTCCAGTGTAGTATTTGAGAGATCCGATGTCAGTTTAATTATCTTTCCTCTGTAAGTAACCTGCTATTTCTCTCCGATCATTTTTAAAATATTTTTTCTTTGTCTTTCACAATTTTACATTTCACTTTTCCTGTGTGTCTGTGTGTACTATAATACCTTTAAATCTTAAGTCATTTTTTTAAATCTGAGAAATTCTCACTGATTACTTATTTAAGTACACTCTCCTTTTTAATAACTATATTCTCTTCTTATAAGGCTACTATTGGATGTGTTTTGACATTTATTCTTCTATCCTCTCTATTAATTAACTTTTCTTTCATTTACTTCTTCTCTATCCGTTACTGATTACTTTTATGAATTCTTTAGATGCATTTCCTCAGCTCAGTAATTGCTTTTTTAACTATATCAGTTTTAACATCCAATCTATTCCACTGAATTATTTACTTGAGCATTTAATGTTTTCATATCCAATCTATCCAATAGTTTTTCTATTTATTTATTTATTTATTTATTTATGTATTTATTTGAGACAGAGTCTTCCTCTGTCGCCCAGATTGGAGCGCAGTGGCACTATCTTGGCTCACTGAACCTCTGCCTCCCGAGTCCAAGCAATTCTCCTGCCTCAGCCTCTTGAGTAGCTGGAACCACAGGCATGTGACACTATGCCAGGCTAATTTTTGTATTTTTGGTAGAGACAGAGTTTCACCTTGTTGGCCAGACTGGTCTTGAACTCCTGAACTCAAGGGATCTCACCTGTCTCGGCCTCCCAAAGTGCTGGGATTACAGGCGTGAGCCACTGTGCCTGGACTTTTATTTTATTTTTATTTTTTATTTTTTTTCAGAGTTTCATTCTTGTTTCCCAAGCTGGAGTGCAATGGTGTGATCTCACCTCAATGCAACCTCCACCTCCCAGGTTCAAGTGATTCTCCTGCCCCAGCCTCCTGAGTAGCTCGGGTTACAGGCATGCACCATCAAATTCTATCATTCATTAGCATCTGTATCCATTCCTTGAACACCAAAAGAACTTCTCTTTTCTTTCTTGTCCCTGCTCCCATCTTCCAAGTTTATAATACTGGGAATTTTAGTTCAAGACTGTAATTTTTAAATTTTTCAATCTAAAGTTTATACTTTTCAATAAATTTTACTATTTTTTCTCCTCACCATTACTTACTGAAATCACCTCCTGCCTCCTAAATTTAGTTTTCCCTTCTCACAGGACTGTATACCAATAATTATTTCTGAAGGGTATATGCGTCATGAATTTTCTGAAATATTTTTCCCCTCATTCTGGATTATCCTGGCTGTATATAGATATCTAGGTTCAACTTTTTTTATTGTTTGTTCTTGTTTTGTTTTTTTGAGACAGTGCCTGGCTCTGTCACCCAGGCTGGAATGCAATGGCACAATCTCGGCTCACTGCAATCTCCACCTCCTGGACTCAAGCAATTCTGCTGCCTCAGCCTCCCAAGTAGTTGGGACTACAGGCATGTGGCACCACACCTGGTTACTTGTATTTTTTATAGAAGTGGGTTTCGCCTTGTTGGCCAGGCAGGTCTCAAATTCCTGAGCTCAAGCGAGCATCCGGTCTTGGCGCCCAAAGTGCTGGGACTACAGGCATGAGCCACTGTGCCTGGCCCAAAGTTATCTTAAATCATCTCCTTGAAAAACTTCTCCATTGCATTCTCTCTTCTCTTTTTCTCTCTGGGACCTTTCAGGATTTTATCTGTATCCGAGAAATTTTACCCTGAGCGGGGGTGTGTGTGTGTGTGCTCCTGCGTGTGCAGGTGTGTGTGCACTTGTGTGTTAGTCAGGCTCAGAACTAGGTAGCTCTTTTCAGTTTGAAGATTCATGTCTTTGTTCAGTTGGGAAAATTCTAGAACATTATTTCTTCAAGTCGTGCCTTCTCTCCAGTCTTTCTATTTTTTTTTTTCATTTTTGAGGTGGAGTTTTGCTCTGACACCGAGGTTGGAGTGCTGTGGCAGGACCTCAGCTCACTGCAACATCTGTTTCCTGGGTTCAAGTGATTCTCCTGCCTCAGCCTCCCAAGTAGCTGGGATTTCAGGCGCCCACCACCACACTGGGCTAATTTTCGTATTTTTAGTAGAGACGGGGTTTCACCATGTTGGACAGGCTGGTCTCGAACTCCTGACCTCAGGCAATCTGCCTGCCTTGGCCTCCCAAAGTGTTGGAATAACAGGCGTGAGCCACCGCGCCCGTCCCAGTCTTTCTATTCTCTACCTCTGGATCTTCTATTGGATGAACGTTGAAAGTTCTTGGATCTCTTCTCCATTTCCTTTATTATTTTCCTTTCATAATTTCTATTTCGTAATCCTTTTCTGCTATATGATAAAGTAGTGCCATGCCTGAACACATTTTTTCATTGGGTTGTTCCAGTTTCTCTTATTGATATGGAAAAGCTTTGTTATATATTAGAGATGGTTACTGTTAATTTATTGGGGATGCTTAATTTTCCCCAAAATTTGCCTTTTTGTTTTTTTTTTTTTGAGATGGAGTCTCACTCTGTTGCCCAGGATGGAGTGCATTGGTGCGATCTCGGCTCACTGCAAGCTCCACCTCCCAGGTTCATGCCATTCTCCTGCCGGGTTCATACCATTCTCCTGCCTCAGCATCCCGAGTAGCTGGGACTACAGGCGCCCACCACCTTACCCAGCTAATTTTTTGTATTTTTAGTAGAGACGGGGTTTCACCGTGATAGCCAGGATGGTCTTGATCTGCCGAACTCATGATCTGCCCGCCTTGGCCTCCCAAATTACTGGATTACAGGCATGAGCTACCGTGCCTGGCCTAAAATTTGCCTTTTTAAATAGTTTTTTATGGTGTCTTTTGACTTAGATGATACTTTAATTTTTACATCTTTAAATATGTCAGATTCATTGTTTATAGCCTTGGTGTAATGTCAGGAAGTGCCTATGCCAACTCAAGATGTCTTACACTGTAATATTTTCCTAAAATTTCATCTAGTTCTTCATGACTTCACGTTTTCACATTTAAGTCTCTGAATTTTTAGAATTTATTATTTTATGTGGTTGAAAGTAAGGATTTAATGTTTATTTTTCCAAATGGATAGACACTTGTCAACAATCCTTTATTACACAACCCATCTTTTGCCCACTGTTTGGAAATGCATGCTGAAGTTTGTATATGAATTAGTCTGTTTCTTGACTTTTTATTTTGTTTCACTAATTAATCTATTTCTATGTGTATTCATTTTTGATTGCTGCTGTAACAAATTGTCAATAGCTAAGACAACACTGGGCCCGGTGGCTCAAACCTGTATTCCCAGCACTTTGGGAGGCTGAGACGGGCAGATCGCTTGAGGTCAGGAGTTTGAGACCAGCCTGGCCAACATGGCGAAACCCTGTCTCTACTAAAAATACAAAAATTAGCCGGTGTGGTGGTGTGTGCCTGAAATCCCAGCTACTCGGGAAACTGAGACAGGAGAACCGCTTGAACACGGTAGACAGAGGTTGCAGTGAGCCGAGATCACCCCACTGCCCTCCAGCTTGGGCGACAAAAGTGAGACTCCATCTCAAAAAATATTTATATAGCTAAGACAATTTTTGAAAAAGAAGAATAAGGTGGGAGGAATTGCTTTACCATATTTCAATACTTCTTATATAGCTACAGGAATCAAGACTATATACTATTGGGAGAAAAATAGACACATAGATCACTGTAACAAAATAGAAATCCTAGAAGTAGCCCCACACTGATTTTTTACCAAGAGACAAAAATAGGGAAAGATCATCCGCTTAACAAATGGTGCTGGGGCAGTTGCAGAGCCATAGGCCAAAAAAAAAAAAAAAAAAAAGGCCTAATCTTCATACCTTTATACAAAAAAGTAAGTCAAGTGGATCATAGATTTAAATCTAAAATACAAAACTATAAAAGTCTGGGCACGGTGGCTCACGTCTGTAATCCCAGCACTTTGGGAGGCCGAGGTGGGCGGATCACGAGGTCAGGAGATCGAGACCATCCTGGCTAACACAGTGAAACCCTGTCTCTACTAAAAATACAAACAAGTTAGCCAGGTGTGGTGGCAGGCGCCTGTAGTCCCAGCTACTCGGGAGGCTGAGGCAGGAGAATGGCATGAACCCGGGAGGTGGAGCTTGCAGTGAGCGGAGATCATGCCACTGCATGCCATCCTGGGCAACAGAGCAAGACTGCATCTCAAAAAACAAACAAAACTAAAAAAAAAGTTTCACAAGAAAATATAGGAGAAACGTCTGAGATCTAGGGCATAGTGAATGGTTCAAAAAGCATAATACATAAGGAAAAAATAAATTAGATTTCATCCAATTTAAAACTTTTGCTCTGCAAGAAATCTTGTTAAAAGGATGAAAAAATAGGGTATGATCTGAAAGAAAATGTTTGCAAACCACATATCCAAGAAAGGACTTACACCAGAATATGTAACGGATACATATAGTAATCTCAAAACTCAACAGTAGGCTGAGTGTGGTGGCTCACACTTGTAATCTCAGCACTTTGAAAGGTCGAGGTGGATGGAGGGCAGATCCCTTGAGGCCAGGAGTTTGAGACCAGCCTGGGCAACATGGCAAAAACCCCATCTCTACTAAAAATACAAAAATTAGACAAGCATGATGATGCGTGCCTGTAATCCCAGCTATTCTGGAGGCTGAGGCACGAGAATCACTTGAACCTGGGAGGCGGAGGTTGGAGTGAGCCAAGATCGTGCCACTGCACTCCAGCCTGGGTAACAGAGCAAGACTCTGTCTCAAGAAAAAAAAATAACAAAAACCTCATTGGTAAAAAATACAAACAAATAATCCAATTAGAAAATCATGAAAAGATATGAACATACATTTCACTGAAGAGGAAATAAGCAAATAAGCACATGAAAAGATGTTCAACACTGATTTGCTTCACTAGATGAAAAATAACACCACGATGAGGTATCACTACACACTCATTATAATAGCTAAAATAAAAGACATAGTGACAACACCAAATGGTGACGAGGATGCAGAGAAAATGGACATCTCATTAAGCGCTGCTGGGAAGGTAAAATCTTACAACCACTCTGGAAAGCAGTTTGGTAGTTTCTCATAAAACTAAAGAATGCAGTGACCATACAATTCAACAATTACACTTCAGAGAAATTAAAATTTATGCCCATCCAGAAACTTGTACATAATTGTTCATAGCAGCCTTACTTGTAATAGCCAATAGCTGGAAATAATCAATATGTCCTAAAATAAGTGAATGGTCAAACTGTGGTACATCCATCCCCTGGAATACTACTCAGCAATAAAAATGAACTATTGTCAAGGCACAGTGGCTCACCCTGTTATCACAGCACTTTGGGAGGTTGAGGCGGGCGGATGATGACATCAGGAGTTCAAGACCAGACTTGCCAGTATTTTGAAACCCCGTCTTTACTACTAATACAAAAATTACCTGGGTGTGGTGGTGCGCACCTGTAGTCAGAGCTACTCAGGAGGCTGAGGCTGGAAAATTGCTTGAACCTGGGAGGTGGAGGTTGCAGTGAGCCGAGACACTGCACTCTAGCCTGGGTGACAGAGTGAGACTCTGTCTCAACAACAACAACAACAACAATGAACTATTGATACACAAATATCAATATCTTGGAGGAATCTCCATGGAATTATGCTGAGTGAAATAAGCCCATAAAACGTTATATACTATAAGATTCCACTTGTACAGCATTGTAGAAAAGACAAAATTGTAGAAACGAAAAACAGATGTGTGGTTGCCAGGGATTAGGGATGGCGGATGGGAAGAGAGTATTACTAAAAATGAATAGCACAAGGGATAGCATTGCGGTGATGAAAATGTACTGTACATTTTTTTTTTTTCAAGAGGGATTCTCACTCTGTCTCCTAGGCTGTAGTGCAGTGGCACGCTCTCGAGCTCACTGCAACCTCTGCCTCCCGGGTTCGAGCTATTCTCCTGTCTCAGCCTCCCATGTAGCTGGGAATACAGGCGGGTGCCACCATGCCTGGCTAATTTTTGTGCTTTTAGTAGAGACGAGGTTTCTCCATGTTGGCCAGGCTGGTCTCAAACTCCTGACCTCAAGTGATCTGCCCACCTCGGCCTCCCAAAGTGCTGGGATTACAAGCGTGAACCACTGCACACGGCCATGTTCTGTCTCTTTTTTTTTCTGAAATATAAGCTTTGTTTAAAATGTAAAGAAATATTAAAAATAAACTTTTTTTTAACAAATTATAATCAAGCACTCAAAACAATTTAGGAATGTTAAACACTAATTCTTAATTCAAAATAATGACATCCATAGACTATATCCTGGTGTTGGTCAATATAAAGTTTACTTAATATTAGTATTTTATAGGCTGGGCGCAGTGGCTCATGCCTGTAATCCCAACACTTTGGGAGGGTGAGGCGGGCGGATCACGAGGTCAGGAGATCGAGACCATCCTGGCTAACACGATGAAACCCTGTCTCTACTAAAAATACAAAAAATTAGCCAGGCGTTTTTGTGGGCACCTGTAGTCCCAGCCACTCGGGAGGCTGAGGCAGGAGAATGGCGTGAACCCAAGAGGCGGAGCTTGCAGTGAGCGGAGATCAAGCCACTGCACTCCAGCCTGGGCAACAGAGCGAGACTCCATCTCAAAACAAAAACAAAAACAAAAACAAAAGAAAACAAAAAAACTAGTATTTTTTATGTGCTTAGCCATTGATCCTTCCTAAAATTCAATGAAAACAATGATTTGACTTTATAAGGTGAAGCCTTTTATGTAATACGCTAGAGATAACTTTTTCTTTTCTTTTTTTTTTTTTTGAACACATGGACACAGGAAGGGGAAAACACACTCTGGGGACTGTTGTGGGGTGGGGGGAGCGGGGAGGGATAGCATTAGGAGATATACCTAATGCTAAATGGCAAGTTAATGGGTGTGGCACACCAGCATGGCACATGTATACATATGTAACTAACCTGCACATTGTGCACATGTACTCTAAAACTTATAATAATAATAAAAAAAAATAAAAAAAGAGATAACTTTTTTAAACACAAAACCTTTATACCAGCAAGGAAATTATAAAAATATATATAAAGTATACTGAAGGATGTGATTTAAAGGCTGTCTGTATATATAGATGCATTTCACCTTATAAAGTACACATGCACATCAAAACACTTTCACTGAATATAGATGCCATTACATTCTCTTACTTAACATTACAAAGCAAATGGCAGGTTCATAAACATTGTTCTATTATGTATCAACTGAAAAAACATATATACACAAAAATATTTTGAAGACACATGGGAGTGGAATGTGCCTACATTTAGAGCAGAGCTTTTACAGGACCACCTGTCTCCAGCCAGCTCCCAGGGACCACTGAAAACAGCTGCTACCCTCAGAACGACAAGATGGTCTTGTTAATGATTTCACTGGACTCTCGAATCTCATCCTCCTTGATCACCAGCAGAGGTGAAACCTGATGATGTCACCATGGGTAGGCTTGGCCAGAAGTCCATAATCTCGAAGTCATAGACACACCTCCCAAGCATTACAGTCTCTGGTTTCTTTAATAACAATAGCATTTAATAATTATTTTCCTCCCGGGCACAGTGGCTCACGCCTGTAATCCCAACACTTTGGGAGGCTGAGGTGGGTGGATCGCCTGAGGTGGGTGGATCGCCTGAGGTCAGGAGTGTGAGACCAGCCTGGCCAACATGGTGAAACCCCGTCTCCACTAAAAATACAAAAATTAGCCGGGCATAGTGGCGTGTGCCTGTAATCCCAGCTACTCATAAGGCTGAGGCAGGAGAATTGCTTGAACCCAGGAGGCAGAGGTTGCAGTGAGCCAAGATTGCACCATTGCACTCCATCCTGGGCAACCAGAGTGAACCTCTGACTCAAATAATAATAATAATAATAATAATAATAATAATAATAATAATAATAATAATTCTGTTCGTCTTATGGCGGTTACAACATCAGAAGGTAGCTTCATGGGTTCACTTCTCAAGATAATACCCATTTTTTTTCTGCATTTTCAGCAAGATTTTCTTCTTCTAAAACCTCAAGGGCTGCGATGGTCACTCAGCAGCCTAGTGGATTGCCACTGTATGTGGACCCATGTTCCTCTGGCTTAATGGTCAGCATTATGCCATCGTCCCGCAGCACTGCAGACACAGAGTATCAACCCCCAGAAAGGGCCTTTCCAAGGAGGACTATATGAGGTCTGACATTTTCATGATCAACAGCCAGCCATCTACCAGTTCTGGCCAATCCTATCTGTATTTCATCAGCAATGAACAGAACCAAGCTGGGAGCATGAGATGGGAGGAGGGTAAGTTAAAATACCACAAAGCTCACTGTTCTTATGGAGACTCAGCTGGTCTCTCTCTCTCTCTTTCTTTCTTTCTTTTTTTTTTTCAGTCTTGCTCTGTCGCCCAAGCTGGAGTGCAGTGGTGTGATCTCAGCTCAATGCAACCTCCACTTCCCAGGTTCAAATCATTGAGTGAGCCCAGGAGGTCAAGACCAACCTGGGAAACATAGCAAAAGGCAGGGTGGTGCATGCCTGTAGTCCCAAGGCCGAGGCGGGAGAATCACTTGAGTCCCGGAGGTAGAGACCAGCCTGGACAACATAGAGAAACTGTCTCTAATAGAAAAATTAAAAATATTAGTGGGGGCGGGGTGTTGTGAGCCTGTAGTCTCCAGGCCGAGGCGGGACGGTTGCTTGAGCCTAGGAGGTCGAGGCCAGCCTGGCCAACACAGCGAAACCCCATTTCTACTAACAAGAACAACAAAAAAATAGCGTGGGCGGGGTGGCTCACTCCTGTAGTTTTGAGGCCAAGGTGGGAGGATTGCTTAAGCCCAGGAGTTTGATACCAGCCTGATCAACATAGCGAAAGCCTGCCTCTCCTAAAAAAAAATGAAAATAAAAAAATAAATAAAATAAAAATGAGCAGGGCAGAATGGCACATGCCTATAGTCCTGAGGCCGAGGTGGAAGCATCATCTGAGCCTAAGAGATTGAGGCCAGCCAGGGCAACATATCGAAACCCGGTTTCTACTAAAACGAAACAAAACAAAACAAAAAATAGCTTGGGCAGGGTGGTGCATGGCTGTAGTCCTGAGGCGGGAGGATCCCTTGAGCCCAGGAGCTTGATGCCAGCCTGGCCAACATAGGGAAACATGGTTTCTACTAAAAAAAAAAAAAAAAAAAATGCGTAGGCAGGGTGGTGCATGCCTGTAGTCTCGAGGCCGTGGCGGAAGGATCCCTTGAGCCCAGGACGATGAGACCAGCCTGGCCAACATAGCAAAACCTGGTTTCTACTTAAAAAAAAAAAAAAAAAAAAAAGCGTGGGCAGGGTGGTGAATGCCTGTAGTCTCGAGGCCGAGGTGGGAGGATCGCTTGAGCCCAGGACGTCAAGACCAGCCTGGCCAACACAGTGAAACCTTCTCTATTAAAAAATCAAAAAATAAAAAATATTAGTGGGGGTGGCGTGGTTCGCACCTGTAGTCCCGAGACTGAGGCGGGAGGATTGGCCAAGGCAGATGTAACCAATATCACAATCACATCCCATAAGTAAATACATTTTCCTCTCTCCAGGGCTACAGGTAAAGGATGGTAATTGTGCGCACCATACTTAGATTCCCTTCCAAAAATGTAAGCAGAGGTTGGAGGGCCTTGGACTGTTTTTTCAGTGGCAACAGATATAGAAGCCACTGAAGAATGAACTCCACGACTAAGTATAGCAAACCTCCACAAATATGCTAGTTTGGAAAACGTGTCTTTCAAGTAGAAAAATCACAGATTGACTATTTTTTTCTTCCCACAGTTCAGACTAGAATCTAGATTTTTAACCCAAGATCCAGGAACTGTCTTCAGAAAGATCAAAATCTGACGGCTCTTGAGGACCACCCACTTTTTCGCAGTGGCGACAAAGTGTGGCTGGAGGAGGAGACATTATTCTGCAATGTCACTGCCCAAGGATGATGGACCAATCAGGGCAGTTAGTGAACTCCATCTGGCCAATTAGAAGTCAGAGCAGTAGGCGGAACAAGTGAAGCGGATGTGGCTTCTACCAGTCCAGGCTCCAGGGACAGAACCTTCTCAAAGTGGGGGTGGAGGCTCTAATTTTCCCGCCTAAAACATCCCCTGGGATTGGCTACTTTAAGTTCAGAGTACGCATGCTCTGACTTTCTCTCTCTTTCGATTCTTCCATACTCAGAGTACACACGGTCTGATTTTCTCTTTCGATTCTTCCAGAATCAGAGTAAGCATACACTGATTTTCTTTTCCCGTTCTTCCTACCCCTCCCCTCCTCCGCGGGGCATTTGCTATCTAGTTTTAATAAGGAGTGTATATGAGGCAGGCCGCCATCTTAAATCTTTCCTGTCAGTTTCTAACCGCCATCTCAAATCTTTCCTGTCAGTTTCTAACTTTTTCAGGTATGGGATTTTTCCTAGGAACTCTGTAGTAACTTAAGAAATTTGGGCTGGGCGTGGTGGCTTACACTTGTAATCCCTGCACTTTTGGAAGCCACAGCTGGTGGATCGCCTGAACCCAAGAGGCCGAGGTTGCAGTGAGCCATGATCACGCCAGTGCACTCCCGACTGGGCAACAGAGCGAGACCCTGTCTGAAAAAAAAAAAAAGCTCACTCAAATCTTTCCTCCTGGGCTCAAGTGATCCTCTCGCCTAGGCCTTGGGACTACAGGCACGCACCACCCCGCTTCTGCTAAATTTTGTTTGTTTGTTTGTTTTAGTAGAGATGGTTTTGCTACGTTTGTGAGCCTGGTCTCAAGCTCCTGGGCTAAGGCGATCCGCCCACCTTGGCCTTCCAAAGTGCTGGGATGGTACAGGCCTGCTCCACCAACCCCAACTAACTTTTTGTATATTTTGTAGATGGGGGTTTTGCTGTGTTTCCCAGCCTGGTCTCGACCTCCTGGGCTCAAGCGACCTGCACGCCTCGGCCTCCCAAAATGCTGGGATTACAGGCGTGAGCCACTGTGCCTGGCTGATTGCTGCAACTTGAAATGCCCCACATTCTCTCTAAGTGATGGTGGGCTCTTGTAGTCTCAGAAATTCTAGCTCTCTTCCTTCTAATAATTTACAAATCACCCAGTAATAGCCTCTGAACACGTTTATATTAGCGATACACATTTCTCTTCAACAGAACAGAACCCCCCATCCCTCTGCCTGATCAGATCCGTCAACAAAGAGATCACGTTATCTCTGGGACTAACTTCCCTTACTTTATTTATTGAGTGGGGGTGTCAGCATGCCCCCACTGAATAAAATTACACAATCATGTCCATGCCTCCCCAACAAGGGTCTGTACATCTTTCAGGGTAAGCTTAGATCCAGGGAAACTACTAACAACATTAGCCAACCCCCTCCCAAAGACTCAAGGCTGCTTTGCCCATAGGAAACCTGTCATCCCCTATCAGTACTTCTCCCAGAGACCCCTGGTTCCCTGTTTTCATCTGATTTCTCCCCATGTCCTTACTCAGGGAGAGATAAGCCCCGGATGGAGAAATGCAGCACCTGATTCCAGGTGACTGAGTGTGGCCGGCCTTCACTGATTTCTCCCTCCACAAGACCAAAGGTCCTGCAGCTGGAAAGTCTCAATCTGTTTCTCTTGCAGGTCAGGCTACTCCCGGTGCTATGAATGGAGATGACACCTTTGCAAAGAGATCCACGGTTGGTGCTCAAATACCAGAGAAGATACAAAAGGTGAGGCGACGTGGAGGGAGCAGAGTAGTGGCCCAGGGGACAGTGTGGGGTGACCAGGTTTCTGAGGAGGGGAGGACAGAGATACTGGAAACAAGGAGCAGGGTCTCGGGGGAGATCTGGACCCTTGGGAGCCTCCCACCCTCGCTCTGTCATCACCTAGCACCCCTGGCGACAAGTCTGTGACCGTGCACTACATTTGGTGACTCTCAGTGCATTCTGGAAGGTGGGAAGAGAGCCAGCCAGCAGCATTAAAGCCCTACTGTGTGGCAGGGGAGAAGCTAGGGAAGGTCCCCATGTTCTGTCAGTTAGCCATGACATCAACCAGGAAGGACTATCATCCCCACTTCCCAGATCCAGCACACAGGAAGCGGCTCCAGCTGAATGGCAGACATGCCTAGCTGAGTACTGCCAGAATTCCTTTTTTTTTTTCCTAGGCCTTCGATGGTATTGCCAAATACTTCTCTAAGGAAGAGTGGGAAAAGATGAAAGCCTCGGAGAAAATCGTCTATGTGTATATGAAGAGAAAGTATGAGGCCATGACTAAACTAGGTAACAGAAAGTTCTAGGTACAGACAAGTCTGGGGACACATGAGCATCCCTTTTCCTGCTTTGGCTACTTCTTAGGCTGCAGAAAGTACCTCACATTTTCCTTTTGTGCAGGGAAAAATCGCAAAGCAGCTTCTGTGTTTTCTGCTCTTCTGTATCCTGTCAGGGCTGAGGGCAGGGACTGGCCACAGTGGAGCTCGTACCTGGATCCTGCACGTTTCTCTCCCTTAGGCTTCTGTTCTGATGAGCCCAACTGTCTCTGTGGCATCCTGGCAACCCCTCTACCCCCACCCCACACACACCCACCCTACCTTCTCTCGGCTTTTCCCTTTTTTTTTTTTTTTTTGAGTCAGTCTCTGTCACCTAGGCTAGAGGGCAGTAGTGCAATCATAGCTTACTGCAGCCTTGAATTCCTGGCCTCAAGCAGTCCTCCAGCCTCAGCCTCCCAAAGTGTTGGTACTACAGACATGAGCCACCATACCAGGCCCAAGCTTGTCTCTTAAGGAATAAACATTTTGCTTCTTTCTAGGTTTCAAGGCCACCCTCCCACCTTTCATGCATAATAAACGGACGGCAGACTTCCAGGGGAATGATTTTGATAATGACCCTAACTGTGGGAATGAGGGTGAGTAGATGGGAAGGGGCTGGAAAGGGTCTCCCCAAGCCCAATTGCTTTTCAGCTCAGCTACCTGGGAAAGATCCTCAGGCATTTGTTACCTCATACACATCAGGGCTGAGTGAAAAAAAAATTGGATGCAGAAAGTTAACTATGGAGGTCATTCATATAAAATTTTAAAACTTGCAAAAGAAGAATATATATTTTTATGGATAATAAGTAAATGGTAAATGTATACAAACATGAATGTGAATAAAAAGCCATCAAATTAAGGTGACTGGCTGTAAGTGGGGGAGGGAGGGAGGGCAGGGATTGCTGAGTGCTGCACACACAGCTTCAGCTGTGACTTGTCGATAGTGTGTTTTGTTTGTTTTTGTTTTTGAGATGGAGTTTCACTCTTCTCGGCCAGGCTGGAGTGCAATAAGGCAATCTCAGCTCACTCCAACTTTCACCTCCTGGGTTCAAGTGATTCTCCTGCCTCAGCCTCCGGAGTAGCTGGGGTTACAGGCACGTGCCCCCACACTCAGCTCATTTTTTAATTTATGGTAGAGACAGGGTTTCACCATGTTGGCCAGGCTGGTCTCAAACTTCCTGACCTCAGGTGATCCACCCGCCTCAGCCTCCCAAAGTACTGGGATTACAAGTGTGAGCTACCCCGCCTGGCCTGTTTGCAGTATTTCTAATATACTGAATAAATAAATCAGACCTAACATAGCTGTGGAGTAATATTGAGATCCGACTGGACTCAATATTATTCCCCATACTTTTCTGTGTGTTTGAAATTTCTTTTTTAAATGACATGTTGTTCTTCCTAAGCACTGTTAATGAATCAAAGGACAGTTAAGAAAATGTTACAAGTGAGAAAAAAAAAAGAAAGTGTTAAAACTGTAGATCCACCAAAAACTTCCAGAGGTTGTTTCATTAACAGCATGTAGGTATTGGATAGGTATCTTAGGAGTGAGGGTAATGAACACATTATGTAATAAAGATCGCGGTTTCTCTGTATTTTATCAAAACCAAATAGTCTTCTCATTCCCAAAGAACCCCGATTCTCCGTGATGAGCTTGGAAGAGAGTTTGAAAGAGTGATCCCTTATCCATCACACAGCTTTCCCACTTGTCAGAGAGCAGAGATAACATAGGGTGAAAAAAAGACAGGTTGTTGGGTAGAGATCTTTGTGCATTTCAGGAATATAAAGGGGTCATATGTGTTTACTTGCTCTTCTACTCTGACAATATAATTATAAGACAAGGTCAGAATGTCCAAACCGTCTCCAATAGACCTATTACTCCCCAACTAAACAGGCCAGATTCTACAATCTCCCACAGTCACTATAAGAGATCTGAAAAGCCAGTGCTTGAGTATCTGCCAAGTTTTTGACGTTAAAGGAGTGTCTTTATACTGAAAATATTTCAGAGCCACTGGACTAAATCATCAATGGTTCATCACACATTTAACAGCTTAATTCACATACCATAAGATTCACCCATTGGAAGTGTACAATGATTTTCGGTTGTTGCACATCTTGAGTGGATACAGTTCAGATTCCTAACCAATCAATTTAATTATTTGGGAAAAAGTAGAAGATATGTAAAGGAATAAGATGAGACTGTGATGAGGTTTAGTCCCCATGTGATAAACCATGAGATGGAAAATTCTGAATTGATGCCACAGATAAATGCATCAACCATGACTAAACATAATTCAGAAGCAAATCTGAAATAACTCCTCAACAATGAGTGGACTCATAACCCTCTGTTGCAGAATACCCTGATGTGACAGAAGTCTCTCTAGAGTTTGGAAACCTTTACCAACAATGAAAAATTCTGATGTATTCTCTTGCAGTTGAACGTCCTCAGATGACTTTCGGCAGGCTCCAGGGAATCTTCCCGAAGGTGAGTATCTCTCAAATCTAAAGGACCAGAGAACCTTTGTCCCTCCACGGATGTGAACACTGGTAAGAGTGGGAGAATATCAAAAATGTCCTCACTGCCTTCTTCTCCCCATGTCTATCACAACACCAGATGTAGCACCGACGGCTTGATAGTACCAACAGTTGTGATTGTTAATACCTCTTTTGTTTTCATAGTGATGCCAGATACTATTTCAAGCAGTTCACATGGATTAATTTATTTAATCCTTAAGAAGACATTGTTTCTATTATCTCCGAATAATAATGAGTCAAACACTTTAGTTTTCATCCGTATGAAAGCCATGTGACTTGACACAAATCTTCTAAGTTCTCTGAGCTCCAGATTCCTGGTTCATGAAATGGAAGCAAAGAATCATAGTTATCAGCAACATAATAATAAAATGAGGCTATCAGGGTACAGAGATATTAAAGAATTTTCCTGGGGCGCAGTGGCAGTGGTAGTCTAATCCAGAGCTCCAAGCTATTTAAAGCTCATTCACGTTTGCATTTGTTTATGAAGTTCAGATGTTGCTCACTAGGGCTTCACCCCATAGGGCCTACTGGTGCTTCCATTGAGACACCCACTCTCACAACAGGAAGGACCAACTGGCCTCTGATCTGTTACTGGGGCCACTTGCATGGCTTAGGAATCGCTTTGATTGCTGGCCCCTCCCTACTGTGAGCTCCTTGAGTGCCTTGTCTGCACCTGGGGCATCTGAGAAGCCCCAGTCCCAGCCCAGGGGATCCCTCGGAGGCCCCTGAATGAGTGATCCCACAAGTGCAGATTCAACTCTGGTTTGGAGGGTAAAGGGATCTGGGAGTTGGGTTGCCAGTGTGGAGACTGAATTCAAAGAAGGATTGTGAAAGTTATTAATTGTTATTATTACTACATTTAAAGAGTGTTTACAAGCTCAGAGAGGACTTTCCTGTAGCCTATTTTACATGTATGGTTCACTATTTCATAAGGGAGGAAGCTGAATTAAAAGTAGCTTAAGGGCCGGGCGCGGTGGCTCACGACAGTAATCCCAGCACTTTGGGAGGCTGAGGCGGGCAGATCACGAGGTCAAGAGATCAAGACCATTCTGGCCAACATGGTGAAACGTCGTCTCTACTAAAAATACAAAACTTAGTGGGGTGTGGTAGTGCCTGCCTGTAGTCCCAGATACTCTGGAGGCTAAGGAAGGAGAATCGCTTAAACGCGGGAGTCAGATGTTGCCTTGAGCCGATATCCTGCTACGGCTCCCCAGTCTGCTGACACAGCGAGACTCCGTCTCAAAAAAAAAAGAAAAAAAAAGAAAAAAAAAAAGTAGCTTAAGATTGTTGGTGAGTGACTCATCCCAATGCAACCAGAATTGGTATGGGTACCACCTCACTTAATTCCACATTCAATTGGTGCCTTGGTAGGATAGTACGTCATATCTGGTACTGCTTTGTTTGCTGCCTAAAAAAAAAAAAAAAAAAAAAAAAAAAAGAAAAAAAAAGTAGTTTAAGATTGTTGGTGAGTGACACATCCCAATGCAACCAGAATTGGTATGGGTACCACCTCACTTAATTCCACATTCAATTGGTGCCTTGGTAGGGTAGTACATCATATCTGGTACTGCTTTGTTTGCTGCCTAGATTAATTTCAGCAAACCATTTATTTCCCTCTCCCTTCCTTGTATTCATCTCCCCACACCATCTTTCCCAGCAGTGTTTTGTCGCCTCCCTATGTTTTTACATTTACTCTCCCAGCAGCTGTCTACAAGCTTATATGGGATCCCTTGTATTTTACAGAACCTGTTCCCTCTGTAGACCTTGTGAATTATTAGAATGCTACTCTTCTCCAAATCATCTGTATATCACAGTCTCAATTACATGGAGATTTTTGCTGTTTGCAAGAATGTCAGTCCTAAAAGAGTGGGAAGATAAGCATTCTATCCCTGGAAACCATATTCACTTAGGCCATTCCTTTCCCTTCTAACCTCCCCTCCCAGGTTTCTCCTAATTTAGGCATGTGTAACTCTCCCAACGTTGTTGAGAACATTGAATAAGCTAATGCATGTGAAGACCCTTTGTAAGCTCTAAAGCACTATAGAAATGTCACTGATACTATTTATCTGTGACCTTCACATTATAAAGATCATGCCCAAGAAGCCAGCAGAGGAAGGAAATGTTTCGAAGGAAGTGCCAGAAGCATCTGGCCCACAAAACGATGGGAAACAGCTGTGCTCCCCGGGAAAACCAACTACCTCTGGGAAGATTAACACGATATCTGGTAAGACGAAGCAAGTCAGGATCAATCCCTCTGGCTTCCTTGGCGATGTTCAGGTGTGTGGACTGGGTGTGTGGCATTGATCCCAGATAACCCTGGGTCCAGGCTGGGCTGAGGAGCTCGCCCAGCTTCAGATGAGATGTTAGACATGACTTCCAGAGACAGACTTGATTTGTCACCCATAGAAAAAACCACGTGTCTTGGGCAAGTCTTTCAGATTTTCTCAGCTCCAGATTCCTAGTCCATAAGATGGAAATAAAGAATAAATTGTTTGGAGGCATTAAATTTAATCTAGAAGGCCTGTTGACGTGAAAGGTGCTCAAGCAATTCTATCTGTGATTACCTGGGATCATATCTTACTCAGCTCAATGCCTGTTACCCAATACAGGTGTACTTCAGAGATATTGCAGGTTCTGTTCCAGACCACTGCAATAAAGTGAGTCACACACATTTTTTTTTGTTTTGCAGTGCATAAAAACATTACATTTACACTATACTGCAGTGTACTAAGTGTGCAATAGCGTTATGTCTAAAAATGTATATACCTTAATTTTAAAATAATTCATTTTAAAAAATGCTAACAATCTTCTGAGCCTTCAGTGAGTCACACTCTTTTTGCTGGTGGAGGGTCTTGCCTCGGTGTTGATGGCTGCTGGCTGATCAAGGTGGTGGTTGCTGAAGATTGGAGTGGCTGTGGCAGTTTCTTAAAAGAACGCAACAATGAAATTTGCCACATCGATTAGCTCTCCCTTTCATGAGGGATTTCTCTGTAGTATGTGATGCTATTGGATAGCATTTTACCCACAGTAGAACTTCTTTCAAAGTTGAAATCAATCCTCTCTAGCTATGAAAGTCCTAGACGACATCTCCTTCCAATAGAAGGCTATTTTATCTACATTGAAAATCTGTTGTTTCGTGTAGCCACCTTCATCAGTGATCTTAGCTAGATCTCCCAGATACTTGCTGCAGCTTCTCCATCAGGGTTTGCTGCTTCACCTTGCACTTTTATGTTATGGAAACGGCATCATTCCTTAAACCTCATGAACCAACCTCTGCTAGCTTCATACGTTTCTCCTGCAGCTTCTTCACCTCCCTCAGCTTTCATGGACTGGAAGAGAGTTTGGGTGTTGCTCTGAATTAGACTTTGGCTTAAGGGAATGTTGTGGCTGGTTTCATGTTTTATCCTGACCACTCAAACTTCCTCTATTTGAGCAGTAAGGTAGTTTTGCTTTCTTATTCGTGTGTTCACTGGAGTATTAGTATTATTATTTCCTTCAAGAACTTTTCCTTTGCATTATATACTATTATTTCCTTCAAGAACTTTTCCTTTGCATTCACAGCTTGGCTGTTTGGTGCAAGAGTCTGAGCTTTCATCCTGTCTTGGCTTTCAGCATGCTTCCTCACTAAGCTTAGCCATTTCCAGCTTGTGATTTAAAGTGAGAGACATGGGACTCTTTCTTTCATTTGAACACTTAACGGCCATTGTAAGGTTGTTAATAATCCTCATTTCAGTATTGCTGTGTCTCAGGAAATAGGGAGGTCCAAGAAAAGGAAGAGAGACGCGGAACAGCTCATCGGTGGAGCAGTCAGAACACATACAACATTGGTCGATTAAGTTTGTCAACTTCTATGGGTGCAGTTCATGGTACCCCAAAAATAATTACAGCAGGGTGACTATAGTCAATAATAACTTAATTGTACATTAAAAAAACTAAAAGAGTGTAAATGGATTGTTTGTAAGGCAAGGATAAATGCTTGAGGATGGATACCCTGTTTTCCATGATGTGATTATTACGCATTGCATGCCTGTATCAAAGCATCTCATGTACCCCATAAAAATATACACCCACTTTGTACCTACAAAATAAAGAACAGAAATTATTTTAAAACACTAAAAAACAATAAAAACAATTATAGTAATAATATCAAAGCTCACTGATCACAGATCACTATAACAGATATAATAATAATGGAAAAGTGTAAAATTGGTGAGAATTTCCAAAAAAAAAATTGCAGCATCTGCGAAGCAGTATGAACATGAGGTGCAACAAAACAAGGTATGCCTGTATGGCCTTAACAAATACGTGCTGGATGAAAGGAGGTATGGGTGAATGTTCCCGTAAGTGAAGAGGTTGGGAATCTAAGCCTGAGAAGGGAAGGAGCCAGAAGCTAAAACTTTAATTGGCATTTGGCCTATATTGGTGTGGGTCTAAGGTCTCAGCCTCTCTAAGCCAGAGAATGTGAAAAACTGGATAAAGAAGGCCCATGGGCACTTGGGAGGAAGCAGGCATCTCCTTTTTTTGAGTAAACAGAGCCTAACACTCTGCAACCTACCCAACCCTCACTTTGCAACTATTCTCCATCATAGGACCCAAAAGGGGGAAACATGCCTGGACCCACAGACTGCGTGAGAGAAAGCAGCTGGTGATTTATGAAGAGATCAGCGATCCTGAGGAAGATGACGAGTAACTCAGTAAGAGAACCTTCGGCTCATCCCCCACATCCCTGCAGATGTGCTATTCTGTTATGATACTGGTATCCTATCTGTCACTTGCTCCCCAAATCATTCCCTTCTTACAATTTTCTAGTGTACAGCATTGAGGCTGAATGATGAGATTTCCCATGCTCTTTCTACTCCCTGCCCTGTATATCCAGGGATCCTCCCTACCCAGGATGCTGTGCGTTCCCAAACCCCAGGTCAGCCCTGATATGCGGGCCACACCTTCCTCTAGCCTAGGAATTGATAACCCAGGCAAGGAAGTCACTGTGGCATGAACAGAGGGTTCATTTTGAGGAACCGTGGAAAGCGTGTCCAGGTCCTGAGGTAGGGCAGAATCGGAGTGTGCAGGGTCTGCAGGTCAGGAGGAGTTGAGATTGAGTTGTCACAGGGTGGGAACTCACTGCCACTTACCTTTCTTCTCTCTTCTTGCCTCAGCCTCAGGGGTATGACACATGCCCATGATGAGAAGCAGAACGTGGTGACCTTTCACGAACATGGGCATGGCTGCGGACCCCTCGTCATCAGGTGTATAGCAAGTGTTCACAACAGTGAAAAGTTGAGCGTCATTTTTCTTAGTGTGAAAAGAGTTCGAAGTTAGCATTTATGCTGTATTTTCTTACACTGTGTCATTCTGTTAGATATTAACGTTTTCATTGATGAGCAAGACATGCTTAATGCATATTTCGGTTTGTGTATCCATGCACCTACCTCAGAAAACAAGTATTGTCAGGTATCTCTGCATAGAACAGCACTACCCTCCTCTCTCCCCAGATGTGACTACTGAGGGCCGTTCTGAGTGTTTAATTTCAGATTTTTTCCTCTGCATTTACACACACACACAAACCACACCACACACACACACACACACACACACACACACCCCAAGTACCAGTATAAGCATCTCCAATCTGCTTTTCTCCATTGCCATGCGTCCTGGTCAAGCCCCCCTCATTCTGTTTCCTGTTCAGCATGTACTCCCCTCATCCGATTCCCCTGTATCAGTTACTGATAGTTAATAAACTTTTGCAAACGTTCCCCAGTTGTTTGCTCCTCTCATTATTGTGCACACAGCTCTGTGCACGTGTGTGAATATTTCTTTAGGAAAGATTCTTAGAAGTGGAATTGCTGTGTCAAGGGAGTCATTTATTCAACAAAACCCTAATGAGTGCGTCCTCGTGCTGAGCGCTGTTCTAGGTGCTGGAGAGACATCAGGAAACAAGGCAGACAGAAGTTCCTGACCCCCATTCTAGAGGAGGATGCTTCCAGTTGTTGGGTTTTGTTTGTTTGTTTGTTTCTTCTAGAGATGGGAGTCTTGCTCTGTCCAGGCTGCAGTGCAGTGGCACGATCATAGCTCAATGCAGCCTTGAACTCCTGGGCTCAAGCAATCCTCCCTCCTCAGCCTCCAGAGAAGCTGTGACTACACACATGCACCATCATGATCCACTAATTTTTTTAGGTTTTGTCAAGAAAGTCTCGCTCCGTTACCCAGGCTGGTCTCAAAGTCCTGGGCCAAAACGATCCTCCCACCTTGGCTTCCTAAAGTACTAGGATTACAGCAGTGAGCCACCATGTCCGGCCCCCAGTTTTTATTTTGATAGAGACTATACATTTCAGTCCTGGAGCAGGATTCTGCAGCAGGTGTTTAGGCATCTTGGCCTTTGCTCTCTGAATGATTTTCGGGTTCAAGATCTGGGACGGTCCATTTGGGAGTATGTGGAAGGAGATACAGATGAAATCGTCATCTGGGGAACATGAAGGAATGAGGAAGATGCGTGCACTGTAGACCCTGTGATGGCCAGGGAATAGAAGAGTCCATTTAGTCTCCATGCAGGGGAGCAATCGGTGCGAAAGTGCCCTGGACAGAAGCATGAGACTGCCCATCAAGGGTCTCACCAACCAGGGGCCTGGGGGCTGGGGTGGGAACGAAGATTTGGGAATGGGACAGTTCTTTCTCACATGTACCATTGCACGGTGTGGAGGGGAAACAGTTGTGGGGAAGGGAAGGGCAGAGGGGAGTCTATTTTAGAACAAACCATTGTGTGTGAATGAAGACATCAAAGCTCCATTCACACATAATGGACTTGAAACACCAGACCCAGGTGGAGGCAGGATTGGAGCAGTTTTGACCGTCCATGGCCCATTACCTTGGCCTTCTGGTTCTCCCCAGCCTTTGAAGGAGGACACTGTCATCATTATGCCAATATAATAGATGAGAGATGAAGTCCCAGACAGATGGTAGGCATCTTGTCACAGGTCCTACAGCTGGCAGGTGCAGGAGGAGCTGAGTTTGGAGCTCACTGACTTCAGAAACATTAAGGAGGAAAGGTGTGTGTGGTGGAGGAGCTGAGTTTGGAGCTCACTGACTTCAGAAACATTAAGGAGGAAAGGTGTGTGTGGTGGAGGGAGGGGGAATTGAACAAGCCCCGGGTTCTGTCCCCAATCACAATGTGAAGGCTGTGGGTTCATTTACCAAAGATAAGGAGCCCTAGGAGAGAGAGAGTGCAGGGAGGGAGAGGCAGTCGTGGTCACAGCGGGGACAGTGGGAGACAGAGATATGCAGGGTGGGCAGAAGAGTGGCAGGCAAAGAAGCAGGGGAGACACAAAGCCACATGTGGGCTGTCACAGTCACCAGAGGGAGAGGGTGCCAGGAAGGAGGTTGTGGAGCTCCAGGAGCAGTAGAGGTTCCCCAGATGTGTGAGCATGCCCTGCCTGGCACTGCAGGAAGAGGTGGCTGCCACCCAGGTCAGTGTGGACGTACCTCTACCTGTGTCTCAGAGGAAACAAATTCTATTTTATCCCAATATAGTTCTGTATTACACAAATGTAACATTCCGATACTAGATATCGAGAGCCTTATCCTCCATGCAAATAGAGGAGAGGATACCCTAAAAGAGATACTGAAGGATTTGATTTTTCTTTCTCCCTGGGATGTTGGGATCCGTAAGTGGGGTCCCCCAGCCCACAAGACAGGTGCAAGGAAGGGTGGCTGGAAGATTGTGAGTTATGACAGGGAACATTTTTCCTTAGGTTCCATGGGTATATAAAGCTCCGGACTATCTGTCTATCATGGATAGATAAAGAGTGAACATGGTCCCCTCTCCACAAATGTGTTTCTCTCCTTGATTATTACTGTAAAGGGCTGAAGTTACACCAAGTCCTCATACATTACTTTTTCGTGGGGTTTTTTTTTTTTTTTTTTTTTTTTTTGAGACAGAATCGCAGTCTGTCGCTGAGGCTGGAGTGCAGTGATGCAAGTACAGCTCACTGCAGCCTCGATCTCCCAGGCTCAAGGGATTCTCCCACTTCAGCTTATGATCTAGCTGGGACTACAGGCACACGCCACCACACCGAGCTAGTTTTTGTATTTCTTGTAGAGACGGCATCCGCTATGTTGCCCAGGGTGGTCTGGATCCCCTGGCCTCAGGCATCCTCCTGCCTCAGCCTCCCAAAGTGCTGGGATGACAAGTGTGAGCCACCTCTCCCGGCCTTCACTTTCTTTAATGAACAATTATCAGAGTTTCATCTTAGAGGCAAAAGTGGCTACTGCTAGCCAATCTGTCTGTGGTGTTGGAGGGGAATCTGGCTGATTCAGATGTTTCTAATGAACTTTTTTTTTTTTATTATACTTTAAGTTTTACAGTACATGTGCACAACCTGCAGGTTTGTTACATATATATACATGTCCCATGTTGGTGTGCTGCACCCATTAACTCGTCATTTAACATGAGGTATATCTCCTAATGCTATCCCTCCCCCCTTCCCCCACCCTACAACAGTCCCCAGAGTGTGATGTTCCCCTTCCTGTGTCCATGTGTTCTCATTGTTCAACTCCCACCTATGAGGGAGAACATGTGGTGTTTGGTTTTTTGTCCTTGGGATAGTTTGCTGAGAATGATGGTTTCCAGCTTCATCCATGTCCCTACAAGGGACATGAACTTATCCTTTTTTATGGCTGCATAGTATTCCACGGTGTATAGGTGCCACATTTTCTTAATCCAGTCTATCATTGTTGGATATTTGGGTTGGTTCCTCTAATGAACTTTTAAATTAACCTACATGATGATTATCCTAAGGCCCTTTCCAGCTCCATGTTTTTGTTGATTCAGGGTTTGGTGATTTTCAGAGGCTTTGTTACAAAGAGAATCTCCTGGGCGGGCGCGGTGACCCACTCTGTAATATCAGCACTTTGGGAGGCCAAGGCAGGCAGATCACTTCATGTCAGGAGTTTGAGACCAGCCTGGTCAACAGGGTGAAACCTCTTTCTCTACTAAAAGTACAAAAATTAGCCAGTAGTGGTGGCTGGCCTCTGTGAATTCCAGTTACTGCGGGGAGTGAGGCGGGAGAATCCCTTGAACCTGGGAGACGGAGGGTACAGTGAGCCGAGATCACGCCACTGCACTCCAGCCTGGGCGACAGAGTAAGTCTCTGTCTCAAAGAGCATCTCTCGCCTACAGTGATTTGAGCTGTGGTCTTGTCTCCCTGAGTTTCTCTATCAGTCTGATCCTATCTACTCTATCTCCCAGGAATGCCTCAATGTTTCTGGTGGACCACTGACACGTTTTCTTATTTTCCTCTACTGTTAAGAGTTGACCCTTGAAAACATTTTCTTCCCAGTTCAATGGAATGGTGAGTGGGGCACGGGATCTATCTGCCATCTTGCTCCAATCATCTGGTTTTAGATATTGTATGTACTTTTGTCACTATGAAAGTGTAATTTTTCTCAATTTGGTTTTCTAAATGGTTATTACTGGTATGTAGAAAACCTATCTATGATTGTATGTAATATTTTGTTACCCGTCTGGGTGCAGCTTCCCCTGAATTTTGGCACAAGACTCAACCTGTTTTATTCTCCAAAATAAATGTGACAGGCTGGGTGCGGTGGCTCACGCCTGTAATCTCAGCACTTTGGGAGACTGAGGCGGGTGGAACACCTGAGGTCAGGAGTTCGAGACCAGCCTGGCCAAGATGGTGAACCCCCTTCTCTACTAAACATACAAATGAAAAAATTAGCCAGGCGTTGGTGCTGCATGCCTGTAGTGCCAGCTACAAGGGCAGCTGAGGAGGGAGGATCACATAATCTCAGGAGGCAGAGATTGCAGTGAGCCGAGATCGGGCCACTGCACTCCAGCCCGGGCGACAGAGACTCTGTCTCTAAATAAAAAAGAAAAAGAAAAAAAAGAAAATTCACTTCACAGGCAGTAGATATCCCACAGGCACGAACTCCCCTACACTTCTAGATTGCATCACCTGCCCCTTTGGCAGCTGTCTGGGAAGCCAGATCCCACACTTGGAAGTGTAGTGTTTCATATAATCCAAAAGTGGTAGCAGAGGCCAGGCGTGGTGGCTCACACCTGTAATCCCAGCACTCTGGGGGGCCAAGGCAGGCGGATCATGAGGTCAGGAGTTGGAGATCAGCCTGGCCAGAATGGAGAAACCCCGTCTCTACTAAAAATACAGAAATTAGTTGGGCATGGCGGTACGCGCCTGTAATCCCAGCTACTTGGGAAGCTGAGGTAGGAGAATCGCTTGAATCTGGGAGGCAGAGGTTTCAATGAGCTGAGATCACACCACTGCACTCCAGCCTGGGCAACAGAGGGCGACTCTGCCTCAAAAAAAAAAAAAACAAAAAAAAAAAAAAAAAAAAAAAAAGGCAAAACAAACAAACAATAAAAAGTGGTAGCAGAAATCAGAAAGTCCAGATATGTAGGTAATTGGCCTGGCTGTACGGCAGCAGCCAAGGGTGAACACTAAATGCTCCCAGGCAAGTCCTAAGTTCACCGAGTAACTGGAGTGCCCATCTGTATTAGTTAATTGCCTTTATCTGAAGGAAAAATAAAACTCATGTCTCTATGACAACCAGGTGCTTACAGCTTGGAGCGAGGCACCTAGGTTAAACTCCCCTGGTGACAGGGAGACAAGGACATCATCTTCCTCAATGTTCACATTCCAAAGAGATGGCTCCAAGGCCCTGAAGAAAGACATTCCTAGGGTACGGGCATGGTGGCTCAAGCCTGTAATCCCAACACTTTGGGAGGCTGAGGCTGGAGGATCACTTGAGGCCTGGAGTTCAAGTTCAAGACATTCCTGGGTCCTAGGATGGTCAGAGGCTTACAGATCAAAGGAATAATTTACAAATACAAATTTTCTAAAGGAAATGCTCTAAGGAAAGTGAAATGGAGACAGGTTTCTTCTTCTCTCTTGGCAACAGGAAAAATTCAATTTTATGTTTAGTTACCCTTACAATTTCCCCCTTTTGTTAATTGTTTTATAGGAACACTGCAATTTTCTAATTATCTCCACTGCTGTTTCTATCTTTCTCTGCGTAGTTTACAGCCACCTAGATATCCAACAAATCCATAGTAAAATGCAAAGCAAAGCAATTATCAAGATTGTCATAGAATGATTTTTTTTTTCGGGATGGAGTTTCGCTCTTGTCGCTCAGGCTGGAGTGCAATGGTGCGACGTCGGCTCACTGTAACCTCTGTCTCCTAAGTTCAAGCAATTCTACTGCCTCAGCCTCCTGAGTAGCTGGGATTACAGGCATGTGCCACCACGCCCAGCTAATTTTGTATTTTTTTAGAGACGGGATTTCACCATTTTAGCCAGGCTGATCTTCAACTCCTCACCCTAGGTGATCCACCCACCTCGGCTTCCCAAAGTGTTAGGATTACAGATGTGAGCCACCATGCCCTGCCTAGAAAGAATTTTTAAATTCAGTATAATACTCACCCTGTCAGGGGGTGGGGCAACCTTTAAGCACAGCATATTGGTTAATTGTGTCAAAGTCAAAATAAATTATAGAGACAAATCCCTAAATCAAATGCTGTATTTGGGAATCACAAAATTGCAATTCAGGGCGTACACACAGACTAGGGTGGTCTTCAGTATGTCCAATGAACAAACAGAAGTTGGAAGCTTTATTAGAAAGAAAAACGTTACATATTGTTTTGAAATGAGGCTCATTGGTCTTTCTTGCAAAACCTCACTGATCAGCCATCTTAAAGTGAGGCTTCATTGTCACTCCTTGCCAGGATGGACGTGGGCCGGTTGTCTTTGTCCCACGTCAAGGGAAAGGTAAGGGAGTCTAGATCAGGGACATGGGCCATATTTGAGCCACAAAGAGGCCAGAAGGAAAAAAAAAATTTCAGGCAGGTTTGCCTGGGGTTCAGCATCAAGTTCCATCTTGTTAGTCCCATCTATATTAGCAATCATCTTGACGCACTGGGCTAACATTATTTTCTTGGGAGAACTGGCTTAACAAATATTAGGCAACAAGTATGGAGCTCAAAGATCATAATTCCAAAATAATTAGCAATTGTTTATTTTATTTTATTATTTTATTTTATATTCTATTGCAATGGATTCTTGCTCTGTCGCCCAGGCTGAAGTGCAGTGGCGTGATCCCGGCTCACTGCAACCTACATCTCCCGGGTTCAAGCGATTCTCCTGCCTCAGCCTCCCGAGTAGCTGGGACTACAGGTGCCCACCAACATGACTGGCTTATTTTTGTCTTTTCAGTAGAGACGGGGTTTCACCGTGTTGGCCAGGCTGGTCTCGAACTCCTGACCTCAAATGATCCCCCTTCCTTGGCATCCCAAAGTGCTGGGATTACAGGCATGAGCCACCACACCCAGCTATAATTAACAATAGTATAATAAATTTAGTTTGTGTAATGGTTTTGAACCAAGATCCCAAGCCTAAGGGCCACCAGCTAAACAAATAAAAAAACTGTGGGGGAAGTGAATGAGACCTCTTGTAGTCTTTGAGTAGCATTTTAGGACTGGGTTGAATTAAAGCAGAGTGCCAACTCTAAAGGGACCACTAGGTGAAGGAAAGGATTTGGGCGTTGGGTTCTGTCAAGTGAAAAATGTAGACATTCGGGGGTAAGAGTCTCATTATGATGTGAAGACTTATTCTGACATCTTGAGAAAAGCTGTCTACAGTGTGGAATCGTCAACTTCTCATGCTGATTTGCCATTCGAATGTCTCTGGTTATGGCATTGGACAGTTTGGTGAACTTTTTGTGTGGTCCATACATCAGGCACAAGACTTGTTCCTTAAAATTATGCACTTTTATCTTATAGAACTTGTAGATCAAAAATAAAATCCTATCCCCCGCCACCCCACAACCATTTGAATGGACTTCTTCCTCAGCCAGGGCTCTTTTAAAATTTAACCTGAGAGACGGTTTCAGGCCATGACAGGAAGTGGGGGTCAGGCATGCCTCATTATACCTCTCTGGCATCAATATCAACACAGACTTTCAGTCTAATAAGAAACATGTTACAACCTAGTCTCTCTGAAGCCTAGTACCGGAAGGCTTCCTCTGCAAATAAGAACTTGGGTCTGCACCATCCTTTATCTTAACCCAGGCATTCCTTTCTGTTGATTCTAGGGTTTTGTTTTGAGATGGAGTCTCTCTCTGTCACCCAGGCTGGAGTGCAATGGGCGGGATCTTGGCTCACTGCAACCTTTGTCTCCCGGGTTCAAGCAATTCTTTTGCCTCCTGTAGCTGGGACCACAGGCGCGGGCCACGACACCCAGCTAATATTTTGTCCTTTTAGTAGAAAAGGGGTTTTGCCATGTTGCTCAGCCTGGTCTTGAACTCTTGGCCTCAAGTGATTTGTCCACCTTGGCCTCCCAAAGTGCTGGGATTCCAGGCGTGAGCCAACACGCCCAGCCTACTAATTAGGTTTCTTCTTGCTTAGGAAAACTGAGCTTTGAAAGGGTAAGTTTTTAAGTCCATGTAACTTTCTGTATTGCTTTTGAAGTCTGTTGACTATGACTCCGGTTAAATGAGTGACTATTATTTCCACAGTGACCTGTGATCCTGTTTTGCACAAGTGTTTTGAGCCTTTTAACATCTTTGACAAACTTCCCCAAAATGCAATTCTTTTTTAATTTATCTATTGCTGTTGAACAAACTAATCAAATTCTAATTTAAATCTTTTTAACCTAAAATTGACTTTGAGATTTACCAGTGAGGCCCCTGGAGAGCCTCAAAGAATGTGTCTCTCATTAGGCTTATTTAATGTGTTAGATTATGTGAAAAGCAGTGTCAGATAATAAAAAATACTAATTGATGTTTACATTTATATAGATATATTATTGATGTTAATGTTCAGAAGATCATATAAAATTTACAGAGGTCTGATGGCCCTGGTGTGATGCTATTAGTCATGATTCTGGTTGTTATCTTAAAATGCTCTCTATAATAGAAATAACTGAATTTTCTTGTCAGTTATTGAACTTTCATCAGATTTTAATCGTTACTATTCTAAGCTTTATCATCTACAGTGCTGATTCTTCTCTAAAGGCATCCAGAATGATTCATAAAAAATATTTTTACAAGTACTGTTGAATATAGTTTTGTAATAACTTTCATATCAATGAACTAAATAAATTATTTTTGAAAACTCTAACGAAAACTGATGGGTTCATGCAACTGATTATCAAGATCAAGCAGAATTATATGAGGCTAAATAACCAATAATGTTTTTACGACCTTTATTTAAAACTTTATTTATTCTTGAGCTGGGTGCAGTGGCTCACACCTCTGATCCCAGCACTTTTGGGGGCCAGAACAGGAGGATCCCTTGAGTGCAGGAGTTCAAGACCAACCTGGGAAATACAGGAGATCCGGTTTCTGAAAGAAATTAAGAAAATAAAACTTTATTTGTTTTTTACCTAAATGTTTTGTTTTCCACATTTAAGTAAATTTTCTGGTGGGATATGGTGGCTCACTTTGGAAGCCAAGGCAGGAAGATTGCTTGAGCCCAGGAGTTCAAGACCAGATTGGGCAACATGGCAAAACCCTGTCTCTACAAAAACAAAAACAAAAATAAAAAGATTAGCTGGGCATGGTGGCATGTGCCTGTGGTCCCAGTTACTTGGGAGGTCGAGGTGGGAGGATCACTTGAGTCAGGAGGCAGAGGTTGCAGGGAGCTGTGCTTGCACCACTGCACTCCAGCCTGTGCAATGGGGCACAATCCTTTCTCAAAAAAATGAAAAAAAAAAAAAGAGAAAATTTTCTCTGTTAAACTATCTATAGTTTATAATAATTTTGTGAAGTATACTTTTGTAAACTGAGATGGAAATGTTTGCTTTTTCTTACTACTCAATTCCTCCAGAATTTGAAAACTATTTGTAAATATTCCTATGGCAATATGGTTATTTACACAGGGCCAGTGAAAACCTGCTCTTGGTGCCTCATTCAATTCCAACATGGCAAAAGTCTCCAGCCTTACAGAGAGTCCCTGATTGCTATTTTCCAGAAATAAGCTGGAAAGGATGGTTACGATAGTATTCACTCCAAGACGGAGTTCCCAAGCTTCATGAATACAGAACTGGATGCCTTCACGAAGAACCAGAGGGCCCCAGTGTCCTTGACCACATGATGAAGAAACTGGACCTCACTAGTGATGGGCAGCTAGATTTCCAAGAATGTCTGCATCTGATGGGTGGCATGACTGTGGCTTACCATGACTCTTTTCTCAAGGCTGCCCATTCCAAGAAGCAGATCTGAGGATCCCTTGGGCCTGGTTTCCAAGCAACCCCCTTTCCTTCCAGCCTCGCCATCACCACCTCCTCACAGCCCACACATACCCTGGGCCCAGCACACCCACCACCTCATGCCGGCCCTGCCTGCAGGTAATAATAAAACCATTCCCAGAAAATGTGGCACATATACACCATGGAATACTATGCAGCCATAAAAAATGATGAGTTCATGTCCTTTGTAGGGACATGGATGAAATTGGAAATCATCATTCTCAGTAAACTATCGCAAGGACAGAAAACCAAACACCGCATGTTCTCCCTCATAGGTGGGAATTGAACAATGAGAACACATGGACACAGGAAGGGGAACATCACACTCTGGGGACTGTTGTAGGGTGGGGGAAGGGGGGAGGGATAGCATTAGGAGATATACCTAATGCTAAATGATGAGTTAATGGGTGCAACACACCAGCATGGCACATGTATACATATGTAACTAACCTGCACATTGTGCACATGTACCCGAAAACTTAAAGTATAATAATAATAAAATAAAAAAACAAGCAAACAAACAAAAAAAAACCATTCCCTCCTCCGTGCCGTTCCACCGCTCCCCCTCCCCTGTCTCCTTCCTCCCCCTCCCCTCGCCCTTCTCCCCCGCTTTCCTCCCCTCCCCTCTCCTCTCCTCCTTTCCTCTTCTCTTCTCTCAAGTACACCCACCACCTCATGCAGGCCCTACCTGCAGGTAGTTATAAAACCATACTTCTTTTCTCTTTTCTATCTATCTTTCTTTTTTTTTTCTTCTTCTTCTTTTTTTTTTTTTAGCAATGGGGGTCTAGTTATGTTGCCCAGGTTGATCTTGAACTTCTGGGCTCAAGTGGCCTCCCAAAGCTCTGGGATTTTAGGTGTGAGCCATTGCACCTGACCCACCTTTTTTCTAAACACACACACAAAAAATCTTCTCTCTCTTTATAGACAGATACAATTTAAAACATTGGTTATAGGGCCGGGCATAGTGGCTCACACTTGTAATCCCAGCACTTCGGGAGGCTGAGGTGGGTGGATCACCTGAGGTCAGGAGTTTGAGACCAGCCTGGCCAACATGGGGAAACCACATCTCCACTAAAAATTATAAAGAAAAAATGTAGTAGAGCATGGTGGTGTACATGTGTAATCCTAGCTACTCAGGAGGCTGAAGCAGGAGAATTGCTTGAACCCAGGAGGTGGAGGCTGCAGTGAGCTGAGATCTCACCAGTCTGGGTGACAGAGCAAGACTTTGTCTCAAAAAGAAAAAAAAAATTAGTTATATTACCAAGGCTTTCATCAAAATGCACGGAATGCCTGACTTCAAGTGTTTTTAGCTTTACAGTGGGTGAATAAAAATGGTCACTTTCTGTCAGGCCCAGGAACCTTAAGAAGGTAGGTGAAATCTAAAGTCCGCCTTGGTTTGACTTTCTATCCTCAAGAGGTTTTTAAATCTGAGATTCCTAAGTGATCAATGTATAGAGAAAAATTATGTTGCTAAAGAAAAGCTCTAATAGACCAGTTATTAGATTGTAGCTCTCTGCATTTTTTCGAGTTCTTGTTTTTTTCTTCTTTTTTTTCTTTTTTTTTTGTGTGTTGTTGTTGTTGTTGTTTTTGAGACAGAGTCTCGCTCTGTCACCAGGCTGGAGTGCAGTGGTGGGATCTCGGCTCACTGCAACCTCCACCTCCCGCATTCAAATGATTCTCCTGCCTCAGCCTCCCAAGTAGCTGGGACTACAGGTGCACGCCACCACGCCCAGCTAATTTTTGTATTTTCAGTAGAGACGGTGTTTCACCATGTTGGCCAGGATGGTCTCGATCTCTTGACCTCGTGATCTGCCCGCCTCAGCCTCCCAAAGTGGTGGGAATACAGGCCTGAGCCACTGTGCCTGGCCGAGTTCTTGTTATCTACATATAGACTAGACTAGATCACTTTTTCCCATAAAATTACTAAAAACAGAAATTGCTCTGTTCCTGAAGTCTGCTGATGAAAAGAGTCAAACTCTGGAAAACACTTGAAGAGACTTATTCTGAGTCAAATAGGAGTGACTATGGCCCGTGACACAGCCTCAGGAGGTCCTGAGTTGCCCAAGGAGGTTGCGGTGCAGCTTGGTTTTATAGATTTTACGGAGACTCAACCAAATACATTTAAGAAATACATTGGTTTGGTCCAGAAAGGGAAGACAACTCGAAGCAGGGGCTTCCAGCTTATAGGTAGATTAAAAAATTTTCTAGTTGACAGTTGGTTGGGTTTTCTAAAAACCTAGGATCGGCCGGGCCTGGTGGCTCATGCCTACAATCCCAGCACTTTGGAAGGCTGAGGCAGATGAATCACCTGAGGTCAGGAGATGGAGACCAGCCTGGCCAACATGGTGAAACCCTGTCTCTACTAAAAATATAAAAAAATTAGCGGGATGTGATGGCGGGTGCCTGTAACCCCAACTACTGGGTAGACTGAGACAGGAGAATTGCTTGAATCCGGGTGGCAGAGGTTACAGTTGGCAGAGAACGCACCATTGCACTCCAGCCTGGGCAACAGATCTAGACTTTGTCTCAAAACAAAAACAAACAAACAAACAAACAAACAATAATGCCTAGGATCAACAGAAAGGAATGCCTGGGTTAAGATAAAGGATTGTGGTGACCCAAGTTCTTATTTGCAGAGGAAGCCTTCAGGTACTGGGCTTCAGAGAGACTAGGTTGTAACATGTTTCTTATGAGATTTAAGTCTGTGTTGATATTGATGCCAGAGAGGTATAATGAGGCATGCCTGACCCACACGTCCTGTCATGGCCTAAAACAGTCTCCCAGGTTAATTTTAAAAGAGCTCTGGCTGAGGAGGACGTCCATTCAGATGGTTAAGGGTGGGGATGCTTAGGATGCTATTTTTGGTTTACAAATACTCTAAGATAAAAACTGCATAATTTTTTTTTTTTTTGAGACGGAGTCTCACACTGTCGCCAAGGCTGGAGTGCAGTGGTGAGATCTCGGCTCACTGCAACCTCTGCTTCCCGGGTTCAAGCGATTCTCCTGCCCAAACCTCTCGAGTAGCTGGGACTACAGGCACGTGACAACATCCCCGGCTAATTTTTTGTATTTTTAGTAGAGGCGGGGTTTCACCGAGTTACCCAGGATGGTCTCTATCTCCTGACCTCGTGATCTGCCCACCTCAGCCTCCCAAAGTGCTGGGATTACAGGCATGAACCACTGCATCCATCCAAACTGCATAAATTTTAAGGAATAAGTCTCGTGTCTGATGTATGGACCACACAAAGAGTTCACCAAACTGTCGAATGCCATAACCAGAGACATTTGAATGACAAATCAGGATGAGAAGTTGACGATTCCACACTGTAGACAGCTTTTCCCAAGACATCAGAATAAGTCTTCATATCATAATGAGACTCTTATCCCCTTAATGTCTACATTTTTCACTTGACAGACCATGACTCCCAAATCCTTTGATTCACCTAGTGAATCCTTTTTATAGAGTGGTCCCTTTTATAGAGTTGGCACTCTGCTTTAATTCAACCCAGTCCTAAAATGCTACTCAAAGACTATAAGAGGTCTCATCAATTCCCCCATAGTCTTTTGATTTGTTTAGCTGGTGGCCCTTAGGCTTGGGATCTTAGTTCAAAATTATTGTACAAACTAAATTTATTATACTGTTGCTAATTATAGCTGGGTGCGGTGGCTCGCGCCTACCATCCCAGCACTTTTGGATGCCAAGGAGGGTGGATCACTTGAGGTCAGGAGTTCGAGACCAGCCTGGCCAACATGATGAAACCCCGTCTCTACTGAAAAGACAGAAATTAGCCGGGCGTGGTGGTGAGCACTTGTAATCCAAGCTATTCGAGAGGCTGAGGCAGGAGATTCGCTTGAACCCAGGAGGTGGAGGTTGCAGTGAGCCAGGATCACGCCACTGCACTCTAGCCTGGGCGACAGAGCAAGACTGCATTGCAATAAAATAAAATAAAATAAAATAAAACGATTGCTAATTACTTTTGTATTATGATCTTTGAGCTCCATTCTTGTTGCCTGTCTAATATTTGTTAAGCCAGTTCTACCAACAGGAAAATGTTGGCCTAGTGCTTCAAGATGAATGCTAATATAGATGGGACTAATAAGATGGAATTTGATGCTGAACTCCAGACAAACCTGCCTGAATTCTTTTTCCTTCTGGCCTCTTTGTGGCTCAAATATGGCTCATGTCCCTGATCTAGACTCCCTTACCTTTCCCTTGACATGGGACAAAGACAACCGGCCCACGTCCATCCTGGCATGGAGTGACAATGAAGCCTCACTTTAAGATGGCTGATCAGTGAGGTTTTCAAACAAAGATGTTGATCAAACGAGGGAATGTGAAAGCTGATTGTGCGAATGAACCAGCTTTTCCAGGGCCAATGAGCCTTATTTCAGAACAATATGTAACATTTTTCTTTCTAATAAAACTTCCAACTTCTGTTTGTTCGTTGGACATAAATTATATAATTATAATAAATTATAATTTATTTTGACTTTGACAAAATTAACCAGTATGATGTGTTTAAAGGTCCCCCCACCCAAACAAGGGAAGTATTATACTGAATTTAAGAATTCTTTCTAGGCAGGGCATGGTGGCTCACATTCGTAATCCTAACACTTTGGGAGGCCGAGGTGGGCGGATCACCTGGGGTAAGGAGTTCAAGACCAGCCTGGTTAAAATGGTGGAACCGCGTATCTACAAAAAATACAAAATTAGCTGAGCCTGGTGGCACATGCCTGTAATCCCAGCTACTCAGGAGGCTGAGGCAGGAGAATTGCTTGAACTCAGGAGACAGGGGTTGCAGTGAGCTGACATCGCACCATTGCACTCCAGCCTGGGCAACAAGAGTGAAACTCCGTCCTGAAAAAAAACAATCATTCTATTATAATCCTGATAATTGCTTTGCTTTGCATCTTACTATGGATTTGTTGGATATCTAGGTGGCTGTAAACTACGCAGAGAAAGATAGAAACAGCAGTGGAGATAATTAGAAAATTGCAGTGTTACTATAAAACAATAACAAAAGGAGGATATTGTAAGGGTAACTAAACATAAAATTGAATTTTTCCTGTTGCCAAAAGGGAAGAAGAGACCTTTCCCCATTTCACTTTCCTGAGAGCATTTTCTTGAGAAAATTTGTATTTGTAAATTCTTCCTCTGATCTGTAAGCCTCTGGCCATCCTAGAACCCAGGAATGTCTTGAACTTGAACTCCAGGCCTCAAGTGATCCTCCAGTCTCAGCCTCCCAAAGTGTTGGGATTACAGGCATGAGCCACCAAGCCCGTACCCTAGGAATGTCTTTCTTCAGGGCCTTGGAGCCATCTCTTTGGAATGTGAACATAGAGGAAGATGATGTCCTTGTCTCCCTGTCACCAGAGGAGTTTAGCCTAGGTGCCTCGCTCCAAGCTGTAAGCAGCTGGTTGTCATAGAGACATGAGTTTTACTTTTCCTTCAGATAAAGGAAATTAACTAACACAGATGGATATTCCAGTTACTCGGTGAACTTAGGACTTGCCTGGGCGTATTCAGTTTTCACCCTTGACTGCTGCTTTACAACTAGGCAAAGTAGCTACATACCTGGACTTTCTAACTTCTGCTACCACTTTTGCGTTTGTTTGTTTTGTTTTGTTTTTGAGATTGAGTCTTGCTCTGTCATCCAGGCTGGAGTGTAATGGTGAGATCTCAGCTCAGTGCAACTTCTGCCTTTCTCGGTCAAGCGATTCTCCCACCTCAGCTTCCCGAGTATCTGGGATTACGGGTGCATGACACCATGCACAGCTAAATTTGTACTTTTAGTAGAGATGGGGTTTCACCATGCTATCGAGGCTGGTCTCGAACTCCTGACCTCATGATCTGCCTGCATCGGCCTCCCAAAGTGCTGGAATTACAGGCATGAGCCACCACACCTGGCTTCTGCTACCACTTTTGGATTGTATGAAAAACTACACTTCCAAGTGTGGCATCTGTCTTCCCAGACAGCTGCCAAGGGGGCAGATGATGCAATCTAGAAGTGTAGGGGAGCTCGTGCCTGTGGGATAAATTTTGACCATTAAGAAAAGGAACCAGGAGTGAGAGCCAGGTACTTAAATTCCCTCTCCTCTCCTCTCCTCATGCACCGTTCCAGGCATGGTTTCTCAGTAGAGTCTGTCTAGAGGTGTCTGGAATGGTCCAAATTCTGTTTCCTTGGGAACCTGAGCTAAAACAATGGGCATTCAAACACTCGAAGAGAGTGCTAAGTGTTGTGGAGGACCTAGATCTGGGCAGAGGAAAATTATTGCAATAAGAAAATGGACAATTTGTGGATTTGGATTAGAGGGAAGGACTAGAAGAACCAGTAGTAGAATAGCTTAGCGGTAATAATTTTGGAGAAAAAGGCAGTTCTGGTGATTTTTGCTGTGAACTGCTCAGCTCTGTAAAATATACACTTCTTTCTTTCCATCAGTCTCCTCTATGAAATCGTCCATAAAGTATCCTTTTATAACTATCTATTGCCTGTGAAGTGAATTTTCTTTTTTTCTTTTTCTTTTTATTTAGAGATAGAATCTCTGTTGCCCAGGCTGGAGTGCAGTGGTGCCACCTCGGCTCACTGCAATCTCTGCCTCCCGAGTTCAAGTGATCCTCCCGTCTCAGCTGCCCTAGTAGCCGGGAATACAGGCGTGCGCCACCAGGCGTGGCTAATTTTTTTTTTATTTTGTATTTTTAGTAGAGATGCGGTTTCACCATCTTGGCCACGCTGGTCTTGAACTCCTGACCTCAGGTGATCTACACACCTTGGCCTACCAAAGTGCTAGGATTACAGGCATGAGCCACTGCACCCAGGCTATCAGTTTTTTTTCTTTTTTGAGAATAAAACAGATTGAGTCTTGTGCCAAAATGCAGGGGAAGCTGCACCCAGACAGGTAACAAAATATTATATACAGTAATAGATAGGTTTTCTACATACCAGTAATAACCATTTAGAAATCCAAATTGAGAAAAATTGCATGTATATAGTGACAAAAATACATAAAATATCTAAAACCAGATGATTGGAGCAAGATGGCAGATAGATCCCATGCCCCACTCAACATTCCTTCGAACTTGGAAGTGCGGTGGGAGATCTCGCCACTGCACTCCAGCCTGGGTGACAGAGTGACATTCTGTCTCATAAAAAAGAAAAAAATGAATAATAATAATAAAAGTAATGTATCAGAACTTGACGGAACTTCAGACCTTCACTGTAATAGTGAAGGAGAGAAACACATTTGCGGAAAAGAGAGCATGTTCACTCTTTATCTATCCATGATAGACAGATAGTCCGGAGCTTTATATACCCATGGAACCTAAGGAAAAATGTTCCCTGTCATAACTCACAATCTTCCAGCCACCCTTCCTTGCATCTGTCTTGTGGGCTGGGGGACCCAACTTATGGATCCCATCTTCCCAGGGAGAAAGAAAAATCAAATCCTTCAGTATCTCTTTTAGGATATCCTCTCCTCTATTTGCATGGAGGATAAGGCTCTCGATATCTAGTAGCCGAATGTTACATTTGTGTAATACAGAACTATATTGGGATAAAATAGAATTTGTTTCCTCTGAGACACAGGAAGAGGCACGTCCACACTGACCTGGGTGGCAGCCACCTCTTCCTGCAGTGCCAGGCAGGGCATGCTCACAGATCTGGGGAACCTCTGTTGCTCCTGGAGCCCCACAACCTCCTTCCAGGCACCCTCTCCCTCTGGTGGCTGTGACAGCCCACACGTGGTCTTGGGTATCCCCTGCTTCTTTGCCTGCCTCTCTTCTGCCCAGGCTGCACATCTCTGTCTCCCACTGTCCCCACTATGTCCATGATTGCCTCTCCCTCCCTGCACTCTCCATCTCTAAGGGCTCCTTGTCTTCGAAAATGAACCCACAGCCTCTACCTTGCGACTGGGGACAGAACCCAGAGCTTGTTCAATTCTCCCTCCCTCCACCACACACACCTGTCCTCCTTAATGTTTCTGAAGTCAGTGAGCTCCAAATTCAGCTCCTCCTGCACCTGCCAGCTGTGGGACCTGTGGCAAGATGCCTACCATCTGCCTGGGACTCCTTCTCTCATCTATCATATAGGCATAATGATGGTAGTTTCCTCCTTCCAAGGCTGGGGAGAACCAGGAGGCCAAGGTGATGGGCCATGGACAGTCAAAAGAGCTCCGATCCTGCCTCCACCTGGGGCTGGTGTTTCAATTCCGTTGCTTGTGAATGGAGCTTTAATGTCTTCATTCACACACAATGGTTTGTTCTAAAATGGACTCCCATCTGCCCTTCCTTCCCCACAACTGTTTCACCTCCGCACCGTGCAGTGGTACCTGTGAGAAAGAACTGTCCCATTCCCAAATCATCGTCCCCACCCCAGCCCCCAGGCCCCTGGTTGGTGAGACCCTTGATGGGCAGTCTCATGCTTCTGTCCAGGGGACTTTTCCACCGTTGATCCTTTGCATGGAGAGTAAGTGGACTCTTCTATTCCCTGTCCATCACAGGGTCTACAGCGCACACATCTTCCTCATTCCTCCATGTTCCCCAGATGGCGATTTCATCTGTGTCTCCTCCCACATACTCCCAAATGGGCCGTCCCAGCCCTAGAACCCAAAAATGGTTCAGAGAGCGAAGGCCAAGATGCCCAAACATCTGCTGCAGAATCCTGCTCCAGGACTGAAGTGTATTGTCTCTATCAAAATAAAAACTGGAGGCCAGGTGCAGTGGCTCACGCCTGTAATCCCAGCACTTTAGGAGGCCAAGGTGGGAGGATTGCTTGAGCCCAGGAGTTGGAGACCAGCCTGGGTAACATAGTGACACTCTCTAGACAAAACCTAAAAAAATTAGTGGGGCGTGATGGTGCATGCCTGTAGTCACAGCTACTCCGGAGGCTGCGGTGGGAGGATCACTTGAGCCCAGGAGTTCAAGGCTGCATTGAGCTATGATCATGCCACTGCACTCTAGCCTGGATAGAGCAAGACCCCATCTCTAGAAGAAACAAACAAACAAACCAAGAAACCCAACAACTGGAAACATCCTCCTCTATAATGGGGGTCAGAAACATCTGTCTGCCTTGTTCCCTGATGTCTTTCCAGCACCTAGAACAACGCTCAGCATGAGTATGCACTCATTAGTTTTTTGTTGAATAAGTGACTCGTTTGACACAGCAATTCCACTTCTAAGAATCTTTCCTAAAGAAATATTCACACACATGCAGAGAGCTGTGTGCACAATAATGAGAGGAGCAAACAACTGGGGAACGTCTGCAAATGTTTATTAACTATCAGTAACTGATAGAGGGGAATCAGATGAGGGGAGTACAAGCAGATGGGAGATGCTTATAGTATTACTTGGTGTTTGTGTGTGTGTGTGTGTGTGGTGTGTAAATGCAGAGGAAAAAATTGGAAATTAAACACTCAGACCTCCCCTCAGCATTCACATCTGGGGAGAGAGGAGGGTAGTACTGTTCTGTGGAGAGAATACCTGACTATACTTGTTTTCTAAGGTAGGTGCATAGATACACAAACCAAAATATGCATTAAGCATGTCTTGCTGATCAGTGAAAATGTTAATATCTAACAGAATGGCACACTGTAAGAAAGTACAACGTAAACTCTAACATCGAACTCTTGGCACACTAAGAAAAATGACGCTCAACTTTTCACTGTTGTGAACACTTGCTTTCACTTGCTATACACCTGATGACGAGGGGTTCACAGCCCTGCCCATGTTCGTGAAAGGTCACCACATTCTTTTTTTTTTTTTAAATTATTTAATTAATTATTTATTTATTTTTTATTACTATACTTTGAGTTTTAGGGTACATGTGCACAATGTGCAGGTTAGTTACATATGTATACATGTGCCATGCTGGTGTGCTGCACCCATTAACTCGCCATTTAGCATTCGGTATATCTCCTAATGCTATCCCTCCCCCCTCCCCCCACCCTACAACAGTCCCCAGAGTGTGATGTTCCCCTTCCTGTGTCCATGTGTTCTCATTGTTCAATTCCCACCTATGAGTGAGAATATGCGGTGTTTGGTTTTTTGTCCTTGCGATAGTTTACTGAGAATGATGATTTCCAATTTCATCCATGTCCCTACAAAGGACATGAACTCATCATTTTTTATGGCTGCATAGTATTCCATGGTGTATATGTGCCACATTTTCTTAATCCAGTCTATCATTGTTGGACATTTGGCTTGGTTCCAAGTCTTTGCTATTGTGAATAGTGCTGCAATAAACATACGTGTGCATGTGTCTTTATAGCAGCATGATTTATAGTCCTTTGGGTATATACCCAGTAATGGGATGGCTGGGTCAAATGGTATTTCTAGTTCTAGATCCCTGAGGAATCGCCACACTGACTTCCACGATGGTTGAACTAGTTTACAGTCCCACCAACAGTGTAAAAGTGTCCCTATTTCTCCACATCCTCTCCAGCACCTGTTGTTTCCTGACTTTTTAATGATCGCCATTCTAACTGGTGTGAGATGGTATCTCATTGTGGTTTTGATTTGCATTTCTCTGATGGCCAGTGATGATGAGCATTTTTTCATGTGTCTTTTGGCTGCATAAATGTCTTCTTTTGAGAAGTGTCTGTTCATATCCTTCACACACTTTTTGATGGGGTTGTTTGTTTTTTTCTTGTAAATTTGTTGGAGTTCATTGTAGATTCTGGATATTAGCCCTTTGTCAGATGAGTAGGTTGCGAAAATTTTCTCCCATTTTGTAGGTTGCCTGTTCACTCTGATGGTAGTTTCTTTTGCTGTGCAAAAGCTCTTTAGTTTAATTAGATCCCACTTGTCAATTTTGGCTTTTGTTGCCATTGCTTTTGGTGTTTTAGACATGAAGTCCTTGCCCATGCCTATGTCCTGAATGGTAATGCCTAGGTTTTCTTCTAGGGTTTTTATGGTTTTAGGTCTAACGTTTAAGTCTTTAATCTATCTTGAATTAATTTTTGTATAAGGTGTAAGGAAGGGATCCAGTTTCAGCTTTCTACATATGGTTAGCCAGTTTTCCCAGCACCATTTATTAAATAGGGAATCCTTTCCCCATTGCTTGTTTTTGTCAGGTTTGTCAAAGATCAGATAGTTGTAGATATGTGGTGTTATTTCTGAGGGCTCTGTTCTGTTCCATTGATCTATATCTCTGTTTTGGTACCAGTACCATGCTGTTTTGGTTACTGTAGCCTTGTAGTATAGTTTGAAGTCAGGTAGCGTGATGCCTCCAGCTTTGTTCTTTTGGCTTAGGATTGACTTGGCGATGCGGGCTCTTTTTTGGTTCCATATGAACTTTAAAGTAGTGTTTTCCAATTCTGTGAAGAAAGTCATTGGTAGCTTGATGGGGATGGCATTGAATCTATAAATTGAAAGGTCACCACATTCTGCTTCTCATCATGGGCATGTGTCATATCCCCGAGGCTGAGGCAAGAAGAGAGAAGGAAAGTAAGTGGCAGTGAGTTCTCACCACGTGACAACTCTATCTCAACTCCTCCTGACCTGCAGACCCTGCACACTCTGACTCTGCCCTATCTCAGGACCTGCACACGACTTCCACTGTTCCTCGAAGTGAACCATCTGCTCATGCTACGGTGACTTCCTCACCTGGTTTATCCATTCCTAGGCTAGAGGAAGGTGTGGCCTGCATATCAGGGCTGACCTGGGGTTTGGGAACCCACAGCATCCTGGGTAAGGAGCATCCCTGTATATACAGGGTAGGGAGTAGAAAGAGCATGGGAAATCGGCCGGGTGCGGTGGCTCACACCTGTAAACCCAGCATTTTGGGAGACCGAGGCAGGTGGATCCCGAGGTCAGGAGTTCAAGACCAGCCTGACCAACATGGTGAAAGTTCATCTCTACTAAAAATACAAAAATTAGCCGGGTGTGTGGGGTGCACACGTGTAATCCCAGCTACTCAGGTTGCTGAGGCAAGAAAATCGCTTAAACCAGGCAAGAAAGAAAAGAAAGAAAGAGAATGGGAAATCTCATCATTCAGTCTCAATGATGTACCCTAGAAAAGGGAATTATTTGGGGAACAAGTGAGAAGATGGGATACCAGTATCATAACAGAATAGCACATCTGCAGGGATGTGGGGGATGAGCCGAAGGTTCACTTACGGAGTTACTCGTCATCTTCCTCAGGGTCACTGATCTCTTCATAAATCACCAGCTGCTTTCTCTCACGCAGTCTGTGGGTCCAGGCATGTTTCCCCCTTTTGGGTCCTATGATGGGGAAGAGTTGGAAGATGAGGTTTGGGTAGGTTGGAGAGTGTTAGGCTCTGTTTTCTCAAAAAAGGAGATGGCTCCCCACCACCAAGTGCCCATGGGCCTTCTTTATCCAGTTTTTCACATTCTCTGGCTTAGAGAGGCTGAGGCCTTAGACCCACAGCAATACATGACAAATACCAATTAAAGTTTTAGCTTCTGGCTCCTTCCGTTGTCAGGTTTAGATTTCCAACCTCTTCACTTATGGGAACATTCACCCATTCCTCCTTTCATGCTGCATGTGTTTGTTAAGGGCACAAGGCAAACCTTGTTTTATGGCACCTCATTTTTATCCTGCTTGGCAGATACTGCAATTTTTTTTGAAGTTCTCACCAATTTTACACTTTTCCATTATTATTATATCTGTTATAGTGATCTGTGATCAGTGAGCTTTGATATTATGATTGCAATTGTTTTGTTGTTCTTTAGTCTTTTAAAATAATTTTTTTTTATTTTGTGGGTACACAGTAGGTGTATATACTTATGGGGTACGTGAGATGTTTTGATACACGCATGCAATGCGTAATAATCACATCATGGAAAATAGGGTATCCATCCCCTCAACCATTTTTCCTTGTGTTACAAACAATCCATTTACACTCTTTTAGTTTTTTTAAAATGTACAATTAAGTTATTATTGACAATAATCACCCTGTTGTGGGTAATTGTTTTAGGGGTAACAGGAACTGCACCCACAGAAGATGACAAACTTAATTGATCAATGTTGTGTGTGTTCTGATTGCTCCACCGATGAGCTCTTCCTTGTCTACCTTCCTCTTCTTGGTCCTCCCTATTTCCTGAGACACAGCAATACTGAAATAGGACAATGAACAACCCTACAATGGCCACTAAGTGTTGAAATGAAAGGAAGAGTCACATGTCTCTCACTCTAAATCAGAAGCTAGAAATGGCTAAGCTTAGTGAGGAAGGCATGCCGAAAGCCAAGACAGGCTGAAAGCTAGGCCTCTTCCACCAGACAGCCAAGCTGTGATTGCAAAGGAAAAGTTCTTGAAGGAAATAATAGTATATAATGCAAAGGAAAGGTCTTGAAGGAAATAATAATACTAATACTCCAGTGAACATACGAATAAGAAAGTAAAGCAGTCTTACTGCTGAAATAGAGGAAGATTGCGTGGTCAGGATAGAACATGAAACCAGCCACAACATTCCCTTAAGCCAAAGTCTAATTCAGAGAAAGACCTGAACTCTCTTCACATCCATGAAAACTGAGAGAGGTGAAGAAGCTGCAGGAGAAACATGTGAAGCTAGTAGAAGTTGGTTCCTGAGGTTTAAGGAAAGAAGCCGTCTCCATAACATAAAAGTGCAAGGTGAAGCAGCAAATCCTGATGGAGAAGCTTCAGCAAGTTATCCAGGAGATCTAGCTAAGATCACTGACGAAGGTGGCTACACTAAACAACAGATTTTCAATGTAGATAAAATAGCCTTCTATCGGAAGGAGATGCCATCTAGGACTTTCATAGCTAGAGAGGATTGACTCCAACTTTGAAAGAAGTTCTACTGTGGGTAAAATGTTATCCAATAGCATCACATACTACAGGGAAATCTTTCATGAAAGGGAGAGCTAATTGATGTGGCAAATTTCATTGTTGCGTTCTTTTAAGAAACTGCCACAGCCACTCCAATCTTCAGCAACCACCACCTTGATCAGCCAGCAGCCATCAACACCGAGGCAAGACCCTCCACCAGCAAAAAGAATGTGACTCACTGAAGGCCCAGAAGATTGTTAGCATTTTTTATCGATGAATTATTTTAAAATAAAGGTATGTACATTTTCAGACATAATGCTATTGCACACTTAGTAGACTGCAGTATAGTGTAAACATAATGTTTTTATGCACTGCAAAACAAAAAAAAATGTGTGTGACTCACTTTATTGCAGTGGTCTGGAACGGAACCTGCAATATCTCTGAAGTACACCTGATTGGAGATCAGGCATTGAGCTGCGTAAGACATGATCCCAGGTAATTACGGATAGAATTGCTTGAGCACCTTTCATGTCATCAGGCCTTCTAGATTAAATTTAATGCCTCCAAACAATTTATGAACTATGATTCTTTATTTCCATCATATGGACTGGGAATCTGGAGCTGAGAAAATTAGGAAGACTTGCCCCAAGTCACGTGGTTTTTATATGGGTGACAACTCCACTCTGTGTCTCTGGAAGTCATGTCTAACATCTCTTCTGGAGCTGGGCAAGCTCCTCAGCCCAGCCGGGACCTAGGCTTGTCTGGGATCCATGCCACACACCCAATCCACACACCTGAACATAGCCAGGAAAGCCAGAGGGTTTGTTCCTGAATTGTTTCCTCTTACCAGATGTCTTGTGAATCTTCTCAGAGGTACTTGCTTTTCCCGGGGGGCACAGCTGTTTCCCATTGTTCTGTGGGCCAGATGCTTCTGGCACTCCCTTCTAATAATTTCCTTCCTCTGCTGGCTTCTTGGGCATGATTTTTATAATATGAAGGTCACAGATAAACAGTATCAGTTACATTTCTATAGTGCTTTAGAGCTTACAAAGAATCTTCACATGCATTACCTTAATCAATGTTCTCAACAAAGCTGGGAGAGTTACACTTGCCTAAATTAGGAGAAACCTGGGAGGGGAGGTTAGAAGGGAAATGATTGGCCTAAATGAATGGTGTTTCCAGGGTTATATTGGTTATCTTCACACTCTTTTAAGACTGACATTCTTGCAAACAGCAAAAATCTCCATGTAATTGAGAGTGTGATGTACAGAAGATTTGGAGCATAGCATTCTAAGAATTCACAGGTCTACAAAAGGAAGAGGTTCTGTAAAATACAAGGGATCCCATATAAGCTTGTAGACAGCTTCTGGGAGAGTAAATGTAAAAACATAGGGAGGGGACAAAACACTGCTGGGAAAGATGGTGTGGGGAGATGAATACAGGAAAGGGAGAGGGAAAGAAATGGTTTGCTGAAATTAATCCAGGCAGCAAAGAAAGCAGTACCAGACCTGGCATACCACCCTACCGAGGCACCAACATTGAATGTGGAATTCAGTGAGGTGATACCCATATCAGTTCTGGTTGTATTGGGATGGGTCACTGACCAACAGTCTTAAGCTACATTTATTCAGCTTCCTCACTTATGAAATAGTGAACAATACATGTAAAATAGGCTGAGGGAAAGTCCTCTCTGAGCTTATAAACACTGTTTAAATGTAGTAATAATAACAATTAATACCTTTCATGATCCTTCTTTGAATTTGGCCTCCATACTGGCAACCCAATCCCAGATCCCTTTACCCTCTAAACCGGAGTTGAATATGCACTTGTGGGGTCACTCATTCAGGGGCCTCCAAGGAATCCCCTGGGCTGGGACTGGGGCTTCTTGCATGCGCCAGGTATAGACAAAGCCCTCAAGGAGCTCACAGTAGGGAGGGGCCAACAGTCAAACTGGTTCCTAAGCCATGCAAGTGGACCCAGTAACGGATCAGAAGCCAGCTGGTCCTTCCTGTTGCGAGAGTGGGTGTCTCATTGGAAGCACCAGCAGGCCCTATGGGGTGAAGCCCTAGTGAGCAACATCTGAACTTCATAAACAAATGCAAACATGAGTGAGCTTTAAATGGCTTGGAGCTCTGGATTAGACTACCACTGCCACTGCACCTCAGGAAAATTCTTTAACATCTCTGTACCCCGATAGTCTCATTTTATTATTATTTTGCTGATAACTATGATCTAAAACATGAACTATGATTCTTTACTTGCATTTCATGGACCAGGAGTCTGGAGCTCAGAGAACTTAGAAGATTTGCACCAAGTCACATGGCTTTTGTGTGGGTGACAACTGAAATGTATGAGATGTTATTATTTGGAGATAATAATAGAAACAGCATCATAGAGGTATTCTTAAGGATTAAATAAATTAATCCATGTAACCTGGTTAGAATATCTGGCATCACTATGAAAACAAAAGAAGTATTAAGGATTACAACTGTCAGTGTTATCAAGCCATCGATGCTACATCAGGTGTTGTGATAGGCATGGGGAGAAGGAGGCAGTGAGGGCATTTTTGATATTCTCCCACTCTTACCAGTTTTCGCATCCATGGAGGGACAAAGGTTCTCTGGTCATTTAGATTTGAGAGATACTCACCTTCGGGAAGATTCTCTAGAGCCTGCCGAAAGTCATCTGAGGACATTCAACTGAAAGAGAATACATCAGAATTTTTCTTTGTTGGTAAAGATTTCCAAAAAGTGCTGGGATTACAGGCCTGAGCCACTGCGCCCAGCGTTGTCTACACTATTGAAAATTTGTTACAGCTGCAATAAAAAATGAACGCACATAGAAACATTTATTAGTGAAACAAAATAGTCAAGAAAGAGACTAATCTATATGCAAATTTCAGCATGCATTTTCAAACAGTGGGCAAAAGATGACGGGTTGTATAATAAATGATTGCTTGACAAGTGTCTATCTATTTGAAAAAATAAAGATTAAATCCTTACTTTAAACCACATAAAATAATAAATTCTAAAAAAATCAGTTACTTAAACGTGAAAATGTGAAGTCATAAAGAACTAGATGAAAATTTAGGAAAATATTACAGTGTAAGACATCTTGAGGTGTCATAGGCACTTCCTGATATTACACTAAGGCTATGAACAATGAATCTGACATAAAGATGTAAAAATTAAAGTATCATCTAATTCAAAAGACACCACAAACAACTGTTTAAAAAGGCAAATGTTGGGGAAATTGGTGAAGCATCCGCAATAAATTAACAGTAACCATCTGTAATATACAACAAAGCTTTTGCATATCAGTAAGAGAAACTGGAACAACTCAATCAAAAAATGTGTTCAGGCATGGCACTACTTCACCGTATAGCAGAAAAGGATTATGAAATAGAAAGTATGAAATGAAAATAATAAAGGAAATGGAAGACAGAGCCCAGAGGTTTCAACGTTCATCCAACGGAAGTTGCAGAGGTAGAGAATAGAAAGACTGGACCAGGCGCCGTGGCTCATGCTTGTAATCCCAGCCCTTTGGAGGCTGAGGCAGGCACATCACCTAAGGTCAGGAGTTTGAGACCAGACTGGCCAACATGGCGAAACCCCGTCTCCACTGAAAATACAAAAATTAGCCCGGTGTGGTGGTGGGCACCTGAAATCCCAACTATGTGGAAGCCTGAGGCAGGAGAATCACTTGAACCCGGAGGCAGAGGTTGCAGTGAGCTGAGATTGTGCCACTGCACTCCAGCCTGGATGACAGAGCAAAACTCTGACTCAAAAAGGAAAGAAAAAAAAAAAAAGAATAGAAAGACTGTAGAGAAGGCGGTACTTGAAGAAATAATGTTCTAGAATTTTCTCAACTGAACAAACACATGAATCTTCAAACTGAAAAAAGTCACCTAGTTCTGAACCTGATTAACACACAGGCGCATGCGCACACACACACACGCGTGCGCGCACGCACACATATACACACACACTCTCTAGGAGTAAAATTTCTAGGATAAAGATAAAATCCTGAAAGGCACCAGAGAGAAAGAGAGAAAAGAGAATGCAATGGAAAAGTTTTTCAAGGAGCTGATTAAAAATAACTTTGGGCCAGGCACAGTGGTGGCTCACGCCTGTAGTCCCAGCACTTTGGTAGGCCAAGATGGGAGGACAGCTTGAGCTCAGGAGATTGAGACCCGCCTGGCCAACAAGGCAAAACCCATCTCTACAAAAAATACAAGTAGCCAGGTGTGGTGCCACGTGCCTGTAGTCCCAGCTGAGTCCGGGAGGTGGAGATTGCTGTGAGCCGAGATGGTGCCACTGCATTCCAGCCTGGGTGACAGAGCCAGACACTGTCTCAAAAAACAAAACAAAACAAAACAAAACAAAAACAAACAAAAAAAGTTGAACCTAGATATCTATATACAGCCAGGATAATCCGGAATGAGGGAAAAAATATTTCAGAAAATTCATGACACATATACCCTTCAGAAATCATTATTGGTATACAGGTCTATGAGAAGAGAAAAGTAAATTTAAGAGGAAGGAGGTGATTTTAATAAGCAATGATGAGAAGAAAACTAGTAAAATTTATTAAAAAGTGTGAACTTTTTATTGTGAACTTAAAAAATTATAGTCTTGGAATAAAATTCCAGGTATTATAAACATGGAAGATGGGAGGAGGGACACGAAAAAAAAAGAGAAGTTCTTTTGGTGTTCAAGGAATGGATACAGATGTTTATGAATGATAGAACCGTAGAATCGTAAAAGGCACTAGCATTAAATTTTGTTTTATTTTAGACAGGGCCTCACTCTGATGCCCAGGCTAGAGTTCCATAGCACAATCATGGCTCACTGCAGCCCCAGCCTCCTCAGCTCAAGTGACCCTCCTGCCACAGCCTCCCATGTAGCTGGGACTACAGGTGTGCACCACCATGCCTGGGTAACTAAAAAAATTTTTTTTTTTGGTAGAGACAGGGTCTTGCTATGTTGCCCAGACTGACCTTGAACTCTGGACCTCGAGCAATCCTCCCACATCAGCCTCTCAAAGTGGTGGGATTATAGGAGTGAGTCACTGTGCCCAGTTAACGCTAGTATTTTAGAGTACAAACTCTGGAACCAGACAGCTTGGTTTGAGTTTCTGGCTTCTCGACTTATTAAGCTATGTGACCTTGTGTAAGTCATATAACCTTTCCGTGTCTCAGGCTACTCAAGAGTAAACTGGGCATAACCACATTATCTAACTCACTTGATTGCTATGATTAAATGGGCAAATACATGTAAAGCACTTAGAATAGTGCCTGTCATGTGGTTAAGTTAGTATATACATTTTAGTTGTTGTTAGTAATGACTTCAAATTACTTTTAAAATGTAAAGGCATATCTGGTTCAAGAAGAAGATGGTGAACCAGGAATAGCTGCTGGCTTCCTTCCCAAACCAAACCCTGCAGATGCCAGATGCCACAGAAGAGGTGGGAAGTGGTGGGAGTTCAGAACAGTTCCCAGTAACAAAACCCTTGATGGTTTAGCCCCACTGGGGGATGAGATGGCTTCGAGTGGGAAAAGGTCAGAGGCCACAGATGGAGGATCAGCCCAGGTGGAGCTTTCTAAGTTGCATTCCTGTTTTCTTCTTGTTTTCTGGAAGGCTTATTACCTGTTCTGTAAACATATAGAGCAGACACTTGGCAGGGCTGGCCCAGTGCTAGCCTAAAGTGGCGTGATAACATTAAAGAATAAGGGGCTTGGGAAGCTCCTAGAAAAAGTGCAGACTCATCAAAGCTGGCCAGTAACTGAACATTCCTTTCCTACCTGTCCCTCTGCCCTCTGAGCTGGGCTATTACAACCAGTATCATCCACCTGTAGACTCCCTCCACGCTGTAAGGCAGAAATCCTGTAAAGGTCTCTGGGGGCTCATAGGCTAGGTACTGGAAGAAGAATTGGCTCAGCTCAGCTCTAGAGGCTCCATATCCTACGACCTATCAATCCAGGAACCCTGAAACTCATGTGGAGTGTCTGGGCTGACACAACTTCCCAGGAACAAAGAGTTATATAGAAAAACTATCAGATAGGCCAGGCGCGGTGGCTCATGCCTGTAATCCCAGTACTTTGGAAGGCAGAGGCGGGAGGATAACCTGAGGTCAGGAGTTTGAGACCAGCCTGGCCAACATGGCGAAACCCCATCTCTACCAAAATTAGCTGTGTGTCGTGGTGCATGCCTGTAACCCCAGCTACTCAGGAGGCTGGGGCAGGAGAATCACTTGAACCTGGGAGGCAGAGGTTGGAGTGAGGTGAGACCACACCATTGCACTTCAGCCTGGGCAACAATAGTGAAACTGTAAAAGAAAAAAAAAAAAAAGGCCGGGCACAGCGGCTCACACCTGTAATCCCAGCACTTTGAGAGGCTGAGGTGGGCGGCTCACCTGAGGTCAGGATTTCGAGACCAGCCTGGCCAACATGGTGAAACCCCGTCTCTACTAAAAATGCAAAATTCGCCTGGCATAGCGTCACACGCCTGTGGTCCCAGCTACTCAAGGGGCTGAGGCAGGAGAATTGCTTGGACTCAGGAGGCAGAGCTGCAGTGAGCCAAGATCGATTCACTGCACTCCAGCATGGGTGAAAGAACAAGACTCCATCTCAAATAAATAAATAAAAAGAAAACCTATTGGATAGATTGGATATGAAAACATTAATTGCTCAAATAAATAATTCAATGAAATAGGTTGTATATTAAAATGGATATGGTTGAAAAAGCAATTACTGAGCTGAGGAAGTGAGTCTAAAGAATTCATAAAAGTAATCGGTAATGGATAGAGATGAAGTAAATGAAAGAAAAGTTAATTAATAGGGAGGATAGAAGAATGTTGAAACACATATAATAGTAGCCTTATGAAAACAGAATATAGTCATTAAAAAGGAGAGTGTACTTAAAAAAGTAACGAATAAGAATTTCTCAGATTTAGACAAATGTCTTAAAATTTAAAGGGGTCATCGTACACACGCACATAAACACACAGGAACAGTGAAATAAAAAATTGTGAAAGATAAAGAAAAAATATTTTTTAAATGATCTGAGAGAAATAGCAGTTTACTTACAAAGGAAAAATATTTAAACCTTCATCGGGTCTCTCAAACACCACACTGGAGGCAAGGATACAATAGTGTAATAACTCCAAAGTGTTGAACGAAAGGATTTTTTTTTTTTTTTTTGAGAAAGAGTCTCGCTTTGTCACTCAGGCTGGAGTGCAGTAGCATGATCTGCCTCCCAGTTTCAAGCGATTCTCCTCCTCAGCCTTCTGAGTAGCTGGAGCTACAGGTGCACACCACCACACCCGGCTAATTTTTGTAGTTTTAGTAGAGAAGGAGTTCCACTATGTTGGCCAGGCTGATCTCGAACTCCTGACCTGAGGTGATCTGCCCGCCTTGGCCTCCCAATATGCTGGGATTATAGGGGTAAGCCGCTGCACCCAGGGAAAGAAAGGAATTTCTATATTTGGTGGAGTAAGGCAATGTCAGGCATATAACACTTCAGGAGATTGAAGACACAGGGAAATGTTAAAGCAAACAAGTATTTATTGCACTTACTAAAGACTGTAACGAAGGGCCAGCTGCAGTGGCGCATGCCTGTAATCCCAGCATGTTGGGAGCCCAAGGCAAGAGGATTAGTTGAGCCCAGGAATTCAAGACCAACCTGGACAACGTGGCAAAACCCCCTCTCTACAAAAAATACAAAAATTAGATGGACATATCAAGTTCCTGGTTCTGTAGATAATTAAAAAAAAATACCTGGGTATGGTGGTGCGTACCTGGAGTCCCAGCTACTCAGGAGGCTGGGGCAGGAAGATTGCTTGGGCTCTGGAGTTTGAGGCTGCAGTGAGCTAGGATTGGGTCACTGCACTCCAGCCTGAGTGACAGAGTGAGACTTTGTCTCTGAAAGTAAAAAAAAGATCATAAGGACGATTTTACTCAGAGGGGGCACTACCGTGATAGGCACAGGGACCACTGCAATGGGGTCTTGCGGTGGGAGAGTGATATTAGGATCGACTTCAACTCCACCAAGAACAAGTGGGGATTTGTAGTCAGGGAGTAGGAGCCGGGGGTCAGAAGATGGGAAATTACTTGGAGGAAATCTCAGGTGCAGGGGATTCTGGCTAAACTGACTTGACAGGATTTTTGCTGAAACAGGCTAAATGGGCAGAGTCCCTGGATGAAGGACAGAGCCCGAGGTTGGACCTAGTCAGAAACAGGACTCAGAGGAGCCCGACTCAAGTTTGGTCAAAGGAGAGTGACTCTGTCTGAAAGCAAAAGCAAGAAAGTCAACAGCAGTAAAATGAATGGATCACAAAGGAGAATTTTTGTGCATTGCTAAGCAGGACTCTGCTTTAACCATTGTGAAAGTTGATTATGTGAAGTGAGTTGCTCTTAGTTGTTTTTAAGTTCTTATTTGCAGAGGAAGCCTTCAGGTATTACGCTTCAGAGAGAACAGGTTGTAACTTTTTTTTTTTTTTTTTTTTTGAGATAGAGTCTCGCTGTGTTGCCAGGCTAGAGTTCAGTGGCTCCTTCTCCTCTCACTTCAACCTCCGGCTCCCGGGTTCAAGCGATTCTCCGGCCTGAGCCTCCTGAGTAGCTGAGACTACAGGCGCGTGCCACTACCCCCAGCTAATTTTTTTGTATTTTTAGTAGAGACGGGGTTTCACTGTGTTAGCCAGGATGGTGTTGATCTCCTGATCTCGTGATCCACCCTCCTTGGTCCCCTAAAGTGCTGGGATTACAGGGGTGAGCCACCGCGCCCGGCCAACATGTTTCTTATCAGACTTCAAGTCTGTGTTGATGTTGATGCCAGAGAGGTATAATGAGGCATGCCTGACTCCCACTTCCTGTCATGGCCTGAAACCGTCTCTCCAGTTAAATTTTAAAAGAGCCCTGGCTTAGGAGGACGTCTATTCAGATGGTTGGGGGCAGGAGGCTTAGGATTTTATTTTTGATTTACAAGTCCTATAAGGTAAAACTGCATAAATTTTAAAGAACAAGTCTTGTGCTTGATGTACGGACCACACAAAAAGTCCACCAAACTGTCCAATGCCATAACCAGAGACATTCGAACGACAAATCAGGATGAGAAGTTGATGTTTCCACACTGTAGACAGTTTTTCCCAACATGCCAGAATAAGTCTTCATATCACAATGAGACTCTTACCCCCCGAATATCTACATTTTTCACTTGACAGAACCTGACCTCCAAATCCTTTCCTTCACCTAGTGGTCCCCTTTATAGAATTGGCACTCTGCTTTAATTCAACCCAGTCCTAATATGCTACTCAAAGACTATAAGAGGTCTCATTCACTTCCCCCATAGTCTTTAGATTTGTTTAGCTGGTGGCCCCTAGGCTTGGGATCCTCGTTCAAAACCATTGTACAAACTAAATTTATTAAACAATTGCTAATTATAGCTGAGTGCAGTGGCTTAGGCCTGTAATCCCAGGACTTTGGGATGCCAAGGCAGGCAGATCACTTGAGGTCAGGAATTCGAGACCAGCCTGGCCAACATGGTGAAACCCCGTCTGTACTAAAAATACAAAAATTAGCCGGGTGTAGTGGCGGGCACCTGTAATCCAAGCTACTCAGGAGACTGAGGCAGTAGAATCACTTGAACCTGGGAGATGGAGGTTGCAGTGAGCAACCTTGCACACTGCAGTGGCTGGATCGCACCACTGCACTCCAGCCTGGGCGACAGAGCGAGACTCCGTCTCAGAAAACAAAACAAAAACAAAAACAAAAACCTAATAAATGCAGTTAAGAAACGATCTTGAAAGAAAATCCCCGTTTTTTTAGACTGATTATTTAAAAGACAAAGAAAAATAGATCAACCTGTTAAGAAAACCTATTTCAAACCTAGAGGAGCAGACTCACCCTGCTTCAGTTCACCCTTGACACTAATGTTTGATTTTTAGAAAAATTGATAAACCATTTCTTTTCAATCCCAACCAATCTGATCATATATAAGACTCCCTTCCCAAGGCTCATCCTTCATAAACGTCAACAACGTGCGTAGACATTCCATCGTGTTTTTACCCCCAGTCTTAGTCCTATAATTTTTCATTTTTGTATTGGACTCCAATCCAAGTACTAACCAAGCCTGACCCTGTTTAACTTCTGAGATCAGACAAGATTTGGCATATTCAGGTGGTATGGCCATAGACTATTTTTTTTTTTTGAGACGTAGTATCACTCTATTGCCAGGCTGGAGTGCAGTGGCGCGATCTCAGCTCGCTGCAACCTCTGCCTCCTGAGTTCAAGCGATTCTCCTGCCTCAGCCTCTCAAATAGCTGAAACTACAGGCAAGAGTCACCACGCCCAGCTCATTTTTGTATTTTTGGTAGAGTCAGAATTTCACCATGTTGTTCAGGATGGTCTCGATCTCTTGACATCAGGAACTGCCCACCTCTGCCTCACAAAGTGCTGAGATTACAGGCCTGAGCCACCGCACCTGGGCTAAACTATTTTTTTTATACTAAGGCAACCAATCATTTTATTTTAGGATAAAAATATATCACTCAGATCACACAAAATTTTTTGATATAAAAATTGTTTTTTGTACATTTTGTATACGGAACTACATATACTAAGAACTTTTAATTTTTAGTAACCTTAATTTTTTTTTTTGAGATGGAGTCTTGCTCTGTTGCCCAGGCTGGAGTACAGTGGTGCAATCTTGGCTCACTGCAACCTCCACTTCCCGGGTTCCAATGATTCTCCTGCCTCAGGCTCCCAAGTAGCTGCGATTACAGGCACGGGCCACCACACAGGACTAATTTTTTTACTTTTAGTAGAGACTGGATTTCACCATGTTGGCAAAGCTGGTCTTGAACTCCTGACCTCATGATCCATCTGCCTCGGCCTCCCAAAGTGCTGAGATTACAGGCGTGAGCCACCGCACCTGGCCGTAACCTTAATTTTTAGTAAATATCTAGAAAGTTGTTTGGAATTGTTATGTATTAACATCTCATGAATATATATTTTATAATCTTTAAAAAATTTTAAAGAGCAAATTTTTATTTTTTTTTGTGATGGAATCTCGCTCTGTCGCCCAGGCTGGAGTGCAGTGGCACAATCTAGGCTCACTGCAACCTCCGCCTCCTGGGTTCAAGTGATTCTCCTGACTCAGCCTCCCAAGTAGCTGGGACTACAGGTGCCCGCCACTGTGCCCGGCTAATTTTTGTATTTTTAGTAGAGACGAGGTTTCACCATGTTGGCCAGGATGGTCTCGATCCCTTGACCTCGTGATCCACCTGCCTTGGCCTCCCAAAGTTCTGGGATTACAGGTGTGAGCCACCACGCACAGCCAGAACAATTTTCAATGTAGAACAGGGCGTTTTATTAACAGATCCAAATATCTTTTGTGTTTTGTAAAACTTAAGGGCCAAGAACAAACTTGTATTTAAGTTTAGCGATTTGTTTCAGCTGTTTTCTTAGTTGGAAATGATCCCGACATTTAATGAGTACCTATTACTTAATCTAACATAACATAACTTTAATATTTCATCTTCATATGATAAGAGTAAGAGAAAAAAGATTTCCAATTACATGAAAAGTTCATTTATAAACATGTATCTCATATTTACCTCGTTTATTCATTTTTAACAATTATACCTAGATTACTTATGAAAACTGACATATTAAACAAAGCCTGTTGGTCAGGTGAGGTGGCTCACACCTCCCCATCCAGGGACTCTGCCCATTAAGCCTGTTTCAGCAAAATTCCTGTCAAGTCTGTTTAGCCAGAATCCCCCTGCACCTGATGTCTCCTCCAAGTAATTTCCCATCTTCTGACCCTGCTCCCCGCAACCCTACTCTTGACTATAAATCCCCACTTGTCCTGGGTGGAGTCCAAGTCGATCCCAATATCTCTCCTACCACAAAAACCCATTGCAGTGGCCAGTGTACATCTCATAGTACTCCCTCTTCTGAGTAAAATCGTGCCTACGATCTTTTTTTTTAATTTTCAGAGACAAAGTCTCACTTTGTCACTCAGGCTAGAGTGCAGTGACCCAATCCTAGCTCACTGCCGCCTCAAACTCCAGGGCCCAAGCAATCTTCCTTCACCAGCCTCCTGAGTGGCTGGGACTACAGGTACACACCACCAAATGCAGCTTTTTTAAAAAAATTATCTACTGAGGCAGGAGAATTGCTTGAACTCGGGAGGCGAGGTGCATTGAGCCAAGATCACGCCACTGTACTCCAGCCTGGGCGACAGAGCAAGACTCCATCATAAATAAATAAAAAAGCAAATAACCTATTGGATAGATTGGATATGAGAACATTAAATGCTCAAATAAATAATTCAGTGAAATAGGTTGGATATTAAAACGGATATAATTGAAAAGGCAATTGCTGACCTGAGGAAATGAGTCTAAAGAATTCATAAAACTAATCGGTAATGGATACAGATGAAGTAAATGAAAGAAAAGTTAATTAATAGGGAGGATAAAAGAATAAATGTCAAAACGCATCTAATAGTAGCCTTATAAGAAGAGAATATAGTCATTAAACAGGAGAGTGTACTTAAGTAATGAAAGAGAATTTCTCAGATTTAGAAAAATGACTTAAAATTTAAAGGTATTGTAAGTACACACACACACAGGATCAGTGAAATGTAAAATTGTGAAAGAAAGAAAAAGTATTTTTAAAATGATCAGAGAGAAATAGCAGTTTACTTACAGAGGAAAAATAATTAAAGTGACATCGGGTCTCTCAAACACTACACTGGAGGCAAGGATACAATGGTGTAATAACTCCAAAGTGTTGAAAGAAAGGATTTTTTTTTTGAGACAGAGTCTCACTTTGTCACTCAGGCTGGAGTGCAGTGGCACAATCTTGGCTCACTACAACCTCCGACTCTCGGGTTCAAGCGATTCTACTGTCTCAGCCTCCCGAGTAGCTGGGGCTACCGGTGCACACCACCACAGCGGGCTAATTTTTGTACTTTTATAAGAGACAGAGTTTCACCGTGTTGGCCAGGCTGTTCTCGAACTCCTGACCTCAGGTGATCTCCCCGTCTTGGCCTTCCAAAGTGCTGGGATTACAGGCATGAGCCACCGCGCCTGGCCTATCTGATAGTTTTTCTATATAACTCTTTGTCCCTGGGAAAAATGTGTCACCTCAGACACTCCACGTGAGTTTCAGGGTTTCTGGATTGATAGGTCATAGGATACAGAGCCTCTAGAGCTGAGCTGAGCCAGTTCTTTCCAGTTCCTAGCCTATTAGCCCTCAGAGACACTTACGGGATTTCTGCCTTACAGAGTGGAGGGAGTCTACAGGTGGGTGATACTGGTTGTAATCGCCTAGCTCAGAGGGCAGAGGAAGAGGTAGGAAAGGAATGCTCAGTTACTGGCCAGCTTTGATGAGTCTGCACTTTTTTTAGGAGCTTTCCAAGCCCCCTATTCCTTAATGTTATCACGCCACTTTGGGCTAGCACTAGGCCAGCCCTGCCAAGTGTCTGCTTTATATGTTTACAGAACAGGTAATAAGCCTTCCAGAAAACAAGAAGAAAACAGGAATGCAACTTAGAAAGCTCCACCTGGGCTGATCCTCCATCTGTGGCCTCTGACCTTTTCCCACTCGAAGCCATCTCATCCCCCAGTGGGGCTAAACCATCAAGGGTTTTGTTACTGGGAACTGTTCTGAACTCCAACCACTTCCCACCTATTCTGTGGCATCTGGCATCTGCAGGGTTTGGTTTGGGAAAGAAGCCAGCAGCTATTCCTGGTTCACCATCTTCTTCTTGAACCAGATATGCCTTTACATTTTAAAAGTAATTTGAAGTCATTACTAACAACAACTAAAAGATATATACCACTTAACCACATGACAGGCGCTATTCTAAGTGCTTTACATGTATTTGCCCATTTAATCATAGCAATCAAGTGAGTTAGATAATGTGGTTATCCCCAGTTTACTCTTGAGTAGCCTGAGACACGGAAAGGTTATATGACTTACACAAGGTCACATAGCTTAATAAGTTGAGAAGCCAGAAACTGAACCCAAGCTGTCTGGTTCCAGAGTTTGTACTCTAAAATACTAGCGTTAACTGGGCACAGTGACTCACTCCTATAATCCCACCACTTTGAGAGGCAGAAGTGGGAGGATTGCTTGAGGATAAGAGTTCAAGGTCAGTCTGGGCAACATAGCAAGACCCTGTCTCTACCAAAAAAAAAATTAATTAGCCAGGGGTGGTGGTGCACGCCTGTAGTCCCAGCTACATGGGACGCTGAGGCGGGAGGATCACTTGAGCTGAGGAGGCTGGGGCTACAGTGAGCCATGATTGTGCTATGGAACTCTAGCCTGGGCAACACAGTGAGGCCCTGTCTAAAATAAAACAAAATAAAATGCTCGTGTTTTTAACCATCCTACCATTCTGTCATTCATTAGTATCTGTATCCATTCCTTGAACACCAAAAGAACTTCTCTTTTCTTTTCTGTCCCTCCTCCCATCTTCCATGTTTATAATATCTGCAAATTTAGTTCAAGACCATAATTTTTTTAATTTACAATCTAAACTTTACACTTTTCTTTTTTTTTTTTTTTTTTTTTTTTAGTGAGGTCAATATTTATTGTACTGCTCAGAGGACTTTTTAAAAATTATTATTATACTTTAAGTTTTAGGGTACATGTGCACAATGTGCAGGTTAGTTACATATATATACATGTGCCATGCTGGTGTGCTGCACCCATTAACTTGTCATTTAGCATTAGGTATATCTCCTAATGCTATCCCTCCCCCCCTCCCCCCACCCCACAACAGTCCCCAGAGTGTGATGTTCCCCTTCCTGTGTCCATGTGTTCTCATTGTTCAATTCCCACCTATGAGTGAGAATATGCGGTGTTTGGTTTTTTGTCCCTGTGACAGTTTACTGAGAATGATGATTTCCAATTTCATCCATGTCCCTACAAAGGACATGAACTCATCATTTTTTATGGCTGCATAGTATTCCATGGTGTATATGTGCCACATTTTCTTAATCCAGTCTATCATTGTTGGACCTTTGGCTTGGTTCCAAGTCTTTGCTATTGTGAATAGGGCTGCAATAAACATATGTGTGCATGTGTCTTTATAGCAGCATGATTTATAGTCCTTTGGGTATATACCCAGTAATGGGATGGCTGGGTCAAATGGTATTTCTAGTTCTAGATCCCTGAGGAATCGCCACACTGACTTCCACGATGGTTGAACTAGTTTACAGTCCTACCAACAGTGTAAAAGTGTCCCTATTTCTCCACATCCTCTCCAGCACCTGTTGTTTCCTGACTTTTTAATGATCGCCATTCTAACTGGTGTGAGATGGTATCTCATTGTGGTTTTGATTTGCATTTCTCTGATGGCCAGTGATGATGAGCATTTTTTCATGTGTCTTTTGGCTGCATAATTCAACAACCCTTCATGCTAAAAACTCTCAATAAATTAGGTATTGATGGGACGTATCTCAAAATAATAAGAGCTATCTATGACAAACCCACAGCCAATATCATACTGAATGGGCAAAAACTGGAAGCATTCCCTTTGAAAACTGGCACAAGACAGGGATGCCCTCTCTCACCACTCCTATTCAACATAGCGTTGGAAGTTCTGGCCAGGGCAATTAGGCAGGAGAAGGAAATAAAGGGCATTCAATTAGGAAAAGAGGAAGTCAAATTGTCCCTGTTTGCAGACGACATGATTGTATATCTAGAAAACCCCATTGTCTCAGCCCAAAATCTCCTTAAGCTAATAAGCAACTTCAGCAAAATCTCAGGATACAAAATCAATGTACAAAAATCACAAGCATTCTTATACACCAATAACAGACAAACAGAGAGCCAAATCATGAGTGAACTCCCATTCACAATTGCTTCAAACAGAATAAAATACCTAGGAATCCAACTTACAAGGGACGTGAAGGACCTCTTCAAGGAGAACTACAAACCACTGCTCAAGGAAATAAAAGAGGATACAAACAAATGGAAGAACATTCCATGCTCTTGGGCAGGAAGAATCAATATCGTGAAAATGGCCAAACTGCCCAAGGTAATTTATAGATTCAATGCCATCCCCATCAAGCTACCAATGACTTTTTTTCACAGAATTGGAAAAAACTACTTTAAAGTTCATATGGAACCAAAAAAGAGCCCGCATCGCCAAGTCAATCCTAAGCCAAAAGAACAAAGCTGGAGGCATCACACTACCTGACTTCGAACTATACTACAAGGCTACAGTAACCAAAACAGCATGGTACTGGTACCAAAACAGAGATATAGATCAATGGAACAGAACAGAGCCCTCAGAAATAACACCACATATCTACAACTATCTGATCTTTGACAAACCTGACAAAAACAAGCAATGGGGAAATGATTCCCTATTTAATAAATGGTGCTGGGAAAACTGGCTAGCCATATGTAGAAAGCTGAAACTGGATCCCTTCCTTATACCTTATACAAAAATTAATTCAAGATAGATTAAAGACTTAAACGTTAGACCTAAAACCATAAAAACCCTAGAAGAAAACCTAGGCGTTACCATTCAGGACACAGGCATGGGCAAGGACTTCATGTCTAAAACACCAAAAGCAATGGCAACAAAAGCCAAAATTGACAAATGGGATCTAATTAAACTAAAGAGCTTCTGCACAGCAAAAGAAACTACCATCAGAGTGAACAGGCAACCCACAAAATGGGAGAAATTTTTCGAAACCTACTCATCTGACAAAGGGCTAATATCCAGAATCTACAGAAACAAATTTACAAGAAAAAACCAAACAACCCTATCAAAAAGTGGGCAAAGGATAAACTTTACACTTTTAGATAAATTCTAGTATTTTTCTCCTCACCATTGCTTATTGAAATCTTCTCTTTCCTCTTAAATTTAGAACCTCTGCCTCCCGTGTTCAAGCGATTCTCCTGCCTTAGGTTCCCGAGTAGCTGAGACTACAGGCACGTGCTACCACGCCTGGCTAATTTTTTGTATTTTTATTAGAGACGAGTTTTCATCATGGTAGCCAGGATGGTGTTGATCTCCTGACCTCGTGATCCGCCCTCCTCAGCCCCCTAAAGTGCTGGGATTACAGGCGTGAGCCACCGCGCCCAGCCTAAAATTTGCCTTTTTAAACAGTTGTTTATGGTGTCTTTTGACTTAGATGATACTTTAATTTTTACATCTTTAACTATGTCAGATTAATTGTTTATAGCCTTGGTATAATGTCAGGAATTGCTTATGCCAGTTCAAGATGTCTTACACTATAATATTTTCCTGAATTTTCATCTAGTTCTTTATGACTTCGCGTTTTCACATTTATGTCTCCGAACTTTTAGAATTTATTATTTTATGTGGTTCAGAGTAAGAATTTAATCTTTATTTTTTCAAATGGATAGACACTTGTCAACAGTCCTTTATTATACAACCCATCTTTTGCCCAGTGTTTGGAAATGCATGCTGAATTTTGCACATAACTTAGTCTGTTTCTTGACTTTCTATTTTTTTTCACTAATCTGTTTCTATATGTATTCATTTTTTATTGTTGCTGTAACAAATTGTCAATAGCTAAGACAACGCTGGGAGTGGTGGCTCACGCCTGTAATCCCAGCACTTTGGAAGGCCGAGATGGGCGGATCGCTTCAGGTCAGGAGTTCGAGACCAGCCTGGCCAACATGACAAAACACCGTCTCTACTAAAAATACAAAAATTAGCTGGGTGTGGTGGTGCGTGCCTGAAATCCCAGCTACTCGGGAAGCTGAGGCAGGAGAGTCACTTGAACATGGGAGGTGGAGGCTGCAGTGAGCCAAGATCACTCCACTGATCTCCAGCTTGGGCAACACAAGTGAGACTCCATCTCAAAAAATATTTATATAGCTAAGACAATTTTTGAAAAAGAAGAATAAGGTGGGAGGAATGGCTCTTTCATATTTCAATACTTCTTATATAGCTACAGGAATCAAGACTGTGTAGTACTGGGAGAAGAGTAGACACATAGATCACTGGAACAAAATAGAGAACCTAGAAATAGCCCCACACTGATTTTTTACCAAGAAACAAAAAGAAGGAAGGATTGTCTGCTTAACAAATGGTGCTGGAGGTGTTGTAGACATAGGCCAAAAAAAAAAAATGACCTAATTTTCAAACCTTTATACAAAAAAGTAACTCAAGTGGATCACAGATTTAAATCTAAAATGTAAAACTAAGAGAAAACTTTTACAAGAAAATATAGGAGGAACGTCTGAGATCTAGGGCACAGTGAATGGTTCAAAAAGCATAATCAATAAGGAAAAAAATAAATTAGATTTCATCCAATTTAAAACTTGTGCTCCGCAAGAAATCTTGTTAAAAGGATGAAAAAACAGGATATGACCTGGGAGAGAATGTTTGCAAACCACATACCCAAGAAAGGACTCACATCCAGAATACATAATGGATATGTATACTACTCTCAAAACTCAACGGTAGGCTGAGTGTGGTGGCTCACACTTGTAATCCCAGCACTTTGAAAGGTCTAGGTCGACGGAGGGCAGATCCCTTGAGGCCAGGAGTTTGAGACCAGCCTGGGCAACATGGCAAAAACCCATCTCTACTGAAATACAAAAATTAGACAGGCATGATGATGCGTACATGTAATCCCAGCTACTTGGGAGGCTGAGGCACGAGAATCACTTGAACCTGGAAGGCAGAGGTTGGAGTGAGCCAAGATCATGCCACTGCACTCCAGCCTGGGTAACAGAGAAAGACTCTGTCTCAAGAAAAATAATAATAATAAAAGAAACCTCAATGTTAAAAAATGCAAACAAATAATCCAATTAGAAAATCATGAAAAGATATGAACATACATTTCACTGAAGAGGAAATAAGCAAATAAGCACATCAAAAGATATTCAACACTAATTTGCTTCACTAGATGCAAATTAACACCGCGGTGAGGTATCAGTACACACTTATTAAAATAGCTAAAATAAAAGACATAGTGACAACACCAAATGGTGACAAGGATGCAGAGAAACTGTACACCTCATTAAGTGCTGTTGAGAAGGTAAAATCTTACAGCCCCTCTAGAGAGCAGTTTGGTAGTTTCTTATAAAACTAAACATGCAATGACCATACAATTCAACAATTACACTTCAGAGAAATTAAAATGTATGTCCATCCAGAAACTTGTACATAATTGTTCATAGCAGCTTTACTTGTAATAGCCAGTAGCTGGAAATAATCAATATGTCCTACAATAAGTGAATGGTCAAACTGTGGGACATCCATCCTATGGAATACTACTCAGTAATAAAAATGAACTACTGGCCTAGCACAGTGGCTCACCCTGTTACCCCAGCACTTTGGAAGGCCGAGGCGGGTAGATCATGACTTCAGGAGTTCAAGACCAGCCTTGCCAAAATGTTGAAACACCATCTCTACTACTAATACAAAAATTACCCAGGCGTGGTGGCACGCACCTGTAGTCACAGCTACTTGGGAGGCTGAAGCTAGAAAATTGCTTGAACCTGGGTGGCAGAGGTTGCTGTGAGCTGAGACACTGCACTCCAGCCTGGGCGACAGAGTGAGACTCCGTCTCAACAACAACAACAACAACAATGAACTGTTGATACACAAATATTAATATCTTGGAGGAATCTCTACGGAATTATGCTCAGTGAAATAAGCCCCTAAAACGTTATATACTACAAGATTTCATTTGTACAGCATTGTAGAAAAGACAAAATTATAGAAATGAAAAACAGATTAGTGGTTGCCAGGGGTTAGGGATGGTGGATGGGACGAGAGTGAGTATTACTAAAAATGAGTAGCACGAGGGATAGCATTATGGTGATGGAAATATTCTGTACCCTTTTTTTTTTTTCTGAGAGGGAGTCTCACTCTGTCACCTAGCGGTAGTGCAGTGGCATGATCTTGGCTCAACCTCTGCCTCCCGGGTTCAAGCGATTCTCCTGTTTCAGCCTCCCTTGTAGCTAGGAATACAGTTGTGTGCCACCATGCCCGGCTAATTTTTGTATTTTTAGTAGAGACAGGGTTTCTCCATGTTGGCCAGGCTGGTCTTGAACTCCTGATCTCAAGTAATCTGCCCACCTCGTCCTCCCAAAGTGCTGGGATTACAAGCGTTAACCACTGCACATGGGCCTGTTCTGTATCTTTTTTTTTCCCTGAAATATAAGCTTTATGTTAAATTTAAAGAAATATTAAAAATAAACATTTTTAAACAAATTATAATGAAGCACTCAAAACAATTTAGGAATGTTAAACACTAATTCTTAATTGAAAATAATGACATCCATAGAATACATCCTGGTATTGGCCAACATGAAGTTTACTTAATATTAGTATTTTATACATACTTAACCATTCATCCTCCCTAAAATTCAATGATAACAATGATTTGACTTTATAAGGTGAAGTCTTTTATGTAATTCCCTAGAGATAACTTTTTCAAATACAAAGCATTTATACCAGCAAGGAAATTATAAAAACATATATAAAGTATACTGAAGGACGTAATTTAAACGCTGTCTGTATATATAGATATGTTTAACCTTAGAAAGTACACAACACATCAAAACACTTTCACAGAATATAGATGCCATTGCATACTCTTACTTACATTACAAAGCAAACAGCAGCTTCATAAACGTTGTTCTACTATGTATTAACTGAAAAAAGATACTCCACAAAAAGGTTTTGAAGACACATGGAGTGGAATGTGCCCACATTAAGAGCAGAGCTTTTACAAGACCACCTGTCTCCAGCCGGCTCCCAGGGACCACTGAAAACAGCTGCTACACTCAGAATGACAAGATGGTCTTGTTAATGATTTCACTGGACTCTCGAATCTCATCCCCCTTGACCACCAGCGGAGGCAAAACCTGATGATGTTGCCATGGATTGGCTTGGCCAGAAGTGGATAATCTTGAAGTCGTAGACATATCTTCCAAGCATCACAATCTTTGGTTTCTTTAATAGCAATAGAAATTAATAATTATTTTCCTCCCGGGCACAGTGGCTCACACCTGTAATCCCAACATTTTGGGAGGCCGAGGTGGGTGCATCACCTGAGGTCAGGAGTTCAAGACCAGCGTGGCCAACGTTGTGAAACCCAGTCTGTACTAAAAATATGAAAATTAGCTGGGCATAGTGGCGCGTACCTGTAATCCTAGCTACTCATGAGGCTGAGGCAGGAGAATCGCTAGAACCCAGCAGGCAGAGGTTGCAGTGAGCCAAGATCGCACCATTGCATCCTGGGCAACCAGAGTGAACCTCTGACTCTAAATACATACATATATACATACATACATACATACATACATACATACCTACATACACACACACACACACACACAATAATTCTTTTCCTCTTAACGGCAGTTACAGCATCAGAAGGTAGCTTCATGGGTTCATTTCTCAAGAGAATACCCATTTTTTTCTGTGTTTTCAGGAAGATTTTCTTCTTCTAAAACCTCAAGGGCTGCGATGGCCACTCGGCAGCCTAGTGGATTGCCACCGTATGTGGACCCATGTTCCCCTGGCTTAGTGCTCAGCATTATGTCATCGTCCCACAGCACTGCAGACACAGAGTATCAGCCCCAAGAAAAGGCCTTTCCAAGGAGGACTATATCAGATCTGACATTTTCATGATCAACAGCTAGCCATCTACCAGTTCTGGCCAATCCTATCTGTATTTCATCAGCAATGAACAGAACCAAGCTGGGAGCACGAGATGGGATGAGGGTAAGTTAATATACCACAAAGCTTACTGTTTTCACGGAGATTCAGCTGGTCTTTTCTTTCTTCCTTCCTTCCTTCCTTCCTTCCTTCCTTCCTTCCTTCCTTCCTTCCTTCCTTTCTTTTCTTTCCTTCTTTCTTTTTCTTTCTTTCTTTTCTTTCTTCTTTCTTTCATGTATGGATGTATTTATTTATTTGACAGTCTTGCTCTGTCGCCCAGGCTGGAGTGCAGTGGTGTGATCCCAGCTCAATGCAACCTCCGCTTCCCAGGTTCAAATCACTGAGTGAGCCCAGGAGGTCAAGACCAGCCTGGGAAAAATAGCAAAAGGCAGGGTGGTGCATGCCTGTAGTCCCAAGGCCGAAGCGGGAGGATTGCTTGAGCCCAGGAGGTAGGGAACAGCCAGGACAACACAGCAAAACTGTCTCTACTAGAAAAATTAAAAATATTAGTGGGGGCGGGGTGGTGTGAGCCTGTAGTCACCAGGCTGAGGTGGGAGGATTGCTTGAGCCCAGGAGGTCAAGGCCAGCCTGGCCAACATAGCTAAACCCCATTTCTACTAACAACAAGAATAACAAAAAAATTGCGTGGGTGGGATGGCTCACTCCTGTAGTTCCGAGGCCAAGGTCGGAGGACTGCTTGAGCCCAGGAGGTCAATACCAGCCTGGCCAACATAGAGAAAGCCTGTCTTTCCTATAAATAAATAAATAAATAAATAAATAAATAAATAAATAAAAAATAAAAATAAGCAGGGCAGAATGGCACACTCCTGTAGTCCTGAGGCCGAGGTGAAAGCATCATTTGAGCCCAGGAGATTGAGGCCAGCTTGGGCAACATAGTGAAACCCGGTTTCTACTAAAGAAACAAACAAAAAAGCAAAAAAAAAAAAAAAAAAAAAAAAATAGCGTGGGCAGGGTGGTGCATGCCTGTAGTCCCCAGGCCAAGGCAGGATGATCCCTTGAGCCCAGGCCAACATAGCGAAACTTGGTTTCCACTAAAAAATAAAAAAATAAATAAAGCATGGGCCGGGTGGTGCATGCCTGTAGTCCCGAGGCCGTGGTGGAAGGATCCCTTGAGCCCAGAAGGTTGAGGCCAGCCTGGTCAACATAGCGAAACATGGTTTCTACTAAAAAAAAAAAAAAAAAAAAAAACATTGGCAAGGTGGTGCATGCCTGTAGTCCCGAGGCTGAGGCGGGAGGATCGCTTGAGCCCAGGACGTTGAGACCAGCCTGACCAACATAGCAAAACCGTCTCTTTTAAAAAATCAAAAAACAAAAAATATTAGTGGGGGTGGGGTTGTTCCCGCCTGTAGTCGAGAGGCCGAGGCGGGAAGATTGGCCAAGGCGGATGTAACCAATACCACAATCACATCCCATAAGTAAATACATTTTCGTCTCTCCAGGGCTACAGGTAAAGGATGGTAATTGTGCACACCACACTTAGATTCCCTTTCAAAAATGTAATCAGAGGTTGGAGGGCCTTGGACTGTTTTTTCAGTTGCAACAGATATAGAAGCCACTGAAGAATGAAAGCCACGACTAAGTACAGCAAACCTCTGCAAATGTGCTAGTCTGGAAAACACTGTGTATTTCAAGTAGAAAAATCACAGATCCGACTATTTTTTTCTTCTCGCTGTTCAGACTAGAATCCAGATTTTTAACCCGAGATCCAAGGACAGTCTTCAGAGAGTTCAAAATCTCCTGACGGTGCCTGAGGACCACCCACTTTGTCGTAGTGGCAACAAAGTGTTGCTGGAGGAGGAGACAATATTGTGCAATGTCACTGCGCTAGGATGATGGACCAATCAGGGCAGTTAGTGAACTCCATCTGGCCAATCAGAAGTCAGAACAGTAGGCGGGATAAGCAAAGCTGATGTGGCGTCTATCAGTCCAGCCTCCAGGGACAGAACTTTCTCAAACTGGGGGCGGAGACTCTGATTTTCCCGCCTAAAGCACCCCCCGGGATTGACTACTTTAAGTTCAGAGTACACATGCTCCGACTTTCTCTCTCTTTCGATTCTTCCATACTCAGAGTATGCGAGGTCTGATTTTCTCTTTCGATTCTTCCAAAATCAGAGTAAGCATGCGCTGATTTTCTTTTTCCATTCTTCCTACCCCTCCCCTCCTCCGCGGTGCATTTGTTATCTAGTTTTAATAAGGAGTGTATGTGAGGCAGGTCGCCATCTCAAATCCTTCCTGTCAGTTTCTAACTTTTTCAAGTATGGGATTTTTCCTGGGAACTCTAGTAACTTAACAAATTTGGGCCGGGTACGGTGGCTCACGCTTGTAATTCCAGCAGTTTTGGAGGCCACAGCTGGTGGATCACTTGAACCCACGAGGCGGAGGTTGCAGTGAGCCATGATCACACCACTGCATCCCAGCCTGGGCAACAGAGAGAGACCATGACGCAAAACAAACAAACAAACAAACAAAACTCACTTAAATCTTTCCTCCTGGGATCAAGTGATCCTCTCGCGTAGGCCTTGGGACTATAGGCGCACACCACTCCGCTTCTGTTAATGTGTGTGTGTGTGTGTGTGTGTGTGTGTGTGTGTGTGTTTGTTGTTTTTGTTTTAGTAGAGATGGTTTCGGTATGTTGGCAAGGCTGGTCTCAAGCTCATGGGCTCAAGCGATCCGCCCTCCTTGGCCTCCCAAAGTGCTGGGATTACAGGCGTGAGCGACTGCGCCTGGCTGATTGCTGCACCTTGAAACTCCCTACATTCTCTCTAAGTGATGGCGGGCTCTTGTAGTCTCAGAAATTCTAGCTCTCTTCTTCTAATAATTTACAAATCACCAGTAATAGCCTCTAAATCCGTTCATATTAGCCATGCCCATTTCTCTTCAACAGAACAGAACCCCCCATCCCTCTGCCTGATCAGATCCATCACCAGAGAGACCATGTTATCTCTGGGACTCACTTCCCTTCCTTTATTTATTGAGTGGGGGTGTCAGCATGCCCCCACTGAATAAAATTACACAGTCACATCTCTGCCTCCCCAACAAGGGTCTGTACATCTTTCAGAGTAAGCCTAGCCCCAGGGAAACTACTAACAACATTAGCCAACCCCCTCCTAAAGACTCAAGGCTGCTTTGCCCATAGGAAACCTGTCATCCCAAATCAATACTTCTCCCAGAGACCCCTGGTTCCCTGTTTTCATCTGACTTCTCCCCATGTCCTTACTCAGGGACAGATAAGCCCCGAATGGAGAAATGAAGCACCTGATCCCAGGTGACTGAGGGTGGCCTGCCTTCACAGATTTCTTCCTCCACAAGACCAAAGCTCCTGTGGCTGAAAAGACTCAGTCTGTTTCTCTTGCAGGTCATACTGCTCTCGGTGCCATGAATGGAGATGATGCCTTTGCAAGGAGACCTAGGGCTGGTGCTCAAATACCAGAGAAGGTACAAAAGGTGAGGTGACCTGGAGGGGGCAGAGTAGTGGCCCAGGGGACAGTGTGGGGTGACCAAGTTTCTGAGGAGGGGAGGACAGAGATACTGGAGACAAGGAGCAGGGTCTCGGGGGAGATCTGGACCCTTGGGAGTCTCCCACCCTCGCTCTGTCATCACCTAGCATCCTTGGAGACAAGTCTGTGACCTTGCACTACGTTTGGTGACTCTCAGTGCATTCTGGAAGGTGGGAAGAGAGCCAGCCAGCAGCATTAAAGCCCTACTGCGTGGCAGGGGAGAAGCTAGGGAAGGTCCCCCATGTTCTATCAGTTAGCCATGACATCAACCAGGATGGAATATCATCCCCACTTCCCAGATCCAGCACACAGTAAGCGGCTCCAGCTGAATGGCAGACATATCTAGCTGAGTCACTGCCAGAATTCCTTTTTTATCTTTACCTAGGTCTTCGATGATGTTGCCAAGTACTTCTCTAAGAAAGAGTGGGAAAAGATGAAATCCTCGGAGAAAATCATCTATGTGTATATGAAGAGAAAGTATGAGGCCATGACTAAACTAGGTAACAGAAAGTTCTAGGTACAGACAAGTCTGGGGACACATGAGCATCCCTTTTCCTGCTTTGGCTACTTCTTAGGCTACAGAAAGTACCCCACATTTTCCTTTTGTGCAGGGAAAAATGGCAAGGCAGCTTCTGGGTGTTCTGCTCTTCTGTATCCTGTCAGGGCTGAGGGCAGGGACTGGCCACAGTGGAGCTCATACCTGGATCCTGCACGTTTCCCTCCCTTAGGCTTCTGTTCTGATGAGTCCAAGTGTCTCTGTGGCATCCCGGCACCTCCACACCGTCCCTACCTTCCTTCTCTTGGCTTGTATCTTTCTTTCTTTCTTTTTTCTTTTATTTTGAGTCTGAGTCTCAGTCTGTCACCTAGCCTAGAGTGCAGTAGTGCAATCATAGCTCACTGCAGCCTTGAACTCCTGGCCTCAAGCAATACTCCAGCCTCAGCCTCCCAAAGCGCTGCTACTACAGATAAGAGCCACCGTGGCAGGTCAAAGCTTGTCTCTTAAGGAATAAACATTTTGCTTCTTTCTAGGTTTCAAGGCCACCCTCTCACCTTTCATGCGTAATAAACGGGCCACAGACCTCCAGGGGAATGATTTTGATAATCACTGTAACCACGGGAATCAGGATGAGTAGATGGGAAGGGGCTGGAAAGGGTCTCCTCAAGTCCAACTGCTTTTCAGCTCAGCTACCTGGGAAAGATCCTCAGGCATTTGTTCCCTCGTACACATCAGCGCTGAGTGAAAAAAAAATTGCATGCAGAAAGTTAACTACAGAGGTCATTCATATAAAATTTTAAAACTTGCAAAAGAAGAATATATATTTTTATGGATAATAAGTAAATGGTAAATATATACAAACATGAATGTGAATAAAAAGCCATCAAATTAAGGTGACTGGCTGTAAGTGGGGGAGGGAGGGAGGGCAGGGATTGCTGAGTGCTGCACACACAGCTTCAGCTGTGACTTGTCGATAGTGTGTTTTGTTTGTTTTTGTTTTTGAGATGGAGTTTCACTCTTCTCAGCCAGGCTGGAGTGAAATAAGGCAATCTCAGCTCACTCCAACTTTCACCTCCTGGGTTCAAGTGATTCTCCTGCCTCAGCCTCCCGAGTAGCTGGGGTTACAAGTCCCCGCCCCCACACCCAGCTCATTTTTTATTTTTGGTAGAGACGGGGTTTTATTATGTTGGCCAGGCTGGTCTCAAACTTCCTGGCCTCAGATGATCCACCCACCTCAGCCTCCCAAAGTACTGGGATTACAAGTGTGAGCTACCACGCCCGGCCTGTTTGTAGTTTTTCTAATATTCTGAATAAATAAATCAAACCTAACATAGCTGTGGGGTAATGTTGAGATCCGACTGGACTCAATAGTATTCCACATACTTTCTGTGTTTTGAAATATTTCTTTCTTAAAGGACATATTGTTCTTCCTAAGCACTGTTAATGAATCAAAGGACTGTTAAAAAAATGCTACAAGAGATAAAAAAAGAAAGAAAATGTTGCAACTGTAGATTCCTCAAAAACTTCCAGAGTTTGTTTCATTAACAGCATGTAGGTATTGGATAGGTATCTTAGGAGTGAGGGTGATGAACACATTATGTAATAAGCATCGCTGTTTCTCTGTATTTTTTCAAAACTAAATAGTCTTCTCATTCCCAAAGAACCCTGATTCTCTGTGATGAGCTAGGGAGTGAGTTTGAAAGAGTGATCCCTCATCCAACACACAGAGAGCTTTCCCACTTGTCAGTGAGGAGAGATAACATAGGGTGAAAAAAAGACAGGTTCTTCGGTAGAGATCTTTGTACATTTCAGTAATATAAAGGGGACATATGTGTTTACTTGCTCGTCTGCTCTGACAACACAATTATAAGACAAGGTCAGAATGTCCAAACTGTCTCCAATAGACCTATTACTCCCCAACTAAGAAGGCCAGATTCTACAATCTCCCATGATCACTATAAGAGATCTGAAAATCCAGTGCTTGAGTGTTTGCCAAGATTTTGACATTAAAGGAGTGTCTTTATACTGAAAATATTTCAGAGCCACTAGACTAAATCATCCATGGTTCATCACACATTTAACAGCTTAATTCACATACCATAGGATTCACCCATTTGAAGTGTACAATGATTTTCCGTTGTTGCACATCTTGAGTGGATACAGTTCAGATTCCTAACCAATCAATTTAATTATTTGGGAAAAAGTAAAAGATATGTAAAGGAATAAGATGAGACTGTGATGGGGTTTAGTCCCCATTTGATAAACTATGAGAGAGAAAATTCTGAATGGATGCCACAGATAAATGAATCAACCATTACTAAACATAATTCAGAAGCAAATCTGAAATAACTCCTCAACAATGAGTGGATTCATAACCCTCTGCTGCAGAATACCCTGATGCTACAGAAGTCTCTCTAGAGTTTGGAAATCTTTACCAACAAAGAAAAATTCTGAAGTATTCTCTTGCAGTTGAACGTCCTCAGATGACTTTCGGCAGGCTCCAGAGAACCATCCCGAAGGTGAGTATCTCTCAAATCTAAAGGACCAGAGAACGTTTGTCCTTCCACAGATGCGAACACTGGTTAAGAGTGGGAGAGTATAAAAAATGCCCTCACTGCTTCCTTCTCCCCATGTCTATCACAACACCTTATGTAGGTAGCACCAACAGCTTGATAATACTAACAGTGGTGATCCTTAATACATCTTTTGTTTTCATAGTGATGCCAGACACTATTTTAAGCAGTTCACATGGATGAATTTATTTAATCCCTAAGACGACCTCTACGACGTTGTTTCTATTATTATCTCCAAATAATAACGAGTCACACACTTTGGTTGTCACCCATATAAAAGCCATGTGACTTGGCGCAAATCTTCTAAGTTCTCTGAGCTCCAGATTCCTGGTCCATGAAATGGCAGTAAAGAATCATAGTTCATGTTTTAGATCATAGTTATCAGCAACATAATAATAAAATGAAGCTATTGGGGTATAGAGATGTTAAAGAATTTTCCTGGGGCGCAGTGGCAGTGGTAGTCTAATCCAGAGCTCCAAGCCATTTGAAGCTCATTCACGTTTGCATTTGTTTATGAAGTTCAGATGTTGCTCACTAGGGCTTCACCTCATAGGGCCTGCTGGTGCTTCCATTGAGACACCCATTCTCCCAATAGGAAAGACCATCTGGCCTCTGCTCTCTTACTGGGACCACTTGCATGGCTTAGGAATCGGTTTGACTGTTGGCCCCTCCCTACTGTGAGCTCCTTGAGGACCTTGTCTGCACCTGAGGCATCCCGGAAGCCCCCATCCCAGCCCAGGGGATCCCTCGGAGGCCCCTGAATGAGTGACCCCATAAGTGCAGATTCAACTCTGGTTTAGAGGGTAAAGGGATCTGGGAGTTGGGTTGCCAGTGTGGAGACCGAATTCAAGGAAGGATCATGAAAGGTATTAATTGTTATTGTTACTACATTTAAACAGTGTCTACAAGCTCAGAGAGGACTTTCCCGTAGACTATTTTACATGTATTGTTCACTATTTCATAAGCGAGGAAGCTGAATAAAAAGTAGATTAAGAGCAGGGCGCAGTGGCTCGCGACTGTAATCCCAGCACTTTGGGAGGCTGAGGTGGATGGATCACTAGGTCAAGAGATCAAGACCATCCTGCCCAACATGGTGAAACCTCGTCTCTATTAAAAATACAAAACTTAGCGGGGCGTGGTAGCGCCTGCCTGCAGTCCCAGATACTCTGGAGGCTGTTGCATGAGAGTCACTTAAACACAGGAGTCGGATGTTGCAGTGAGCCGAGATTGTTCCACTGCACTGCAGACTGGTGACAGAGGGAGACTTTGTCTCAAAAAAAAAAAAAAAAAAAAAAAAAGTAGCTTAAGATTGTTGGTCAGTGACACATCCCAATGCAACCAGAATTGGTATGGGTACCACCTCACTGAATTCCACATTCAATGTTGGTGCCTCGGTAGGGTGGTATGCCAGATCTGGTACTGCTTTCTTTGCTGCCTAGATTAATTTCAGCAAACCACTTCTTTACCTCTCCCTTCCCTTATTCATCTCCCCACACGGTCTTGTTCAGCAGTGTTTTGTCCCCCTCTATGTTTTTACATTTACTCTCTCAGCAGCTAAGAGCTTATATGAGATCCCTTGTATTTTATAGAAGCTCTTCCTTTTGTAGACCTTATGAACTCTTAGAATGCTATCCTCCTTCCAATCTTTTGTATACCAAACTCTCAATTACATGGAGATTTTTGCTGTTTGCAAGAATGTCAGTCTTAAAAGAGTGTGAAGATAAGCATTTTAGCCCTGGAAACCATATTCACATAGGCCATTCCTTTCCCATCTAACCTCCCAAGTTTCTCCTAATTTAGGCACGTGTAACTCTCCCAGCATTGTTGAGAACATTGATTAAGGTAATGCATGTGAAGACGCTTTGTAAGCTCTAAAGCACTATAGAAATGTCACCGATACTGTTTATCTGTGACCTTCATATTATAAAGATCATGCCCGAGAAGCCAGCAGAGGAAGGAAATGATTCGAAGGGAGTGTCAGAAGCATCTGGCTCACAGAACGATGGGAAACAGCTGTGCCCCCCGGGAAAACCAAGTACCTCTGAGAAGATTCACAAGAGATCTGGTAAGAGGAAAGAATTCGGGAACAACCCTTCTGGCTTCCCTGGCTATGTTCAGGTGTGTGGACTGGGTGTGTGGCATGGATCCCAGATAAGCCTGGGTCCAGACTGGGCTGAGGAGCTCGCCCAGGTCCAGATGAGATGTTTGACTGGACTTCCAGAGATACAGACTGGAGATGTCATCCATATAAAAAACCACGTGACTTGGGGCAAGTCTTCCAAATTTTCTCAGTTCCAGATTCCTAGTCCATAAGATGGAAATAAAGAATCATAGTTCATAAATTGTTTGGAGGTATTAAATTTAATCTAGAAGTCCTGATGACATGAAAGGAGCTCAAGGAATTCCATCTTTGATAATCTGGGATAATATCTTACTCAGCTCAATGCCTGATATCCAATACAGGTGTACTTCAGAGATATCGCAGATTCGGTTCCAGACCACTGCAATAATGTGAGTCACACACATTGATTTTTTGGTTTGACAGTGCATAAAAACATTATGTTTACACTATACTGCAGTCTACTAAGAGTGCAATAGCGTTATGTCTAAAAATGTACATACCTTTATTTTAAAATAATTCATTGTTAAAAACGCTAATAATCTTCTGAGTCTTCAGTGACTCACTCTTTTTGCTGGTGGAGGGTCTTGCCTCGGTGTTGATGGCTGCTGGCTGATCAAGGTGGTGGTTGCTGAAGGGTGGAGTGGCTGTGGCAGTTTCTTAAAAGAACACAACAGTGAAATTTGCCACATTGATTAACTCTCCATTTCATGAAGGATTTCTCTGTCGTATGTGATGCTATTGGATAGCATTTTACCCACAGTAGAATTTCTTTCAAAGTTCGAGTCAATTCTCTCTAGCTATAAAAGTCCTAGACGGCATCTTCTTCCAATAGAAGGCTATTTTATCTACATTGAAAATCTGTTGTTTAGTGTAGCCACCTTCAACAGTGATCTTAGCTAGATCTTCCAGATAACTTGCTGCAGCTTCTCCATCAGGGTTTGCTGCTTCACCTTGCACTTTTAAGTTATGGAGATGGCTTCTTTCCTTAAACCTCATGAACCACCCTCTGCTAGCTTCACACGTTTTCCTGCAGCTTCTTCACCTCTCTCAGCTTTCATGGACTGGAAGAGAGTTCGGGTTTTCTCTGAATTAGACTTTGGCTTAAGGGAATGTTGTGGCTGGTTTCGTCAAATATCCTGACCACTCAGGCTTTCTCTATTTGAGCAGTAAGGCTGTTTTGCTTTCTTATTCGTGTGTTCACTGGAGTATTAGTATTATTATTTCCTTCAAGAACTTTTCCTTTGCATTATATACTATTATTTCCTTCGAGAACTTTTCCTTTGCATTCACAGCTTGGCTGTTTGGTGCAAGAGTCCGAGCTTTCAGCCTGTCTTGGCTTTCAGCATGCTTCCTCACTAAGCTTAGCCATTTCTAGCTTGTGAGAGACACGTGACTCTTCCTTTCATTTGAACACTTAATGGCCATTGTAAGGTTGTTAATAATCCTCATTTCAGTATTGCTGTGTCTCAGGAAATAGGGAGGCCCAACAAAAGGAGGAGAGATGGGGAACAGCTCATTGGTGGAGCAGTCAGAACACACACAACATTAATCGATTAAGTTTGTCATCTTCTATGGGTGCAATTCCTGGTACCCACCCCCCAAACAATTACACAGAACAGGGTGATTATTGTCAATAATAACTTAATTGTACATTTTAAAAAAACTAGAAGAGTGTAATTGGACTGTTTGTAACACAAGGATAAGTGGTTGAGGGGATAGATACCCTATTTTCCATGATGTGATTATTACGCATGGCATGTGTGTATCAAAACATCTCACGTACCCCATAAGTATATACACCTACTGTGTACGCACAAAAATAAAAAACACGGTCGGGCGCCGTGGCTCACGCCTGTAATCCCAGCACTTTGGGAGGCCGAGGCAGGCCAATCACGAAGTCGGGAGATCGAGACCATCCTGGCTAATACGGTGAAACCCCCTCTCTACTAAAAATACAAAATATTAGCCAGGCGTGGTGACATGCTCCTGTAGTCCCAGCTACTCGGGAGGCTGAGGCAGGAGAATCGCTTGAACTGGAGAGGCAGAGGTTGCAGTGAGCTGAGATTGCTCCACTGCACTCCAGTCTGGACGACAGAGTGAGACTTCCTCTCAAACAAAATAAAATAAAATAAAAATTAAAAATTAAAATTATTTTAAAAGACTAAAAAACAGCAAAAACAATTGCAGTAATAATATCAAAGCTCACTGATCACAGATTACTGTAACAGATATAATAATAATGGAAAAGTATAAAATTGATGAGAGTTTCCAAAAAAAAATTGCAGCATCTGTGAAGCACTATGAAAATGTGGTGCAAAAAAAAAAGTATGCCTCTGTGCCCTTAATAAAAACACGTGCTGAATGAAAGGAGGTGAGGATGGATGTTCCCATAAGTGAAGAGGTTGGGAATCTAAACCCGACAACGGAAGGAGCCAGAAGCTAAAACTTTAATTGGCATTTGGCCTATACTGGTGTGGGCCTAAGGTCTCAGCCTCTCTAAGCCAGAGAATGTGAAAAACTGGATGAAGAAGGCCCATGGGCACTTGGGAGGGGGGAGGCATCTCCTTTTTTTGAGAAAACAGAGCTTAACACTCTCCAACCTACCCAACCCTCATCTTCCAACTCTTCCCCATCATAGGACCCAAAAGGGGGAAACGTGCCAGGACCCACAGACTGCGTGAGAGAAACCAGCTGGTGATTTATGAAGAGATCAGCGACCCTGAAGAAGACGACAAGTAACTCCGTAAGTGAACCTTCAGTTCATCTCCCACATCCCTGCAGATGTGCTATTCTGTTATGGTACCGGTATCCCATCTTGTCACTTATTCCCCAAATTATTCCGTTCTCATAATTTTCTAGGGTACAGCATTGAGGCTGAATGATGTGATTTCCCATATTGTTGTTGTTGTTTTTTTTTTTTTTTGACGGACTCTCCCTTTGTGGCCCAGGCTGCAGTGCAGCGGCACCATCTCCGCTCACTGCAAGCTCCGCCTCACGAGTTCACGCCATTCTGCTGCCTCAGCCTCTCCAGTAGGTGGGACTACAAGCGCCCGCCACCACGCCCGGGTAATTTTTTTTGTATTTTTGGTAGAGACGGGGTTTCACCGTGTTAGCCAGGATGGTCTCCATCTCCTGACCTCGTGATCCGCCCGCCTCGGCCTCCCAAAGTGCTGGGATTACAGGCGTGAGCCACCGCGCCTGGCCTTCGCAAGCTCTTTTTACTCCCTACCCTGTATATCCAGGGATAATCCCTACCCAGGATGCTGTGGGCTCCCAAACCCCAGGTCAGCCCTGATATGCCGGCCACACCTTCCTCTAGCCTAGGAATGGATAACCCAGGCGAAGAAGTCACTGTGGCATGAGCAGAGGGTTCACTTCGAGGAACCATGGAAGGCGTGTGCAGGTCCTGGGGTAGGGCAGAATCAGAGTGTGCAGGGTCTGCAGGACAGGAGGAGTTGAGATTGAGTTATCAGGCAGTGGGAACTCACTGCCACTTACTTTCCTTCTCTCTTCTTGCCTCAGCCTCAGGGATATGACACATGCCCATGATGAGAAGCGGAATGTGGTGACCTTTCAGGAACATGGGCATGGCTGTGGACCCCTCGTCATCAGGTGTATAGCAAGTGAAAGCAAGTGTTCACAACAGTGAAAAGTTGAGCGTCATTTTTCTTAGTGTGCCAAGAGTTCGATGTTAGTGTTTCCGTTGTATTTTCGTACAGTGTGCCATTCTGTCAGATATTAATGTTTTCATTGATGAGCAAGACATGCTTAATATGTATTTCGGTTTGTGTATCCATGCACCTACCTCAGAAAACAGGTATAGTCAGGTATTCTCTCCATAGAACAGCACCACCCTCATCTCTCCCCACATGTGACTACTGAGGGCAGATCTGAGTGTTTAATTTCCGATTTTCTCCTCTGCATTTACACACCATACACACACACACACACACCCACCAAGTACCAGTATAAGCATCTCCCATATGCTTTTCCCCATTGCCATGAGTCCTGGTCAAGCCCCCCTCAATCTGTTTCCTGTTCAGCACGTACTCCCCTCCTCTGATTCCCTGTATCAGTCACTGACAGTTAATAAACCTTTGCAAACGTTCCCCAGTTGTTTGCTCCTCTCATTAATGTGTGCACAGGTCTCTGCACGTGTGTGAATATTTCTTTAGGAAAAAATCTTAGAAGTGGAATTGCTGTGTCAAAGGAGTCATTTATTCAACAAAACACTAATGAGTGTGTTCTCGTGCTGGGCGTTGTTCTAGGTGCTGGAGAGACATCAGGGAAAAAGGCAGACAGATGTTCCTGACCCCCATTCTAGAGGAGGATGTTTCCAGTTGTTGGGTTTGTTTGTTTATTTTTTCTAGAGAAGTGGTCTTGTGCTGCCCAGGCTAGAGTGCAGTGGCATGATCATAGCTGAATGCAGCCTTGAACTCGTGGGCTCAAGTGATCCTCCCACCTCAGCCTCCAGAGAAGCTGTGACTACAGGCATGCACCGTCATGACCCACTAATTTTTTTAAGGTTTTGTCAAGAAAGTCTCTCTATGTTACGCAGGCTGGTCTTAACCTCCTGGGCCAAAGCGATCCTCCCACCTTGGTCTCCTAAAGTGTTGGGATTATAGGCGTGAGCCCCAGCACCTGGCCTCCAGTTTTTATTTTGATATAGACTATACACTTCAGTCCTGGAGCAGGATTCTGCAGCAGGTGGTTGGGCATCTTGGCCTTCGCTCTCTGAACAATTTTCGTGTTCTAGGGCTGGGACGGTCCATTTGGGAGTATGTGGGAGGAGACACAGATGAAATCATCATCTGGGGAATGTGGAGGAATCAGGCAGAGGCGTGCACTGTAGACCTTGTGATGGTCAGGGAATAGAAGAGTCCACTTAGTCTCCATGCAGGGGAGCAATTGGTGGGAAAGTCCCCTGGACAGAAGCATGAGACTGCCCATCAAGGGTCTCACTAGTCAAGGGCCTGGGGGCTGGGGTGGGGATGATGATTTGGGAATGGGACATTTCTTTCTCACAGGTACCATTGCACGGTGCAGAGGTGAAATATTTGTGGGGAAGGAATGGCAGAGGGAAGTCTATTTTAGAACAAACTATTGTGTGTCAATGGAGACATCAAAGCTCCATTCACACATAATGGACTTGAAACACCAACCCCAGGTGGAGGCAGGATTGGAGCTGTTTTGCCCGTTGGTGGCCCATCACCTTGGCCTCCTGGTTCTCCCCAGCCTTAGAAGGAGGACACTATCATCATTATGCCTATATGATAGATAAGAGATGGAGTCCCAGACAGACGATAGGCGTCTTGTCACAGGTCCTACAGCTGGCAGGTGCAGGAGGAGCTGAGTTTGGAGCTCACTGACTTCAGAAACATTAAGGAGGACAGGTGTGTGTGGTGGAGGGAGGGAGAATTGAACAAGCCCTGGCTTCTGTCCCCAGTCACAAGGTAGAGGTTGTGCGTTCATTTTCCCAAGACAAGGAGCCCTAGGAGAGAGAGAGTGTAGGGAGGGAGAGGCAGTCGTGGTCACAGCAGGGACAGTGGGAGACAGAGATGTGCAGCGTGGGCAGAAGAGGGGCAGGCAAAGAAGCAGGGGAGACCCAAGGCCAAGTGTGGGTTGTCACAGCCACCAGAGGGAGAGGGTGCCACGAAGGAGGTTGTGGGGCTCTAGGAGTAAGAGGTTCCCCAAATGTGTGAACATGCCCTGCCTGGCACTGCAGGAAGAGGTGGCTGCCACCCAGGTCAGTGTGGACGTGCCTCTACCTGTGCCTTAGAGGAAACAAATTCTATTTTATCCCAATATAGTTCTGTATTACACAAATGTAACATTCGGCTACTAGATATTGAGTGCCTTAACCTCCAAGCAACTAGAGGAGAGCGTACCCCAAAAGAGATAACGAAGGATTTGATTTTTCTTTCTCCCTAGGATGATGGGATCCATAAGTTGGGTCCCCCAGCCCACAAGACAAGTGCAAGGAAGGGTGGCTGGAAGATTGTGAGTTATGACAGAGAACATTTTCCCTTAGTTTCCATGGGTATATAAAGCTCTGGACTATCTGTCTATCATGGATAGATAAAGAGTGAACATGGTCCCCTCTCCACAAATGTGTTTCTCTCCTTGTGAAGGGCTGAAGTTACACCAAGTTCTGATAGGTTACTTTTGTGTGTGTGTGTTTTTTTTTTTTTTTTTTTGACATGATCACACTCTGCGGACCAGGCTGGAGTGCAGTGTTGCAAGTACAGCTCACTGCAGGCTCGATCTCCCAGGCTCAAGGGATTCTCCCACTGCAGCTTCTGACCTAGTTGAGACTACAGGCACATGCCACCACACCCAGCCAGTTTTTGTATATTTTTTCGTAGAGACGGCATCCACTATGTTGCCCAGGCTGGTCTCGACTTCCTGGCCTCAGGCAATCCTCCTGCCTCAGCCTCCCCAAGTGCTGGGATGACAAGTGTGAGCCACCTCGCCAGGCCTTCACTTTCTTTAATGAACAATTATCAGAGTTTCATCTTAGAGACAAAAGTGGCTACTGCCAGCCAATCTGAGTGTGGTGTTGGAGGGGAATCTGGCTGATTCAGACGTTTCTAATGAACTATTAAATTAACCTACATGGTGATTATCCTAAGGCCCTTTCCAGCTCCGTGTGTTTTTGATTCAGGGTTTGGAGTTTTTCAGAGGCTTTATTACAAAGATCATCTTCTGGGCTGGTGCTGTGACCCACGCTGTAATGTCAGCACTTTGGGAGGCCAAGGCAGGCAGATCACTTGATGTCAGGAGTTGGAGACTAGACTGGCCAGCAGGGTGAAACCCCTGTCTCTACTAAAAATACAAAAATCAGCTGGCTGTGGTGGCAGGCTCCTGTGAATTCCAGTTACAGTGGGGAGTGAAGCAGGAGAATCCCTTGAACCTGGGAGATAGAGTGTGCAGTGAGCCGAGATCATGCCACTGCACTCCAGCCTGGGCAACAGAGAAGTCTCTGTCTCAAACAGCATCTCTTTACTACAGTGATTTGAGCTGTGGTCTTGTCTCCTTGGGTTTCTCTATCAGTCTGATGCCATCTACTCTATCTCCTAGAAATGCCTCAATATTTCTGGTGGACCACTGACACGTTTTCTCATTTTCCTCTACTCTTGAGAATTGACCCTTGAAAACATTTTCTTCCCAGTTCAATGGAACATTGAGTGGGGCACGGGATCTATCTGCCATCTTGCTCCAATCATCTGGTTTTAGATATTTTATGTATATTTGTCACTACATAAGTGTATTTTTTCTCAATTTGGTTTTCTAAATGGTTAACATTGGTATGTAGAAAGCCTATCTATCTATCTATATATATAATATTTTGTTACCTGTCTGGGTGCAGCTTCCCCTGCATTTTGGCATGAGACTCAATATGTTTTATTCTCCAATAGGAAAGTGACAGGCTGGGTGCGGTGGCTCACGCCTGTAATCCCAGCACTTTGGGAGACTGAGGCGGGTGGATCAATTGAGTTCCAGACCAGCCTGGCCAAGATGGTGAACCCCCTTCTGTACTAAAAATACAATAAAATGAAAAAATTAGCCAGGCATTTGTGGTGCGCACCTGTAGTCCCAGCTACTAGGGCAGCAGAGGCGGGAGGATCATTTGAACTCGGGAGGCGGAGATTGCAGTGAGTCGAGATTGTGCCACTGCACTGCAGCCTGGGCGACAGAGACTCTATCTCTAAATAAAAAAGATAAAGAAAAAAAGAAAATTCACTTCACAGGCAATAGATAGTTATAAAAGGATACTTTATGGATGATTTCATAGGGGAGAATGATGGAAAGAAAGGATATATATATATATATATATATATATATATATATATATATATATATAACAGAGCTGAGCAATTCACTGCAACAAACACCAGAACTGCCTTTTTCTCCAAAAATAGTACCCCTAAGCTATACTACTACTGGTTTTTCTAGTCCTCCCCTGTATTCCACATCCTCAAATTGTCAATTTTCTTATTGGGATAATTTTCCTCTGCCCAGACCTGGGTCCTTCACAACACTTAACACTGTCTTCGAGTGTTTGAATGCCCATTGCTTTAGTTCAGGTTCCCAAGGAAACAGGCTTTGGGCCATACAGGACACCTCTAGACAGACTATACTGAGAAACAATGCCTGGAATGGTGCATGGGGAGAGGAGAGGAGAGGGAATTACGTACCTGACTCTCACTCCTGGTTCCTTTTCTTATTGGTCAAAATTTACCCCACAGGTGCGAACTCCCCTACACTTCTAGACTGCATCAACTGCCCCTTTGACAGCTGTCTAGGAAGCCAGATTCCACACTTTGAAGTGTATTGTTTCATACAATCCAAAAGTGTTAGCAGAGGCCAGGCGTGGTGGCTCACGCCTGTAATCCCAGCACTGTGGGAGGCCAGGGCAGGCGGATCACGAGGTCAGGAGTTCAAGACCATCCTGGCCAGCATGGTGAAACCCCGTCTTTACTAAAAATACAGAAATTAGTTGGGCATGATGGTACACGCCTGTAATTCCAGCTACTCGGGAGGCTGAGGAAGGAGAATCGCTGTACCCTGGGCGGCAGAGGTTGCAATGAGCTGAGATTGCACCATTGCACTCCAGCCTGGGCAACAGAGGGTGATTCCACCTCAAAAACAAACAAACAAAAAAAAAGCAAAACAAAAAATAAAAAGTGGTGGCAGAAATCAGAAAGTCCAGATATGTAGGTAATGGGCCTGGTTGTACAGCAGCAGCCGAGGGTGAACACTAAATGCTCCCAGGCAAGTCCTAAGTTCACCGAGTAACTGGAGTACCATCTGTGTTAGTTAATTGCCTTTATCTGAAGGAAAAATAAAACTCATATCTCTATGACAAGCAGGTGCTTACGGCTTGGAGCAAGGCATCTAGGTTAAACTCCCCTGGTGACAGGGAGACAGGGACATCATCTTCCTCGACGTTCACCTTTCAAAGAGATGGCTCCAAGGCCCTGAAGAAAGACATTCCTGGTGGCGGTGCTTGGTGGCTCATGCCTGTAATGCCAGCACTTTGGGAGGCTGAGGCTGGAGGATCACTTGAGGCCTGGAGTTCAAGTTCAAGACGTTCCTGGGTTGTAGGGTGGACAGAGGCTTACAGATCAAAGGAAGAATTTACAAATACAAATATTCTCAAGGAAATGCTCTAAGGAAGGTGAAATTGAGAAAGGTCTCTTCTTCCCTTTGGGCAACAGGAAAAATTCAGTTTTATGTTTCATTACCCTTACAATTTCCCCCTTTTCTTATTCTTTTATAGTAACACTACAATTTTCTAATTATCTCCACTACTGTTTCTAACTTTCTCTGCGTAGTTTACAGCAACGTAAATATCCAACAAGTCCATAGTAAAATGCAAAGCAAAGCAATTATCAAGATTATAATAGAATGCTTTTTTTTTTTTCGGCGCAGAGTTTCTCTCTTGTTGCCCAGGCTGGAGTGCAATGGTGCGATGTCGGCTCACTGCAGCCTCTGTCTCCTGAGTTCAAGCGATTCTCCTGCCTCAGCCTCCCAAGTAGCTGGGATTACAGGCATGTGCCACCAGGCCCAGCTAATTTTGTATTTTTTGTAGAGATGGGGTTTCACCATGTTAGCCAGGCTGGTCTTGAACTCCTCACCCCAGGTGATCCACCCACCTCGGCCTCCCAAAGTGTTAGGATTACAGACATGAGCCACCATGCCCAGTCTAGAATGAATTTTTAAATTCAGTATAATACTCACCTTGTCAAGGGGCGGGGCGACCTTTAAACACATCATACTGGTTAATTGTGTCAAAGTCAAAATAAATTATAGAGACAAATCCTAAATCAAATGCTGTATTTGGGAATCAAAAAACTGCAATCCAGGGCATATACAAGGACTGGGGTGGTCTTCAGTATGTCCAACGAACAAAGAGAAGCTGGAAGTTTTATTAGAAAGAAAAATGTTACATATTGTTTTGAAATGACTCACATTGGCACTGGAGAAGATGATTCATTCGCACAATCAGCTTTCACATTCCCTCTTTTGATCAACATCTTTCTTTCAAAACCTCACTTATCAACCATCTTAAAGTGAGGCTTCATTGTCACTCCATGCCAGGTTTGCCTGGAGTTCAGCATCAAGTTCCATGTTGTTAGTCCCATCTGTATTAGCAATCATCTTGACGCACTGGGCTAACATTATCCTGTTAGGAGAACTGGCTTAACAAATATTAGACAGGCAACAAGAATGGAGCTCAAAGATCATAATATCAAAATAAGTAGCAATTGTTTTATTTTGTTTTATTTCGATGGATTCTTGCTTTGTCTCCCAGGCCGAAGTGCCGGGGCGTGATCCTGGCTCAATGCAACCTCTATCTCCTGAGTTCAAGAGATTCTCCTGCCTCAGCCTCCCGAGTAGCTGGGATTACATTTGCTCACAACCATGCCTGGCTAATTTTTGTGCTTTCAGTAGAGACAGGGTTTCACCATGTTGGCCAGGCTGGTCTCACACTCCTGACCTCAAGTGATCCGCCCTTCTTGGCATCCCAAAGTGCTGGGATTACAGGCGTGAGCCACTGCACCCAGCTATAATTAGCAATAGTATAATAAATTTAGTTTGTACAATGGTTTTGAACCAAGATTCCAAGCCTAGGGGCCACCAGCTAAACAAATCAAAAGACTGTGGGGGAAGTGAATGAGACCTCTTACAGTCTTTGAGTAGCATTTTAGGACTGGGTTGAATTAAAGCAGAGTGCCAACTCTATAAAAGGGACCACTAGGTGAAGGAAAGGATTTGTGGGTTAGGTTCTGTCAAGGGAAAAATGTAGACATTAAGCGGGTAAGAGTCTCATTATGATATGAAGACTTATTCTGATGTCTTCAGAAAATCTGCCTACAGTGTGGATATATCATCTCCTCACCTGATTTGTCTTTCGAATGTCTCTGGTTATGGCATTGGACAGTTTGGTGAACTTTTTGTGTGGTCCATACATCAGGCACGAGACTTGTTCCTTAAAATTTATGCACTTTTATCTTATAGGACTTATAAATCAAAAATAAAATCCTAAGCCCCTTGCCCCCCACCGTCTGAATGGACGTCCTCCTAAGCCAGGGCTCTTTTAAAATTTAACCTGAGAGATGGTTTCAGGCCATGACAGGAAGTGTGGGTCAGGCATGCCTCATTATACTTCTCTGGCATCAACATCAACACAGACTTGTTGGATCACCAGGACTTGCGGATCATGAGGTCAGGAGATCCACACCATCCTGGCTAACACAGTGAAATCCGGTCTCTACAAAAAATTAGCCAGGCATGGTGGCATGGCATGGGCCTGTAGTCTCAGCTACTCGGGAGGCTCAGGCAGGAGAATCGCTTGAACCCCGGAGCCAGAGGCTGCAGTAAGCGGAGAAGGAGCCACTGCACTCTAGCCTGGCAACATAGTGACTGTCTCAAAAAACACCAAACAAACAAACAAAAAGTTACAAACTATTCTCTCTCAAGCATAGTATCTGAAGGCTTCCTCCGAGCAGCTGGGAATACAGGCGCGTGCCACCATGCCCAGCTAATTTTTGTATTTTTAGTAGACACGGGGTTTCACTATGTTAGCCAGGATGGTCTCCATCTCCTGACCTCGTGATCCACTGGCCTCAGTCTCCCAAAGTGCTGGGATTACAGGCGTGACCCACCCTGCCCAATGATGCATTACTCTTTTGTGTTTTTTCGAGAGAGGATCTCACTCTGTCGCCCCGGTTGGAGTGCATTGCTGCAATTACAGCTCACTGCAGCCTCGATCTCCCAGGCTCAAGGGATTCTCCCACTTCAGCTTCCGAACTAGCTGTAGCTACAGGCACACGCCACCACAGCTAGCTAGTTTTTGTATTTTCTGTAGACACAGGATCCCACTATGTTGCCCAGGCTGGTCTCTATCTACTGGGTTCAGGCAATTCTCCTGCCTCAGCCTCCCAAAGTGCTGGGATGACAAGTGTGAGCCACCTAACCAGGCCTTCCCTTTTTTTAATGAACAATGATCAGAGTTTCATCTTAGAGGCAAAAGTGGCTACTGCCAGCCAATGTGAGTGTGCTGTTGTAGGGGAATCTGACTGATTCAGACGTTTCCTGCTGTGTGTGTGTGTGTGTGTGTGTGTGTGTGTTTTTTTTATTCTGGGTTTGGAGTTTTTCAGAGGTTTTGTTACAAAGATCATCTCCTGGCCAGGCGCAGTGACTCACGCTGTAATCCGAGCAGTTTTGGAGTCTGAGGCAGGCAGATCACTTGAGGTCAGGAGTTCAAGACCAGCCTGGCCAACATTGCGAAACCCCTGTCTCTACTAAAAATATAAAAATTAGCTGGCCTTTGTGGCAGGCACCTGTCAGTCCCAGTTACTGCGGGGAGTGAGGCAAGAGAATCACTTGAACCCGAGAGACAGAGCTTGCAGTGAGCTGAGATCAGGCCACTGCACTCCAGCCTGGGCGACAGTGTAAGTCTCCGTCTCAAAAAACAAACAGCATCTCTCACCTACAGTGATTTGAGCTGTGGTCTTGTCTCCTCGGGTTTCTCTGTCAGTCTGATCTCATCTACTCGATCTCCCAGGAATGCCTCAATATTTCTGGTGTACCACTGACACATTTTCCTATTTTTCTCTACTGTTAAGAGTTGATCCTTGAAAACATTTTCTTCCCAGTTCAATGGAATGTTGAGTGGGGCAGGGGATCTATCTGCTATCTTGCTCCAATCATCTGTTACTAGATATTTATGTACTTTTGTCACTATTATACATGTAATTTTTCTCAGTTTGGTTTTCTAAATGTTTATTATTAGCATGTGGAAACCGCGTCTATTATTGTATGTATATAATATTTTGTTACCTGTCTGGGTGCAGCTTCCCCTGCATTTTGGCACAAGACTCAATCTGTTTTATTCTTCAAAAGAAAACTGACAGGCTGTGTGTGGTGGCTCACACCTGTAATCCCAGCACTTTGGGAGGCCGAGGTGTGTGGATCACCTGAGGTCAGGAGTTAGAGACCAGCCTGGCCAAGATGGTGAAACCCCATCTCTACTAATAATACAAAAAAAAAAAATTAGCCGGGCATTGGTGGTGTGCACCTGTAGTCCCAGCTACCAGGGCAGCTGAGGCGGGAGGATCATTTGAACTCGGGAGGCGGAGATTGCAGTGAGCCAAGGTGGCACCACTGCATTCCAGCCTGGTGGACAGAAACTCTATCTCTAAAGAAAAAGAAAAAGAAAAAAAGAAAATTCACTTCACAGGCAATAGATAGTTATAAAAGGATAATTTATGGACGATTTCATAGGGGAGACTGATGGAAAGAAAGGAAGTATACATTCTACAGAGCTGAGCAGTTCACTGCAAAAATCACCAGAATTGACATTTTCTCCAAAAATATTACCCATAAGCTATTCTACTACTGGTTCTTCTAGTTCTTCCCTCTATTCCAAATCCTCAAAATTGTCCTTTTCCTTATTGGGATAATTTTCCTCTGCCCAGATCTGGGTCCCCCACAACACTTAACACTGTCTGCGAGTGTGTGAATTCACATTGGCTTTGGACCATACGGGACACCTCTAGACAGACTATACTGAGAAGCCATGCTTGGAACGGTGCATGGGGAGAGGACAGGAGAGAGAATTTATGTACCTGGCTCTCACTCCTCGTTCTTTTTCTTATTGGTCAAAATTTACCCCACAGGCACGAACTCCCCCACACTTCTAGATTGCATCATCTGCCCCTTTGGCAGCTGTCTGGGAAGCCAGAACCCACACTTTGAAGTGCAGTGTTTCATACAATCCAAAAGTGGTAGCAGAGGCCAGCCGTGGTGTCTCATGCCTGTAACCCCAGCACTTTGGGAGGCCAAGGCGGATGGATCATGAGGTCAGAAGTTCGAGACTAGCCTGGCGAACATGGTGAAACCCCGTCTCCACTAAAAATACAAAAATTAGCCGGGCATGGTCGCACGCGCCTGTAATCTCAGCTACTTCGGAGGCTGAGGCAGGAGAATCACTTGACCCTGGGAGGCAGAGCTTGCAGCGAGCTGAGATCGCACCACGGCACTTCAGCCTGGGTGACAGAGCAAGACTCCATCTCAAAACCAAAATAAAGCAAAACAAACAAACAATCAAAAAGGTGGTAGCAGAAACCAGAAAGTCCAGGTATGTAGCTAATTGGCCTAGTTGTACAGCAACAGCCAAGAGCGAACACTAAATACTCCCACGCAAGTCCTAAGTTCACCAAGTAATTGGAATACCCATCTGTGTTAGTTAATTGTGTTTATCTGAAGGAAAAATAAAACTCATATTTCTATGACAAGCAGGTGCTTACAGCTTGGAGCAAGGCACGTAGGCTAAACTCCCCTAGTGACAGGGAGACAGCGACATCGTCTTCCTCGATGTTCACATTTCAAGAAGACGGCCCCAGGGCCTAAAGAAAGACATTTATAGGGACGGGCGTGGTGGCTCACGCTTGTAATCCCAACACTTTGGGAGGCTGAGGCTGGAGGATCACTTGAGGCCTGGAGTTCAAGTTCAAGACATTCCTGGGTTATAGGGTGGCCAGAGGCTTACATAGCAAAGGAGAAATTTACAAGTACAAATTTTTTCGAGCAAATGCTCTAAGGAAAGTGAAATGGGGAAAGGTCTTTTCTTGCCCTTTTGGCAACAGGAAAATCTCAATTTTATGTTTAGTTACCCTTACAATTTCCCCCTTTTGTTATTCTTTTATAGTAACACTGCAATATTCTAATTATCTCCACTGCTGTTTCTACCTTTCTCTGCGTAGTTTACAGCCACCTAGGTATCCAACAAGTCCATAGTAAGATGCAAAGCTAAGCAATTATCAGGATTATAATAGAATGATTTTTTTTTCGTGACGGAGTTTTCCTCTCATTACCCAGGCTGGAGTGCAGTGGCATGATGTCAGCTCACTGCAACCTCTGTCTCCTGAATTCAAGTGATTCTCCTGCCTCAGCCTCCCAAGTAGCTGGGATTACAGGCATGCGCCACCAGGCCCAGCTAATTTTGTATTTTTTTGTAGAGATGGAGTTTCACCATGTTAGCCAGGCTGGACTTCAACTCCTCACCCCAGGTGATCTGCCCACCTCGGCTTCCCAAAGTGTTAGGATCACAGATGTGAGCCACCATGCCCAGTCTAGAATGAATTTTTAAATTCAGTATAATACTCACCTCGTCAGGGGGTGGGGCGATCTTTAAACACATCACAGTGGTTAATTGTGTCAAAGTCAAAATAAATTATAGAGACAAATCCCTAAATCAAATGCTCTATTTGGGAATCACAAAATTACAATTCAGGGCGTACACACAGACTAGGGTGGTCTTCAGTATGTGCAATGAACAAACAGAAGTTGGAAGTTTTATTAGAAAGAAAAACGTTACATATTGTTTAGAAATGAGGCTCACTGGTACTGGAGAAGCTGGTTCATTTGCACAATCAGCTTTCACATTCCCTCTTTTGATGAAGATCTTTCTTTGAAAACCTCACTGATGAGCCATCTTAAAGTGAGGCTTCATTGTCACTCCATACCAGGATGGACCTGTGCCGGTCCATGTCAAGAGAAAGGTAAGAGATATGTATCAGGGACATGGGCCACATTTGAGCCACAAAGAGCCAGAAGGAAAAAAAAAATTAGGCAGGTTTGTCTGGAGTTCAGTAGCAAGTTTCATCGTGTTAGTCCCATCTGTATTAGCGATCATCTTGAAGCACTAGGCCAAAACTATCCTGTTGGGAGAACTGGCTTAAAAAATATTAGACAACAAGAACGGAGCTCAAAGATCATAATACAAAAATAACTAGCAATTGTTTTGTTTTATTCTATTTTATTTTATTGTTATGATTTTATTGCGATGGATTCCTGATCTGTTGCCCAGGATGAAGTGCAGTAGCGTGATCCCAGCTCACTGCAACCTACATCTCCTGGAATCAAGTGATTCTCCTGCCTCAGCCTCCTGACTAACTGGGATTACAGGTACTCACCACTGCACCAAGCTATTTTTGTATTTTCAGTAGAGTAGGGGTTTCACCATGTTAGCCAGGCTGATCTCAAACTCATGACGTCAAGTGATCTTCCTGCCTCAGACTCCAAAACTGCTCGGATTACAGCGTGAGTCACTGCGCCTGGCCAGGAGATGATCTTTGTAACAAAACCTCTGAAAAACTCCAAACCCAGAATAAAAAAAAAAAAAAAAAAAAAAACACACACACACACACACAGCAGGAAACGTCTGAATCAGTCAGATTCCCCTACAACAGCACACTCACATTGGCTGGCAGTAGCCACTTTTGCCTCTAAGATGAAACTCTGATCATTGTTCATTAAAAAAAGGGAAGGCCTGGTTAGGTGGCTCACACTTGTCATCCCAGCACTTTGGGAGGCTGAGGCAGAATTGCCTGAACCCAGTAGACAGAGACCAGCCTGGGCAACATAGTGGGATCCTGTGTCTACAGAAAATACAAAAACTAGCTAGGTGTGGTGGCGTGTGCCTGTAGCTACAGCTAGTTCGGAAGCTGAAGTGGGAGAATCCCTTGAGCCTGGGAGATCGAGGCTGCAGTGAGCTGTAATTGCAGCAATGCACTCCAACCGGGGCAACAGAGTGAGATCCTCTCTCGAAAAAACACAAAAGAGTAATGCATCATTGGGCAGAGTGGGTCACGCCTGTAATCCCAGCACTTTGGGAGACTGAGGCCAGTGGATCACGAGGTCAGGAGATGGTGACCATCCTGGCTAACATAGTGAAACCCCGTATCTACTAAAAATACAAAAATTAGCTGGGCATGGTGGCACGTGCCTGTATTCCACAATCTTCCAGCCACCCTTTCTTGCACCTGTCTTGTGGGCTGGGGGACCCAACTTATGGATTCCATCTTCCCAGGGAGAAAGAAAAATCAAATCCTTCAGTATCTCTTTTAGGGTATCCTCTGCTGTATTTACATGGAGGATAAGGCACTCGATATCTAGTAGCCGAATGTTACATTTGTGTAATACGGAGCTATGTTGGGATAAAATAGAATTTGTTTCCTCTGAGACACAGGTAGAGGTACGTCCACACTGACCTGGGTGGCAGCCACCTCTTCCTGCAGTGCCAGGCAGGGCATGCTCACAGATCTGGGGAACCTCTGTTGCTCCTGGAGCCCCACAACCTCCTTACTAGCACCCTCTCCCTCTGGTGGCTGTGACAGCCCACACTTGGTCTTGGGTATCCCCTGCTTCTTTGCTTGCCCCTCTTCTCCCCACGCTGCACATCTCTGTCTCCCACTGTCCCCACTACGTCCACGATTGCCTCTCCCTCCCGGCACTCTCCATCTCTAAGGGCTCCTTGTCTTGGAAAATGAACCCACAGCCTCTACCTTGCGACTGGGGACAGAACCCGGAACTTGTTCAATTCTCCCTCCCTCCCTCCACCACACACACATTTCCTCCTTAATGTTTCTGAAGTCAGTGAGCTCCAAACTCAGCCCCTCCTGCACCTGCCAGCTGTAGGACCTGTGACAAGATGCCTACCATCTGCCTGGGACTCCTTCTCTTATCTATCATATAGGCATAACGATGGTAGTTTCCTCCTTCCAAGGCTGGGGAGAAGCAAGAGGCCAAGGTGATGGGCTATGGACAGTCAAAACAGCTCCCATCCTGCCTCCACCTGGGGCTGGTGTTTCAAGTCCATTGCTTGTGAATGGAGCTTTAATGCCTCCATTCACACACAAATGTTTTATTCTAAAATAGACTCCCCTCTGCTCTTCCCTTCCCCACAACTCTTTCCCCTCTGCACCGGGCAGTGGTACCTGTGAGAAAGAACTGTCCCATTCCCAAATCATCGTCCCCACCCCAGCCCCCAGGCCCTTGGTTGGTGAGACCCTTGATGGGCAGTCTCACGCTTCTGTCCAGGGGACTTTCCCACCGCTGATCCCCTGCATGGAGACTAAGTGGACTCTTGTATTCCCTGTCCATCACAGGGTCTACAGCGCACGCATCTTCCTCATTCCTCCATGTTCCCCAGATGGCGATTTCATCTGTGTCTCCTCCCACATACTCCCAAATGGACCTCCCAGCCCTAGAACACGAAAATCGTTCAGAGAGCGAAGGCCAAGATGCCCAACCACCTGCTGCAGAATCCTGCTCCAGGACTGAAGTATATAGTCTCTATCAAAATAAAAACTGGAGGCCAGGTGTGGTGGCTCACGCCTGTAATCACAACACTTTAGGAGGCCAAGGTGGGAGGATCGCTTGAGCCCAGGAGTTCAAGGCTGCATTGAGCTATGATCATGCCACTGCACTCCAGCCTGGACAGAGCAAGACCCCCATCTCTAGAAGAAACAAACAAACAAACAAACCCAACAACTGGAAACATCCTCCTCTAGAACGGTGGTCAGGAACATCTGTCTGCCTTGTTCCCTGATGTCTCTCCAGCACCTAGAACAGCGCTCAGCACAAGGACGCACTCCTTAGGGTTTTGTTGAATAAATGACTCCTTTGACACAGCAATTCCACTTCTAAGAATCTTTCCTAAAGAAACATTCACACACGTGCACAGAGCTGTGTGCACAATAATGAGAGGAGCAAACAACTGGGGAATGTTTGCAAAGGTTTATTAAATGTCAGTAACTGATACAGGGGAATCGGATGAGAGGAGTACTTGCTGAACAGGAAACGGAGTCGGGGGGGGCTTGACCAGGACGCATGGCAATGGGGAAAAGCAGATGGGAGATGCTTATAGTGGTACTTGGTGTGAGTGTGTGTGTGTGTGTGTGTGCACGCATGTGTGGTGTGTAAATGGAGAGGAAAAAATCTGATATTAAACACTCAGAACTGCCCTCAGTCGTCACATCTGGGGAGACAGGAGGGTAGTGCTGTTCTATGCAGAGAATACCTGACTATACTTGTTTTTTAAGTAGATGCATGGATACACAAACCGAAATATGCGTTAAGTATGTCTTGCTCATCAATGAAAAGGATAATATCTAACAGAATGACACAGTGTAAAAAAATACAACGTAAACGCTAACACCGAACTCTTGGCACACTAAGAAAAATGACGCTCAACTTTTCACTGTTGTGAACACTTGCTTTCGCTTGCTATACACCTGATGACGAGGGGTCCGCAGCCATGCCCATGTTCGTGAAAGGTCACCACGTTCTGCTTCTCATCATGGGCATGTGTCATATCCCCGAAGCTGAGGCAAGAAGAGAGAAGGAAAGCAAGTGGCAGTGAGTTCCCACTGCCCAATAACTCAATCTCAACTCCTCCTGACCTGCAGACCCTGCACACTCTGATTCTGCCCTATCTCAGGACCTGCACACGCCTTCCACGGTTCCTTGAAGTGAATCCTCTGCTCATGCCACAGTGACTTCCTCACCTGGTTTATCCATTCCTAGGCTAGAGGAAGGTGTGGCCCACATATCAGGGCTGACCTGGGGTTTGGGAACGCACAGCATCCGGGGTAGGGAGGATCCCTGGATATACAGGGCAGGGAGTAGAAAGAGCATGGGAAATCTCATCATTCAGCCTCAATGCTGTACCCTAGAAAATTATGAGAAGGGAATGATTGGGGTACAATTGACAAGATGGGATACCAGTACCATAACAGAATAGCACATCTGCAGGGATGTGGGGGGTGAGCCGAAGGTTCACTTACGGAGTTACTCGTCATCTTCCTCAGGGTCGCTGATCTCTTCATAAATCACCAGCTGCTTTCTCTCACGCAGTCTGTGGGTCCAGGCATGTTTCCTCCTTTTGGATCCTATGATGGGGAAGAGTTGGAAGATGAGGGTTGGGTAGGTTGGAGAGTGTTAGGCTCTGTTTTCTCAAAAGCAGGAGATGCCTCCCCCCTCGCAAGTGCCCATGGGCCTTCTTTATCCAGTTTTCCCCTTCTCTGGCTTAGAGAGGCTGAGACCTTAGACCCACACCAATACAGGCCAAATGGCAATTAAAGTTTTAGCTTCTGGCTCCTTCCGTTGTCGGGTTTAGATTCCCAAAATCTTCACTTATGGAAACATTCACCCATACCTCCTTTCATTCTGCAAGTATTCGTTAAGGGCACACAGGCATACCTCGTTTTATTGCACCTCATTTTCATAGTGCTTCGCAGATACTGCATTTTTTTTTTAGAAATTCTCACCAATTTTACACTTTTCCATTATTATTATATCTGTTATGGTGATTTGTGATCAGTGAGCTTTGATGTTATTATTGCAATTGTTTTTGTTGTTTTTTAATATTTTAAAATAATTTCTGTTCTTTATTTTGTGGGTACACAGTAGGTGTATATACTTATGGGGTACGTGAGATGTTTTGATACAGGCATGCAAATGCGTAATAATCACATCATGGAAAATAGGGTATCCATCCCCCCAAACATTTATCCTTGTGTTACAAACAATCCAATTACACTCTTTTAGTTATTTTTAAATGTATGATTACGTTATTATTGACTATAGTCACCCTGTTCTGTGTAAATGTTTTGGGGGTACTAAGAACTGCGCCCACAGAAGATGATGAATGTAATCGATCAATGTTGTGTGTGTTCTGACTGCTCCACCGATGAGGTCTTCCCTGCCTCTCTTCCTTTTCTTGGGCCTCCCTATTTCCTGAGACACAGCAATACTGAAATTAGAACAATGAACAACCCTACAATGGCCACTAAGTGTTCAAATGAAAGGAAGAGGCGCATGTCTCTCACTTTAAATCAGAAGCTAGAAATGGCTAAGCTTAGTGAGGAAGACCTGCTGAAAGCCAAGACAGGCTGAAAGCTAGGCCTCTTGCACCAAACAGCCAAGCTGTGAATGCAAAGGAAAAGTTCTTGAAGGAAATAATAGTATATACTGCAAAGGAAAAGTTCTTGAAGAAAATAATAATACTAATACTCCAGTGAACGCAAGAATAAGAAAGCAAAACTGCCTTACTGCTGAAATGAGAGAGTTGGAGTGATCAGGATAGAACATGAAACCAGCCACAACATTCCCTTAAGCCAAAGTCTAATTCAGAGCAAGACCCAAACTCTCTTCCAGTCCATGAAAGCCGAGAGAGGTGAAGAAGCTGCAGAGGAAACGTGTGAAACTAGCAGAGGTTGGTTTGTGAGGTTTAAGGAAAGAAGCTGTCTCCATAACATAAAAGTGCAAGGTGTAGCAGCAAACCCTGATGGAGAAGCTGCAGCAAGTTATCCAGAAGATCTAGCTAAGATCACTGATGAAGGTGGCTACACTATACAATAGATTTTCAGTATAGATTAAATAGCCTTCTATTGGAAGCAGATGCCAACTAAAACTTTCATAGCTAGAGAGGACTGACTCCAACTTTGAAAGAAGTTCTACTGTGGGTAAAATGCTATCCAATAGCATCACATACTACAGAGAAATCTTTCATGAAAGGGAGAGCTAATCGATGTGGCAAATTTCACTGTTGTGTTCTTTTAAGAAACTGCCACAGCCACTCCATCCTTCAGCAACCACCACCTTGATCTGCCAGCAGCCATCAACACCGAGGCAAGACCCTCCACCAGTAAAAAGAGCGTGACTCACTGAAGTCTCAGAAGATCGTTAGCATTTTTTTAAAATGAATTATTTTAAAATTAAGGTAGGTACATTTTAGACATAACGCTATTGCACACTTAGTAGACTACACTGTAGTGTAAACATAATGTTTTTATGCACTGCAAAACAAACAAAAAACAATGTGTGTGACTCACTTTATTGCAGTGGTGTGGAACTGAAACTGCAATATCTCTGAAGTACACCTGTATTGGGTATCAGGCATTGAGCTGAGTAAGATATGATCCCAGGTTATCACAGATAGAATCGCCTGAACACCGTTCATGTCATCAGCCTTTCCAGACTAAATTTAATGCCTCCAAACAATCTATGAACTATGATTCTTTATTTCCATCTTATGGACTGGGAATCTGGAACTGAGAAACTTTGGAAGACTTGCCCCAAGTCACATGGTTTTTAAATATGGATGACATCTCCAGTCTGTGTCTCTGGAAGTCATGTCTGACATCTCATCTGGAGCTGGGCGAGCTCCTCAGCCCAGCCTGGACCCAGGCTTGTCTGGGATCCATGCCACACACCCAGTCCACACACCTGAACATAGCCAGGGAAGCCAGAGGGGTTGTTCCCAAATCGTATCCTCTTACCAGATCTCTCGTGAATCTTCTCAGAGCTACTTGCTTTTCCCGGGGGGCACAGCTGTTTCCCATCGTTCTGTGAGCCAGATGCTTCTGGCACTCCCTTCAAGTCATTTCCTTCCTCTGCTGGCTTCTCGGGCATGATCTTTATAATATGAAGGTCACAGATAAACAGTATCAGTGACATTTCTACAGTGCTTTAGAGCTTACAAAGTGTCTTCACATGCATTACCTTAATCAATGTTCTCAACAACGCTGGGAGAGTTACACTTGCCTAAATTAGGAGAAACCTGGGAAGTTAGAAGCGAAAGGAATGGCCTAAATGAATGGGGTTTCCAGGGCTAGAATGCTTATCTTCACACTCTTTTAACATTCGTGCAAACAGCAGAAATCTCCATGTAATTGAGAGTATGGTATACAGAAGTTTTGGAGACTAGCATTCTAAGAATTCACAAGGTCTACAAAAGGAAAAGCTTCTATAAAATACAAGGGATCCCAACATAAGCTTGTAGACAGCTGCTGAGAGAGTAAATGTAAAGACATAGAGAGGGGACAAAACACTGCTGGGAAAGATGGTGTGGGGAGATGAATACAGGGAAGAGAGAGGGAAAGAAATGGTTTGCTGAAATTAATCTAGACATCAAAGAAAGCAGTACCAGATATGACATACCACCCTACTGAGGCACCAACATTGAATGTGGAATTCAGTGAGGTGGTGCCCATAACAATTCTGGTTGCATTGGGATGTGTCACTGACCAACAATCTTAAGCTATCAGTTTTCGTTTTGTTTTGTTTTGAGACGGAGTCTCGCTCTGTCGCCAGGCTAGAGTGCAGTGGTGCGATCTCTGCTCACTGCAATCTCCCCCTTCCCGGTTCAAGCGATTCCCCTGCCTCAGCCTCCCGAGTAGCTGGGACTACAGGCAGGCACTACAACGCCCCGCTAAGTTTTGTATTTTTAGTAGAGACGAGGTTTCACCATGTTGGCCAGGATGGTCTCGATCTCTTGACCTCGTGATCTGCCCACCTCGGCCTCCCAAAGTGCTGGGATTACAGTCGTGAGCCACCACGCCCTCGGCCTTAAGGTACCCTTAAGGTACATTTTACTCAGCTTCCTCACTTATGAAATAGTGAACAACACATGTAAAATAGGCTAAGGGAAATTCCTCTCTGAGCTTGTAAACACTGTTTAAATGTAATAATAATAACAATTAATACCTTTCTGGAGCTTGCTTTGAATTTGGTCTCCACACTGGCAACCCAGCTCCCAGATCCCTTTACCCTCTAAACCAGAGTTGAATCTGCACTTGTGGGATCACTCATTCAGGGGCCTCCGAGAGATCTTCTGGGCTGGGACTGGGGCTTCCCAGATGCCCCAGGTCCAGACAAGGCCCTCAAGGATCTCACAGTATGGAGGGGCCAACAGTCAAAGCGATTCCTAAGCCATGTGAGTGGCCCCGGTAACAGAGCAGAGGCCAGCTGGTCCTTCCTGTTGTGAGAGTGGGTGTCTCAACGGAAGCACCAGGAGGCCCTATGGGGTGAAGCCCTAGTGAGTAACATCTGAACTTCATAAACAAATGCAAACGTGAATGAGGTTTAAATGGCTTGGAGCTCTGGATTAGACTACCACTGCCACTGCGCCTCAGGAAAATTCTTTAACATCTCTGTACCCTGATAGCCTCATTTTATTATTATGTTGCTGATAACTGTGATCTAAAACATGAACTATGATTCTTTACTTTCATTTCATGGACCAGGAATCTGGAGCTCAGAGAACTTAGAAGATTTGCGCCAAGTCACATGGCTTTTATATGGATGACAACCAAAGTGTGTGACTTGTTATTCTTTGGAGAGAATAACAGAAACAACGTCATAGAGGTCTTCTTATGGATTAAATTAATTAATCCATGTGAACTGCTTAAAATAGTATCTGGCATCACTATGAAAACAAAAGAAGTATTAAGGATCACAACTGTTAGTATTATCAAGCCGTCGATGCTACATCTGGTGTTGTGATAGACATGGGGAGAAGGAGGCAGTGAGGACATTTTTGATATTCTCCCGCTCTTACCAGTGTTCACATCCGTGGAGGGACAAAGGTTCTCTGGTCCTTTAGATTTGAGAGATACTCACCTTCGGGATGGTTCTCTGGAGCCTGCCAAAAGTCATCTGAGGATGTTCAACTGAAAGAGAATACATCAGAATTTTTCTTTGTTGGTAAAGATTTCCAAACCCTAGAGAGACTTCTGTAGCATCAGGGCATTCTGCAGCAGAGGGTTATGAGTCCACTGATTGTTGAGGAGTTATTTGAGATTTGCTTCTGAATTATGTTTACTCATGGTTGGTTCACTTATCTGTGGCATCAATTCAGAATTTTCCATCTCATAGTTTATCAAATGGGGGTTAAACCCCATCACAGTCTCATCTTATTCCATTACGTATCTTTTACTTTTTCCCAAATAATTAAATTGATTGGTTGGGAATCTGAACTGTACCCACTCAAGATGTGCAACAACTAAAAATCACTGTACACTTCAAATGGGTGAATCTTATGGTATGTCAATTAAGCTGTTAAATGTGTGATGAACCATGGATGATTTAGTCCAGTGGCTCTGAAATATTTTCAGTATAAAGACACTCCTTTAAAGTCAAAAGCTTGGCAGATACTCAAGCACTGGCTTTTCAGACCTCTTGTAGTGATTGTGGGAGATTGTAGAATCTGGCCTGTTTGTTGGGGAGTAATAGGTCTGTTGGAGACAGTTTGGACATTCTGACCTTGTCTTATGATTGTATTGTCAGAGCAGAAGAGCCGGGAAACACATATGACCCCTTTATATTCCTGAATTGCACAAAGCTGTCTACCCAAGAACCTGTCTTTTTTTCACCCCATGTTATCTCTGCTCACTGACAAGTGGGAAAGCTCTCTTTGTGTTGGATGAGGGATCACTCTTTCAAACTCACTTCCAAGCTCATCACGGAGAATCGGGGTTGTTTGGGAATGAGAAGACTATTTGGTTTTAATAAAATATAGAGAAACAGCGATCTTTATTACACAATGTGTTCATCACCCTCACTCCTGAGATACCTATCCAATACCTACATGCTGTTAATGAAACAAACTCTGGAAGTTTTTGGCGGCTCTACGCTTTTAACATTTTCTTTTTGTTTTTCACTTTTAACATTTTCTTAACTGTCCTTTGATTCATTAACAGTGTTTAGGAAGAACAACATGTCCTTTAAAAAAGAAATATTTCAAACACACAGAAAAGTATAGGGAATAATATTGAGTTCAGTTGCATCTCAACATTACCCCACGACTATGTTAGATCTGATTTATTTATTCAGAATATTAGAAATACTAGAAACGGCCGGGTGCAGTAGCTCACACCTGTAATCCCAGCACTTTGGGAGGCTGAGGTGGGTGGAATACCCGAGGTCAGGAGTTTGAGAACAGCCTGGACAACCTGGTGAAACCCCGTCTCCACTAAAAATACAAAAATTAGGTGGGCATGGTGGCGGGCGCCTGTAATCCCATCTACTCAGGAGGCTGAAGCAGGAGAATCGCTTGAGCCCGGGAGGCAGAGGTTGTACGTGGGCTGAGACTGTGCCATCGCACTCCAGCCTGGGCGACAAGAGCAAATCTCCAGTTCAAAACAAAAACAAAAACAAAACGAAACACACTATCAACAAGTCATGACTGAAGCTGTCTGTGCAGCACTCACCAATCCCTGCCCCCGCTCCTTCTCCATTTACAGCCAGTCTTCTCAATTTGATGGCTTTTTATTCGCATTCATGTTTTCATGCATTTACCATTTACTTATTATCCATAAAAATACGTATTCTTGTTTTGCGTGTTTTAAAATTTTATGAATGGCCTCTGTAGTTAACTTTCTGTGTGCAATTTTTTTTTTTTTCACTCAGCCCTGATGTGTATGAGGGAACAAATGCCTGAGGATCTTTTCCACATAGCTGAGCTGAAAAGCAGTTGGGCTTGAGGAGACCCTTTCCAGTCCCTTCCCGTCTACTCACCCTCATTCCCACGGTTATGGTCATTATCAGAATCATTCCTCTGAGAGTCTGTGGCCCGTTCATTACGCATGAAAGGTGGGAGGGTGACGTTGAAACCTAGAAAGAAGCAAAATGTTTATTCCTTAAGGGACAAACTTAGGCCTGGCACAGTGGCTCATGTCTGTCGTACCAGCACTTTGGGAGGCTGAGGCGGGAGGATTGCTTGAGGCCAGGAGTTCAAGAAGAGCCTGGGTAACACAGAGAGACCCCCACATCTACAAAATATAAAATAAAATTAGTTGGGCATGGTGGCATGTGCCTGTAGCCTCAGCTACTCCATAGGCTGGGCAGGAGGATTGCTTGAGCCCAGGAGTTCGAGGCTGCATTGAGCTATGATTGCACTACTGCACTCTAGCCTAGGTGACAGAGTGAGACTCTGACTCCAAAAGAGAGAGAGAGAGAGAGACAGAGAGAGACAAGACCAGAGGAGGAAGGGAGGGTGGGAGGTGTGCTGCGATGCCACAGAGACAGTTGGGCTCATCAGAACAGACGCCTATGGGAGAGAAACGTGCAGGATCCAGGTACGAGCTCCACTGTGGCCAGTCCCTGCCCTCAGCCCTGACAGGATACAGAAGAGCAGAGCACCCAGAAGCTGCCTTGCCATTTTTCCCTGCACAAAAGGAAAACGTGGGGTACTTTCTGCAGTCTAAGAAGTAGCCTAGGCAGGAAAAGGGATGCTCATGTGTCCCCAGACTTGTCTGTTCCTAGAACTTTCTGTTACCTAGTTTAGTCATGGCCTCATACTTTCTCTTCACATGCACACAGCTGATTTTCTCCGAGTATTTCATCTTTTCCCACTCTTCCTTAGAGAAGTATTTGGCAATATCACCGAAGGCCTAGGAAAAAAGAAAGAAATTCTGGCAGTGACTCAGCTAGGCATGTCTGCCATTCAGCTGGAGCCGCTTCCTGTGTGCTGGATCTGGGAAGTGGGGATGATAATCCGTCCTGGTTGATGCCATGGCTAACTGACAGAACATGGGGACCTTCCCTAGCTTCTCCCCTGCCACACAGTAGGGCTTCAATGATGCTGGCTGGCTCTCTTCTCACCTTGCAGAATGGAGTGAGAGTTATCAAATGTAGAGCAAAGTCACAGACTTGTCTCCAGGGATACTAGGTGTTGACAGAGCGAGGGTGGGAGGCTCCCAAGGATCTAGATCTCCCTCGAGACCCTGCTCCTTGTCCCCAGTACCTCTGTCCTCCCCTCCTTAGAAACCTGGTCACCCTACTCTGTCCCCTGGATCACTGCTCTGCCCCCTCCAGGTCACCTCACCTTGCTTCTCTTCTCTGATGCTTTATCATCATCCCTGGGTCTCTTTGCAAAGGTGTCGTCTCTGTTCATGGCACCAGGAGCAGTCTGACCTGCAAGAGAAACAGCCTGAGTCTTTCCAGTCCTGGGGAGGGAGAAATCTGTGAAGGCCGGCCACACTCAGTCACCTGGAATCAGGTGTTGCATTTCTGCATCCGGGGCTTATCTGTCCGTGAGTAAGGACATGGGGAGAAGTCAGATGAAAACAGGGAGCCAGGGGCCTCTGGGAGAAGTATTGATTGGGGATGACAAGTTTCCTATGGACATAGCAGCCTTGAGTCTTTGGGAGGGGGTTGGCTAATGTTGTTAGCAGTTTCCCTGGAGCTAGGCTTACCCTGAAAGACGTACAGACCCTTGTTGGGGAGGCAGGGACATGACTGTGTAATTTTATTGAGTGGGGGCGTTCTGACACCCCCACTCAATAAATAAAGGGAGGGAAGTGAGTCCCAGAGATAACATGGTCTCTCTGGTGATGGATATGATCAGGCAGAGGGATGGGGGGTTCTGTTCTGTTGATGAGAAATGAGCACGGCCAATATGAACGGATTTAGAGGCTATTACTGGGTTATTTGTAAATTATTAGAAGGAAGAGAACTAGAATCTCCAAGACTACAAGAGCCCGTCATCACTTAGAGAGAATGTGGAGCATTTCAAGTTGCAGCAATCGGCCAGGCATAGTGGCTCATGCCTGTAATCCCAGCATTTTGGGGGGCCGAGGCATGCAGATCGCTTGAGCCCAGGAGGTCGAGACCAGCCTGGGAAACATAGCAACACCGCCATCTGTACAAAAAAAAAAAAAAACCCACAAAAAAAATTAGCTGGGGATGGTGGCGAAGGCCTGTAACATCTCAGCACTTTAGCAGGCCAAGGGGGGGCGGATCGCTTGAGCCCACGAGGTCGATACCAGCCTAGCCAACCTAGCGAAACCCTCTACTAAAAAAAAAAAAAATTAAATAAAAAATATCGTGGGGGCAGGGTGGTGTGCGCCTGTAGTCCCGAGGCCGAGGCAAGAGGATCTCCTGAGCCCAGGAGGTCCAGGCCAGCCTGGCCAACATAGCAAAACCCCATTTCTACTAACAACAATAACAACAAAAAAATAGCACGGGCAAGGTGGCTCCTGCCTGTAGTTCCCAGGCCGAGGTGGGAGGATCGCTTGAGTCCAGGAGGTCAAGACCAGCCCGGCCAACATAGCAAAGCCCCGTCTCTACTAAAAACAAAAACAACAAACAAACAAACAAAAAAACAAAAAACTAGCAGGGATGGAATGGCACACACCTGTAGTCCTGAGGCCAAGGTGGGTGGATCCCTTGAGCCCAGGAGGTTGAGGCCAGCCTGGCCAACGTAGTGAAACCCGGCTTCTAATTTAAAAAAAAAAAAAAAATCGTGGGCAGGTTGGTGCACTTCTGTAGTCCCAGGGCCGAGGCGGAAGGATTGCTTAAGCCCAGGTGGTCGAGGCCAGCCTGGCCAACATAGCAAAACCGTCTGTACTAAAAAAATAAAAAATAAAAAATATTAGTGGGGTCGGGGTGGTGCGTGCCTGTAGTCCTGAGGCCGAGGTGGGAGCATTGCTTGAGCCCAGGCAGTTGAGGCCAGCCTGGTCAACATGGCGGTTACTGTCTCTACTAAGAAAAATAAAAAATAAAAAAAATTAGTGAGGGCGGGGTGGTGCGTGCCCCTAGTCCCGAGGTCGAGGCGGGAGGATTGCTTGAGCCCCCGGTCTCTACTAAAATACAAAAATAAAAAAAAATTTCTAGGGGTTGGATGACGCAGGCCTGTAGACCCGAGGCTGAGGTGAGAGGATCCTCCAAGATGATCGTCCTGAAAGGCATTAGTTGTCTTTCAGTCCTCAAGATTTTCAGAACCCCAAGCACTTGAGGGCCCTACAGAGGCTTCCTCCTTTTCTATCTGCCCCCATTAGCCCATCTAGGGTGCCCCTTCAAGAGAACCTACCTCAGAAACAAAGCAGTGGTGGCGAGATCGGCAGCAGTTGGTGACAAAGTGTGGCTGGAGGAGGAGAACATATTCTGCAATGTCACTGCCCCAGGATGATGGACCAATCAGGGCAGTTAGTGAACTCCATCTGGCCAATCAGAAGTCAGAACAGTAGGCGGGAGGCGCGAAGCTGATGTGGGGTCTATCAGTTGAGGCTCCAGGGACAGAACCTTCTCAAAGTGGGGCAGAGACTCTGATTTTCCCACCTAAAGCATCCCCTGGGATTGGCTACTCCAAGTTCAGAGTACGCATGCTCTGATATTCTCTTTAGCTTCTTCCAAAATCAGAGTACGCATGTGCTGATTTTCTCTTTCCATTTTTTCCTATCCCTCCCCACCCCGCCCCCCGCAGTGCATTTGTTATCCAGTTTTAATAAGTAGTGTATATGAAGCAGGTCGTCATCTCAACTCCTTCCTGTCAGTTTCTAACTTTTTCAGGTATGGGATTTTTCCTAGGAACTCTGTAGTAACGTCAGAAATTTGGGCCGGGCGCGGTGGCTCATGCTTATAGTCCCAGCACATTGGGAGGCCACAGCTGGTGGATCGTTTGAACCCGGGAGGCAGAGGTTGCAGTGAGCCACAATCACGCCACTGCACCCCAGCCTGGACAACAGAGCGATACCCTGTCTCTTATCTCTACAAAAAATAAATAAAATTAGCGAGGTGGGGTGGTGTGCCTGTAGTCCCAGTTACTCAGGAGACTGAGGATCGCTTGAGCCCAGGAGTACGAGGTTGCAGTGACCATGATCCAGCCACTGCTGCCTACCTTGGCCACAGAGCGAGATCTTGTCAGAAAAAAAAAAAAGAGAGAGAGAGAGAGAGAAAGAAAGAAAAATTTCAATGAGCCAGTCCCAGTGGCTCATGCCTGTAATCCCAACACTTTGAGAGGCTGAGGCAGGAGGTGGAAGGATCACTTGAGGACAGAAGTTCCAGAACAATCTGGGGTGCATAGTGAGACCCCCAGCTCTATAAAAAATTTTTTATAAAGAAATTCAAACTAAAAAAACCAAAAACAAACTTCTATATATGTTTTTTTCTAGAAGACCAAAGAACCAGAAATATATTTTACCCATTGATATTAATAATGTTTATCGTAATAGTATTAAAAAGAGTATGTAATTAGGGCCCACTGTGTTCATCAGGGAGCTCATAAGTCAATTTGTCTAAGAAATTTCCCCTACCCCCTTCCCTAGTACCTCCAACATGTCCCCGTTCCTCTCTGGGCTTTCCATCTACAGCCCTGATCTCTCTAAGATCCTCCCAGGATGACAGCAAGCTCTCTTAGGGCAGGGACAGGGCAATGGCCCTTTAGCCCAGCCCAAAGCCCTTTATGTGCATCTTCCCATTAGTTTTCACAACCTTCTCTTGAGTTAAATACTATTATCATCCCCAGTGTGCAGATGTTGAGACTGAGGCTCAGAGAATTAAGCAGTCTGCTCAAGGTCACATAGTCAGTGGGTGACAGAGCTGGGATTCACCCCCAAGATGAATTGAGTCCAAAGTCTGTGCTTTTATTTACGTATTTATTTATTTTTAATTAAAATAATTTTTTAAGAGATGGGGTCTTGCTATGTTGTCCCTGCTGATCTGGAAGGAACTCCTGGCCTCAAGCAATCCTCCTGCCTTGGCTTCCCACAACACTGGGATTACAGGAGTGAACCACCCCACGCCCGGCCTCAAAGTCTGTGCTTTTAATTACTCTTCTATATTGCCTCGACTATTTGTTGAATGAATGAATGCATCTTACAACGGCAAAGGTTCTTTAATATAATTTACATGACTCCTTACAATCACCCCAAATTCCCTCTGGCTGCTGAAACAAATTACCACAAACTTTGTGGCATAAACAACATCAATTTATTCTCTCACAATTCTGGAGCCCAGAAATCTGAAATCAGTTTCACTGAGTTGCAATCAAGTTGTCGGCAGGGCTGTACACCTCTAGAGGCTCTAGGAGAGAACCTGTTCCTTGCCTCTTCCAGCTTCCCGTGATTGCCAGCATTTCTTGGCTTGTGGCTTGATCTGGGTTGGCTCTGTGTCCCCACCCAAATCTCATCTCGAATTGTCTTCATTTGTTTTCTGTTACTGTAATTGAATACCACAAACTGGGTAATTTATAAAGGATAGAAGTTTATTTGGTATACAGTTCTAGAGGCTAGGAGTCCAAGAGCATGGCGCTGGCATCTGGTGAGGGTTGTGCCACGGTGGAACGATGAAAGGCAAAAGCAAGTGCAGGAGACAGACAGAGAAAATGTGGCTAAGCTCCCTTTTATAACAAACCCAGTCTCGTGATAACTAATCCACTCTTATGATAATGGCATTAATCACTTCCTGACAGCCCCACCTCTTAATATTGTTAAACAATGGCAATTAAGTTTCAACACATGTTTTGGTGGGGACATTCAAACCATGGCAGTCATACTGCCTTCTTCTCTTCTGTCTGTGTCAGATCTCCCTGCCTCAATCTGATAAGGACATTCATTATTACATTTAGGGCCCACCCAGATAATCCAGGAGAATCTCCCCATCTCAGGATCTTTAACATAATCACTTTTTTTTTTCTGAGACTGAGTCTGGCTCTGTCGCCCAGGCTGGAGTGCAGTGGCATGATCTCAGCTCACTGCAACCTCTGCCTCCTGGGTTCAAGCAATTCTCTGCCTCAGGCTCCTGAGTAGCTGGGATTACAGGTGCCCGCCACCATGCCCAGCTAATTTTTGTATTTTTAGTAGAGACGAGGTTTCACCATACTGGCCAGGCTGGTCTTGAACTCCTGACCTCGTGACCCACCCACCTCGGCCTCCCAAAGTGCTGGGATTACAGGCATGAGCCACCACACCTGGCCAAAATAATCACTTTTTTTGTTGTAAGCTAACACTCACAGGTTCGAGGGGTTACCATGTAGCTATCTTTTGGAGGGGCGTTGTTCAGTCTACCACAGCCTGCCCTCTGGCCCCCAAGGATTCACATCTCTCCCACATGCAAAATACATGCACCCCATCCCCAAATCCTCAAATGTCTCAAACTGTGCAACATTAGCTGAAGTCCATCTTATCCATATAAGATCAGCTCAAAAGTACCAAGTCTCCTCATCTAAAACCGATATGGATGAGACTCTGGTTATGAAACATCCTGGGGCAAAATTCTCCTGCTGTGAACTTGTGACACTGGAAAACAAGTTATCTGTTCCAAAAATACAGTGGCGGGACAGGTGTAGGATAATAGTTACAGATATTTCCATTTCAAATGAGAGAAAATGGAAGAAAGGAAGGAGTCACTGCTTCCAACCATTTTGAAATCTAGCAGGACAAATTCCACTTGGTTTCAAGGACTCAGAATAATCCTCTGTAGCTTGAAGCTCTCCCCTCTGGTCCCATAGCCCTCCTCTCAGAATGTATGTCACAGTGATTCACACCCTTAGACCAGCAGGTCCTTTTGTATCTTTCCCAGATAATATCATTTCTATTACCGGCTATGGCTAAGCATAGTGGAAGAGCTCCTTGAGTCACGTGCCTAAACTCTTCAGCACTAGCAAACACGGCCACATTCTTGACTTTCTCTCTAGAGCATACCTTCCTGACAGTGCCTCTCCTAATTTTAGTGTCTTTTGCAATCTTGATAGGCTGAGAATTTCCCTGGATCCTTTTTGCTTAACAGTCGTTTCCTCAGTTTATCCCTTTCCTGTAACATTTTACTAGAAGTTGAAGTCCAATATAAAAATGAAAAATATAGGACTAAGTCGGGAGGTAAAAAAATGATGGACTTTCTAGGCAAGTTGTTTAGGGTTTATGAAGGATGAGCCTTGGGAAGGGAGTCTTATATATGATCACCTTGGTAGGATTGAAAAGAAATTTTTCATCAGTTTTTCCAAAAATCGACCATTAGTGTCAAGGGTGCACTGAAGCAGGGCGAGTCTACTCCTCTAGGTTTGAAATAGGTTTTCTTAACATGTTGATCTGTTCTTCTTTATCTTTTAAATAACCAGTCTAAAAAAAACAGGGATTTTGTGTTTTAAGATAGTTTCCTAACTGCATTTATTAGGTTTTGGTTTTTGTTTTTGTTTTCTGAGATGGAGTCTCACTCTGTTGCCCAGGCTGGAGTGCAGTGGTGTGATCCCGCCACTGTAGTAAACAAGGTTGCTCACTGCAACCTGCACCTCTCAGGTTCAAGTGATTCTTGTGCCTCAGCCTCTCGAGTAGCTAGGATTACAGGTGCCCACCACCACGCCTGGCTAATTTTTGTATTTTTAGTAGAGATGGGGTTTCACCATGTTGGCCAGGCTGGTGTCCAACTCCTGACCTCAAGTGGTCTGCCTGCCTTGGCATCCCAAAGTGCTGGGATTACCGGCATAAGCCACTGCACCCAGCTATAATTAGCAATTGTACAATAAATTTAGTTTGTACAATGGTTTTGAACCAAGATCCCAAGCCTAGGGGCCACCAGGTAGACAAATCACAAGACTATGGGGCAATTGAATGAGACCTCTTGCAGTCTTTGAGTAGCATTTTAGGACTGGGTTGAATTAAAGTAGAATGCCAACTCTATAAAAGGGACCACTAGGTGAAGGAAAGGATTTGGGGGTCAGGTTCTGTCAAGCGAAAAATGTAGACATTAAGGGGATAAGAGTCTCATCATGATATGAAGAGTAATTCTGACATCTTGGGAAAAGCTGTCTACAGTGTGGAAACATCAACTTCTCATCCTGATTTGTCGTTCGAATGTCTCTGGTTATGGCATTGGACAGTTTGGTGAACTTTTCGTGTGGTCCATACCAGGCACGGGACTTGTTCCTTAAAATTTATGAACTTTTATCTTATAGGACTTGTAAATCAAAAATAAAATCCTAAGCCCCCTGCCCCCAACCATCTGAATAGACTGCCTCCTAAGCCAGGGCTCTTTTAAAATTTAACCCGAGAGACGGTTTCAGGCCATGACAGGAAGTGTGGGTCAGGCATGCCTTATTATACCTCTCTGGCATCAACATCAACACAGACTTGAAGTCTGATAAGAAACTTGTTGGCTGGGTGCGGTGGCTCACGACTGTAATCCCAGCACTTTAGGGGGCTGAGGAGGGCGGATCACAAGATCAGGAGATCAACACCATCCTGGCTAACACAGTGAAAACCCGTCTCTACTAAAAAATACAAAAAATTAGCCAGGCGTGGTGGCACACGCCTGTAGTCTCAGCTACTCGGGAGGCTCAGGCAGGAGAATCACTCGAACCCGGGAGCTGGAGGTTGCAGTGAGCGGAGAAGGAGCCACTTCACTTTAGCCTGGCAACATAGTGAGACTCCATCTCAAAAAAAAAAAAAAAAAAAAAAAAAACACCAAAAAAAAAAAAAAACAAAACATGTTACATGTTACAACTTATTCTCTCTGGAGCATAGTACCTGAAGGCTTCCTCTGCAAATAAGAGCTTAAAAAAAAACTAAGAACGACTCACTTCACATAATCAACTTTCACAATGGTTAAAGCAGACTCCTGCTTAGCAATGCACAAAAATACTCCTTTGTGATCCATTCATTTTACTGCTGTTGACTTTCTTGCTTTTGCTTTCAGACAGAGACACTCTCCTTTGACCAAACTTGAGTGGGGCTCCTCTGAGTCCTGTTTCTGACTAGGTCCCAACCTCAGGCTCTGTCCTTCATCCAGGGACTCTGCCCATTTAGCCTGTTTCAGCAAAAATCCTGTCAAGTCAGTTTAGCCAGAATCCCCTGCACCTGAGATTTCCTCCAAGTAATTTCCCATCTTCTGACCCCCGGCTCCTACTCCCTGACTACAAATCCCCACTTGTCCTTGGTGGAGATGAAGTCGATCCTAACATCACTCTGTCACCGCAAGACCCCATTGCAGTGGTCCCTGTACCTATCACAGTAGTTCCTGCTGTGAGTAAAGTCACCCTTACGATCTTTTTTTCTTATTTTCAGAGACAAAGTCTCATTCTGTCACTCAGGCTGGAGTGCAGTGACACAATCCTAGCTCACTGCAGCCTCAAACACCAGAGCCCAAGCAATCTTCCTGCCCCAGCCTCCCAAGTAGCTGGGACTACAGGTACACATTACCAAATCCAGCTATTTTTTAAAAAATTCTCTACAGACCCAGGAACTTGATGTGCCTGTCTAATTTTTGTATTTTTTGTAGAGACGGGTTTTCGCCATGTTGCCCAGGCTGGTCTTGAATTCCTGGGCTCAACCAATCCTCTTGCCTCTGGCTCCCAAAGTGCTGGGATTACAGGCATGAGCCATTGCAGCTGGCCCTTCCTTACAGTCTTTAATAAGTGCAATAAATACTTGTTTGCTTTAACATTTCCCTGTGTCTTCAATCTCCTGAAGTGTTACATGCCTGACATTGCCTTACTCCACCAAATATAAAAATTCCTTTCTTTTGCTGGGTGCAGTGGCTTACCCCTATAATCCCAGCACATTGGGAGGCCAAGGTGGGCAGATCACCTCAGGTCAGGAGTTCGAGATCAGCCTGGCCAACATGGCAAAACCCCACCTCTACTAATTTTGTACTAAAAGTGCAAAAATTAGCCGGGCGTGGTGGTGTGTGCCTGTAGCCCCAGCTACTCAGGAGGCTGAGGAGAATCGCTTGAAACTGGGAGGCAGAGGTTACAGTGAGCCGAGATCATGCCACTGCACTCCAGCCTGGGTGACAAAGCGAGATTCTGTCTCCAAAAAAAAGAAAACAAATTCCTTTCGTTCAACACTTTGGAGTTATTACACTATTGTATCCTTGCCTCCAGTGTGGTGTTTGAGAGGCCTGATGAAGGTTTAAATATTTTTCCTTTGTAAGTAACCTGCTGTTTCTCTCAGATCATTTTAAAAATATTTTTTCTTTGTGTTCACAATTGTTCATTTCACTGTTCCTGTGTGTGTGTATCTGTGTGTGTACGAAGATCCCTTTAAATCTTAAGACATTTGTCTAAATCTGAGAAATTCTCACTCATTACTTGTTTAAGTACACTCTCCTTTTTAATGACTATATTCTTCTCTTATAAGGCTACTATTAGGTGTGTTTTGACATTTATTTATTTATTTATTTTTTATCAAGATGGTGTCTTTCTCTGTCGCCCAGGCTGGAGTGCAGTGACTCGATCTTGACTCACTGCACCTCTGCCTCCTCCTGAGTCCAAGCAATTTTCCTGCCTCAGCATCTTGAGTAGCTGGGACCACAGGCGTGTGACACTATGCCAGGCTAATTTTGTATTTTTAGTAGAGACAGGGTTTCACCATGTTGGCCAGGCTGGTCTCGAACTCCTGATCACAGGCGAGCTGCCTGCCTCAGCCTCCCAAGGTGCTGGGATTACAGGTGTGAGCCACCATGCCCGGCCTTTTATTTTTATTTATTTATTTATTCATTTATTTTTAGACAGTTTCACTGTTGTTGCCCAGGCTGAAGTGCAATGGTGTGATCTCACCTCACTGCAACCTCTGCCTCCCAGGTTCGAGTGATTCTCCTGCCTCAACCTCCTGAGTAGCTGGGCTTACAGGCATGCACCACGACGTACAGCTAATTTTGTATTTTTAGTAGAGATGGGGTTTCGCCATGTTGGCCAGGCTGGTCTCAAACTCCTGACCTCAGGGGATCCTCCCGCCTCGGTCTTCCAAAGTACTGGGATTACAGGCGTGAGCCACGGCGCCTGGTCTATGCGATAGTTTTTCTATATAACTCTTTGTTCCTGGGAAGATGTGTCAGCCCAGACGCTCCACATGAGTTTCAGGGTTTCTGGATTGATAAGTCATAGGTTACGGAGCCTCTAGAGCTGAGTTGAGCCAATTCTTCTTTCCAGTCCCTAGCCTAGGAGCCTCTACAGAAGCTTACAGAATTTCTGCCTTACAGCGTGAAGGGAGTCTACGGGTGAGTGATACTGGCTGTAATTGTGTAGCTCAGAGGGCAGATGGAGAGGTAGGAAAAGAATGCTCAGTTACTGGCCAGCTTTCACGAGTCTGCACTTTTTTTAGGAGCTTTCCAAGCCCCCTATTCCTTAATGTTATCACGCCACTTTGGGCTAGCACTGAGTCAGCCCTGCCAAGTCTGTGCTCTATATGTTAACAGAACAGGTAATAAGGCTTCCAGAAAACAAGGAGTAAAAAAAAGGATGCAACTTAGAAAGTTCCATCAGGGCTGATGCTCCATCTGTGGCCTCTGACCTTTTCCCACTCGAAGACATCTCATCCTCCAGTGGGGCCAAACCGTCAAGGGTTTTGTTACTGGGAACTGTTCTGAACTCCCAAATAGCTGGGATTTCAGGCGCCCACCACCAACCCCTAATAGAGACGGGGTTTCATCTTGTTGGCCAGCTTGGTCTCAAACTCCTGACCTCAGGTGATTTGCCTGCCTCAGCCTCTCAAGGTGCTGGGATTACCGGCGTGAGCCACAGTGCCTAGCCTTTTTTTTTTTCTTTTCTTTTTTTTTTTTTTTTTTTTTAAGACAGTTTCACTATTGTTGCGCAGGCTGAAGTGCAACGGTGTGATCTCACCTCACTGCAACCTCTGCCTCCCAGGTTCAAGTGATTCTCCTGCCCCAACCTCCTGAGTAGCTGGGGTTACAGGCGTGCACAACCACACCGGGCTAATTTTTGTGTTTGCAGTAGAGATGAGGTTTCACCATGTTGGCCAGGCTGGTCTCAAACTCCTGACCTCAGGTGATCTGCCTGCCTTGGCCTCCCAAAGTGCTGGGATTACAGGTGTGAGCCATGGCGCCTGGCCCAGTCTATTTTCTATCTCTGGAACTTCTTTTCTTTTCTTTTTCTTTCTTTTTTTTTTGAGTCGGAGTCTAGCTCTGTTGCCCAGGTTGGAGTACAGTGGCATGATCTCGGCTCACTGCAACCTCCGCCTCCCAGGTCCAAGTGATTCTCCTGCCTCAGCACGGCTAGTAGCTAGGATTACAGGCATGCGCCACCGTGCCTGGCTAATTTTTGTATTTTTAGTGGAGACGGGGTTTCATCACATTGGCCAAGCTGGCCTCAAACTCGTGACCTCAGGTGATCCGCTCACCTCGGCCTCCCAAAGTACTGGGATTACAGGCGTGAGCCACTGCGCCTGGCCTATCTCTGGAGCTTCTATTGGGTGAATGTTGAAACTTCTGGGATCTATTCTCCATTTCCTTTATTATTTTTCTTTCGTGCTTTCTATTTCGTAATCCTTTTCTGCTATACGGTGAAGTAGTGCCATGCCTAAACACATTTTTTCATTGGGTTGTTCCAGTTTCTCTTATAGATAGGCAAAAGCTTTGTTGTATATTAGAGATGGTAACTCTTAATTTATTGGGGATGCTTCACCAATTTCCCCAACATTTGCCTTTTTAAACAGTTATTTATGGTGTCTTTTGAATTAGATGATACTTTAATTTTTACATCTTTATGTCAGATTCATTGTTTATAGCCTTGGTGTAATGTCAGGAAGTGCCTATGCCAACTCAAGGTGTCTTACACTGTAACGTTTTCCTAAATTTTCATCTAGTTCTTTATGATTTCACGTTTTCACATTTAAGTCACTGAATTTTTAGAATTTATTATTTTATGTGGTTGAAAGTAAGGATTTAATCTTTAGTTTTTCAAATGGATAGACACTTGTCAAGCAGTCATGTATCATACAACCCATCATCTTTTGCCCACTGTTTGGAAATGCATGCTGAAGTTTGCACATAGATTAGTCTGTTTCTTGACCTTCTATTTTGTTTCACTATTAAATGTTTCTGTGTGTATTCATTTTTGATTGCTACTGCAACAAATTTCCAATAGCTTAGACAACGCTGAGGGCGGTTGCTCACGCCTGTAATCCCAGCACTTTGGGAAGCTGATACGGGCGGATTGCTTGAGGTCGGGAGTTCAAGACCAGCCTAGCCAACATGGCGAAACCCCCCCTCTACTAAAAATACAAAAATTAGCCAGGTGTGGTGGCATACAGCTGAAATCCCAGCTACTTGGGAGGCTGAGACAGGAGAATCACTTGAACCCGGGAGGCAGAGGTTGTAGTGAGCTGAGATCACCCCACTGTGCTCCAGCTTGGGCAACACAAGTCAGACTGCACCTCACAATATATATATGTAGCTAAGACAATTTTTGGAAAAGAAGAATAAGGTGGGAGGAATGGCTCTACCATATTTCAATACTTCTTATATAGCTACAGGAATCAAGTCTGTGTAGTATTGGGAGAAGAATAGACACACAGATCACTGGAACAAAATAGAGAACCTAGAAATAGCCCCACACTGATTTTTTTACAAAGAGGCAAAATAAGGAAGGGTTGTCTGCTTAACAAATGGTGCTGGAGCAGTTTCATATCCATAGGTCAAAAAAAAAAAAAGCCTAATCTTTGTACCTTTATACAAAAAAACAAAAACAAAAACAAAAACAAAAACAAAAAACAACTCAAGTGGATCATAGACTTAAATCTAAAATATAAAACTAAAAAAAGACTTTTACAAGAAAGCATAGGAGAAACATCTGAGATCTAGGGCATAGTGAATGGTTCAAAAAGCATAATCCATAAGGAAAACAAATAAATTGGATTTCATCCCATTTAAAAGTTTTGCTCTACAAGAAATCTTGTTAAAATGATGAAAAAAAGGGTATGACCCAGGGGAAATGTTTGCAAACCACATATCTAAGAAAGGACTCACATCCAGAATATATAATGTATATGTATAGTACTCTCAAAACTCACTGGTAGGCTGAGCATGGTGGCTCAGGCTTGTAATCCCAGCACATTGAAAGGTTGAGGTGGACGGAGGGCAGATCCCTTGAGGCCAGGAGTTCGAGACCAGCCTGGGCAACATGGCAAAAAAAACATCTCTACTGAAAACACAAAAATTAGACAGGCATGATGATGCCTGCCTGTAATCCCAGCTACTCAGGAGGCTGAGGCATGAGAATCACTGGAACCTGGGAGGTGGAGGTTGGAGTGAGCCAAGATCATTCCACTGCACACCAGCCTTGGTAACAGAGTGAGACTCTTTCTCAAGAAAAATAATAATAATAATAATAATAAACCTCAATGGTAAAAAATACAAATAATCCAATTAGAAAATCATGAAAAGATGTGAACATACATTTCACTGAAGAAGAAATAAGCAAATAAGCACATGAAAAGATATTCAACACTCATTTGCTTTATTGGATGCAAATTAAGACCACGATGAGGTATCACTACACACTTATTACAATAGCTAAAATAAAAGACATAGCAACAACACCACATGGTGACAAGGATGCAGAGAAACTGGACACTTCATTTAGTGCTGCTGGGAAGGTAAAATCTTACAGCCACTCTGGAAAGCAGTTTGGTAGTTTCTTATAAAACTAAACATGCAATGACCATACAATTCAACAATTACACTTCAGAGAAATTAAAATGTATGCCCATCCAGAAACTTGTACATAATTGTTCATAGCAGCTTTACTTGTAATAGCCAAAAGCTGGAAATAATCAATATGTCCTACAATAAGCGAATGGCAGAACTGTGGTACATCCATCCCATGGAATACTACTCAGTAATAAAAATGAACTATTTACTGGGCCCAGTGGCTCCCATAGGTAATCCCAGCACTTTGGGAGGCCGAGGCAGGCGGATCACGACATCAGGAGTTCGAAACCAGACTTGCCAATATGTTGAAACCCCATCTCTACGACTAATACAAAAATTACCAGGGTGTGGTGGCGCACGCCTGTAGTCACAGCTACTTGGGAGGCTGAGGCAGGAAAATCACTTGAACCCAGGAGGCAGAGGTTGCAGTGAGCCGAGATCATGCCACTGGACTCCAGCCTGGGCGACAGAGCGAGACTCTGTCTCAACAACAACAACAACAACAACAACAACAATGAACTATTGATATACAAATATTAATATCTTGGAGGAATCTCCGTGGAATTATGCTGAGTGAAATAAGCCCCTAAAACGTTATATACTACAAGATTTCATTTGTACAGCATTGTAGAAAAGACAAAATTGTGGAAATGAAAAACAGATTAGTGGTTGCCAGGGGTTAGGGGTGGTGGATGGGAGGAGAGTGAGTATTACTAAAAATGAGTAGCACGAGGAATAGCATTGTGGTGATGGAAATGTTCTGTACCTCGTTTTTCTTTTTTTTTTTCCCAAGAGGGATTCTCAGTCTGTCACCTAGGCTGGAGTGAAGTGGCACGATCTCGGCTCACTGCAACATCTGCCTCCCAGGTTCAAGTAATTCTCCTGTCTTGGCCTCCAATGTAGCTAGGACTACAGGCACCCACCAACTCACCTAGCTAATTTTTGTATTTTTAGTAGAGACCGGGTTTCTCCATGTTGGCCAGGCTGGTCTCAAACTCCTGACCTCAAGTGATCTGCCCATCTCGCCCTTCCAAAATGCTGGGATTACAAGCATGAACCACTGCACCTGGCCATGTTCTGCACATCAAAATACTTTCACTGAATATAGATGCCTTTACATTCTCTTACTTATGTTACAAAGCAAAAGGCAGGTTCAAAAACGTTGTTCTATTATATATCAACTGAAAAAACATAGATTTTTGTATCAACTGAAAAACACATATATTCCAGAAAAAGGTTTTGAAGACACATGGGAGTGGAATGTGCCTGCATTAAGAGCAGAGCTTTTACAGGACCACCTGTCTCCAGCCGGCTCCCAGGGACCAGTGAAAACAGCTGTTACCCTCAGAATGACAAGATGATCTTCTTATTGATTTCACTGGACTCTCGAATCTCATCCTCCTTGACCACCAGCAGAGGCAAAACCTGATGATGTCACCATGGGTTGGCTTGGCCAGAAGCCCATAATCTCGAAGTCGTAGACATACCTTCCAAGCATCACAATCTTTGGTTTCTTTAATAACAATAGCATTTAATAATTCTTTTCCTCCTGGGCAGAGTGGATCACGCCTGTAATCCCAACATATTGGGAGGCCGAGGCAGGTGCATCACCTGAGTTCTGGAGTTCGAGACCAGCCTGACCAACATGGTGAAACCCCATCTCTACTAAAAATTCAAAAATTGGCTGGGAATAGGGGCACGTGCCTGTAATCCCAGCTATTCAGGAGGCTGAGGCAGGAGAATGGCTTGAACCCAGGAGGCAGAGGTTGCAGTGAGCCAAGATCGTGGCATTGCACTGCAGCCTGGGCAACCAGAGTGAACCTCTGACTCAAAAAAATAAATAAATGAATACATAAAATAATCATTTTCCTCTTACGGCATGCCGTCACAGCATCAGAAGGTAGCTTCATGGGTTCATTTCTCAAGATAATACCCTTGAGATAAAAACCTTGCATTTTCAGCAAGGTTTTCTTCTTCTAAAACCTCAAGGGCTGCGGTGGCCACTCAGCAGCCTAGTGGATTGCCACCGTATGTGGACCCACGTTCTCCTGGCTTAATGGTCAGCATTATGTCATCGTCCCACAGCACTGCAGACATAAGCGTGTCAGCCCCCAGAAAGGGCCTTTCCAAGGAGGTCTATATCAGGTCTGACATTTTCATGATCAACAGCCAGCCATCTACCAGTTCTGGCCAGTCCTATCTGTATTTCATCAGCAATGAACAGAACCAAGCTGGGAGCACGAGATGGGACGAGGATAAGTTAAAATACCACAAAGCTTACTGTTCTTATGGAGATTCAGCTGGTCGTCCTTTCCTTTCCTTTCCTTTCCTTTTTCCTTTCCTTTCCTTTTTCCTTTCCTTCTTCCTTTCCTTTCTTTCCTGTATTTATTTATTTGGCAGTGTTGCTCTGTCTCCCAGGCTGGGGTGCAGTGGTGTGATCTCAGCTCAATGCAACCTCCGATTCCTGGGTTCAAATCATTGAGTGAGCCCAGGAGGTCAGGACCAGCCTGGAAAAAACAGCAAAAGGCAGGGTGGTGCATGCCTGTAGACCCAAGGCCGAGGCGGGAGGATCGCTTGAGCCCAGGTGGTAGAGAACAGCCTGGATAAGATAGCAAAACAGTCTCTACTAGAAAAATTAAAAATATTAGTGGGGGCGGGGTGGTGTGAGCCTGTAGTCCCGAGGCCGATGGGGGAGGATTGCTTGAGTCCAGGAGGTCGAGGCCAGCCTGGCCAACATAGGGAAACCCCATTTCTACTAACAAGAACAACAAAAAAATAGCGTGGGTGGGGTGGCTCACCCCTGCAGGTCCCAGGCCAAAGTGGGAGGATTGCTTGAGCCCAGGAGGTTGATACCAGCCTGATCAACATAGCGAAAGCCTGCCTCTCCTAAAAAAAAATGAAAATAAAAAAAAATAAATAAAATAAAAATGAGCAGGGCAGAATGGCACACGCCTGTAGACCTGAGGCCGAGGTAAAAACATCACTTGAGTCTAGGAGATCGAGACCAGCCTGGGCAACATAGCAAAATCCGGTTTCTACTAAAAATTAAACAAACAAACAAACAAACAAACAAATAAATAAAGCATGGGCCAGGTGGCACATACCTGTAGTCCTGAGGCCTTGGCAGAAGGATCCCTTGACCCCAGGAAGTTGAGGCCAGCCTGGTTAACATAGCGAAACATAGCTTTTACTAAAAAATAAAAAAAATTAAAAAAATCGTGGGCAGGGTGGTGCATGCCTCTAGTCCTAAGGCCGAGGCAGGAGGATCCCTTGAGCCCAGGACGTCGAGACCAGCCTGACCAACATAGCAAAACCGTCTCTATTAAAAAATCAAAAACCAAAAAATATTAGTAGGGGTGGGGTGGTTTCCACCTGTAGTGGCGAGACCGAGGCGGGAAGATTGGCCAAGGTGGATGTAACCAATACCACAATCACATACCATAAATAAATACATTTTCGTCTCTCCAGGGCTACAGGTAAAGGATGGTAATTGTGCACACCACACTTAGATTCCCTTTCAAAAATGTAAGCAGAGGTTGGAGGGCCTTGGACTGTTTTTTCAGTTGCAACAGATATAGAAGCCACTGAAGAATGAACGCCATGACTAAGTACAGCAAACCTCTGCAAATGTGCTAGTTTGGAAAACATTGTGTCTTTCAAGTAGAAAAATCACAGATCCGACTATTTTTTTCTTCTCGCTCTTCAGACTAGGACCCAGATGTTTAACACAAGATCCAGGGGCGGTCTTTGGAGAGATCAAAATCTCCTGACTCTGTCGCAGTGGCAACAAAGTGTTGCTGGAGGAGGAGACAGTATTGTGCAGTGTCACTGCCCAAGGATGATGGACCAATCAGGGCAGTTAGTGAAGTGCATCTGGCCAATCAGAAGTCAGAACAGTAGGCGGGATAAGCGAAGCTGATGTGGCGTCTATCAGTCCAGCCTCTAGGGACAGAACCTTCTCAAACTGAGGGCGGAGACTCTGATTTTCCCGCCTAAAGCATCCCCCGGGATTGGCTACTTTAAGTTCAGAGTACGCATGCTCCACCTTTCTCTCTCTTTTGATTCTTCCGCAGAGTACGCAAGGTCTGATTTTCTCTTTTGATTCTTCCAAAATCAGAGTAAGCATGCACTGATTTTCTTTTTCCATTCTTCCTACCCCTCCCCTCTTCCGCGGTGCATTTGTTATCTAGTTTTAATAAGGAGTGTATGTGAGGCAGGTCGCCATCTCAAATCCTTCCTGTCAGTTTCTAACATTTTCAGGTATGGGATTTTTCCTGGGAACTCTGTAGTAACTTAAGAAATTTGGGCTGGGCACAGTGGCTCACGCTTGTAATCCCTGCACTTTTGGAGGCCACAGCTGGTGGATTGCTTGAACCCACGAGGCAGAGGTTGCAGTGACCCAAGATCACGCCACTGCACCCCAGCCTGGGCAACAGAGCAAGACTCTGTATCAAAAAAAAAAAAAAAAAAAAAAAGCTCACTCAAATCTTTCCTCCTGGGCTCAAGTGATCCTCTCATCTAGGCCTTGAGACTACAGGCACACACCACCCCGCTTCTGCTAAGGTGTTTCTTTTTTTTTTCTTTCTTTTTTTTTTAGTAGAGATGGTTTCGCTATGTTGGCCAGGCTGGTCTCAAGCTCCTAGGCTCAAGCAATCTGCGCACCTTGGCCTCCCAAAGTGCTGGGATGGTACAGGCCTGCGCCACCACCCCAGGCTAATTTTTTGTATTTTTTTGTAGACACGGGGGTTTTGCTATGTTTCCCAACCTGATCTCGACCTCCTGGGCTCAAGTGATCTGCACGCCTCGGCCTCCCAAAGTGCTGGGATTACAGGCGTGAGTCACTGCCCCTGGCTGAATGCTGCATCTTGAAACGCCCCCACATTCTGTCTAAGTGTTGGTGGGCTCTTGTAGGCTCAGAAATTCTAGCTCTCTTCCTTCTAATAATTTACAAATAACCCAGTAATAGCCTCTAAATTCATTCATATTAGCGATGCTCATTTCTCTTCGACAGAACAGAACCCCCCATCCCTCTGCCTGATCAGATCCATTACCAGAGAGACCATGTTATCTCTGGGACTCACTTCCCTTCCTTTATTTATTGAGTGGGGGTGTCAGAACGCCCCAACTCAATAAAATTACACAGTCAGGTCCCTGCCTCCCCAAACAAGGGTCTTTACATCTTTCAGGGTAAGCCTGGCCCCAGGGAAACTACTAACAACATTAGCCAACCCCCTCCCAAAGACTCAAGACTGCTTTGCCCATAGGAAACCTGTCATCCCCAATCTATACTTCTCCCAGAGACCCCTGGTTCCCTGTTTTCATCTGATTTCTCCCCATGTCCTTACTCAGGGACAGATAAGCCCCGGATGGAGAAATGCAGCACCTGATTCCAGGTGACTGAGTGTGGCCGGCCTTCACAGATTTCTCCCGCCACAGGACCAAAGGTCCTGAGCCTGGAAAGTCTCAGGCAGTTTCTCTTACAGGTCAGACTGCTCCCGGTGCCATGAATGGAGACGACGCCTTTGCAAGGAGACCTAGGGTTGATGCTCAAATACCAGAGAAGATACAAAACATGAGGTGACCTGGAGGGGGTACAGTAGTGGCCCAGGGGACAGTGTGGGGTGACCAGGTTTCTGAGGAGGGGAGGACAGAGGTACTGGGGACAAGGAGCAGGGTCTCGGGGGAGATCTGGACCCTTGGGAGCCTCCCACCCTCGCTCTGTCATCACCTAGCATCCCTGGAGACAAGTCTGTGACCGTGCACTACATTTGGTGACTCTCAGTCCATTCTGGAAGGTGGGAAGAGAGCCAGCCAGCAGCATTAAAGCCCTACTGTGTGGCAGGGGAGAAGCTAGGGAAGGTCCCCCGTGTTCTGTCAGTTAGCCATGGCATCAACCAGGACTGATTATCATCCCCACTTCCCAGATCCAGCACACAGGAAGCGGCTCCAGCTGAATGGCAGACATGCCTAGCTGAGTACTGCCAGAATTCCTTTTTTTTTTTTTTTTTTTTGTAGGCCTTCAATGATGCTGACAAATACTTCTCTAAGGAAGAGTGGGAAAAGATGAAAGCCTCGGAGAAAATCATCTATGTGTATATGAAGAGAAAGTATGAGGCCATGACTAAACTTGATAACAGAAAGTTCTAGGTACAGACAAGTCTGGGGACACATGAGCATCCCTTTTCCTGCTGTGGCTACTTCTTAGGCTGCAGAAAGTACTACAGACATGAGCCAACATACCAGGCCCAAGCTTGTCTCTTAAGGAATAAACATTTTGCTTCTTTCTAGGTTTCAAGGCCACCCTCTCACCTTTCATGCGTAATAAACGGGCCACAGACTTCCAGGGGAGTGATTTTGATAATGACTGTAACTGCGGGAATCAGGGTGAGTAGATGGGAAGGGGCTGGATAGGGTGTCCTCAAGCCCAACTGCTTTTCAGCTCAGCTACCTGGGAAAGATCCTCAGGCATTTGTTCCCTCCTACACACCAGGGCTGAGGGAAAAAAAAGTTGCATACAGAAAGTTAACTACAGAGGCCATTCATATAAAATTTTAAAACATGCAAAAGAAGAATATATATATTTTTATGGATAATAAGTAAATGGTAAATGTATACAAACATGAATGTGAATAAAAAGCCATCAAATTAAGGTGACTGGCTGTAAGTGGGGGAGGGAGGGAGGGCAGGGATTGCTGAGTGCTGCACACACAGCTTCAGCTGTGACTTGTCGATAGTGTGTTTTGTTTGTTTTTGTTTTTGTGATGGAGTTTCACTCTTCTTGACCAGGCTGGAGTGCAATAGGCAATCTCAGCTCACTCCAACTTTCACCTCCTGGGTTCAAGTGATTCTCCTGCCTCAGCCTCCCGAATAACTGGGGTTACAGGCACGTGCCTCCACACCCAGCTCATTTTTAAATTTATGGTAGAGACGGGGTTTCACCATGTTGGCCAGGCTGGTCTCAAACTTCCTGACCTCAGGTGATCCACCCACCTCAGCCTCCCAAAGTGCTGGGATTATAAGTGTGAGCTACCATGCCTGGCCTGTTTGTACTATTTCTAATATACTGAATAAATAAATCAGACCTAACATAGCTGTGGGGTAATGTTGAGATCTGACTGGACTCAATATTATTCCCCATACTTTTCTGTGTGTTTGAAATATTTCCTTTTTAAAGGACATGTTGTTCTTCCTAAGCACTGTTAATGAATCAAAGGACTGTTAAGAAAATGTTACAAGTGGAAAAAAAAAAAAAAAAAAACAGAAAGGAAACGTTAAAACTGTAGATCCGCCAAAAACTTCCAGAGTTTGTTTCATTAACAGTATGTAGGTATTGGACAGGTATCTTAGGAGTGAGGGTGATGAACACATTATGTAATAAAGATCGCTGTTTCTCTGTATTTTATCAAAACCAAATAGTCTTCTCATTTCCAAACAACCTCGATTCTCCGTGATGAGCTTGAAAGTGAGTTTGAATGAATGATCCCTCATCTAACACACAGAGAGTTTTCCCACTTGTCAGAGAGCAGAGATAACACAGGGTGAAAAAAGACAAGTTCTTGCATAGAGATCTTTGTACAGTTCAGGAATATAAAGGGGACATATGTGTTTACTTGCTCTTCTGCTCTGACAACACAATTATAAGACAAGGTCAGAATGTCCAAACCGTCTCCAATAGACCTGTTACTACCCACCTAAACAGGCCAGGTTCTACCATCTCCCACAATCACTATAAGAGATCTGAAAATCCAGTGCTTGAGTATCTGCCAAGACTTTGACATTAAAGGAGTGTCTTTATACTGAAAATATTTCAGAGCCACTGGACTAAATCATCTATGGTTCATCAGACATTTAACAGCTTAATTCACATACCGTAAGATTCACCCATTTTAAGTGTGCAATGATTTTTAGTTATCATACATCTTGAGTGGATACAGTTCAGATTCCCAACCAATCAATTTAATTATTTGGGAAAAAGTGAAAGATATGTAATGGAATAAGATGAGACTGTGATGAGGTTTAGTCCCCATGTGATAAACCATGAGATGGAAAATTCTGAATTGATGCCACAGATAAATGCACCAACCATGACAAAACATAATTCAGAAGCAAATCTGAAATAACTCCTCAACAATGAGTGGACTCATAACCCTCTGTTGCAGAATAGACTGATGCTACAGAAGTCTCTAGAGTTTGGAAACCTTTACCAACAACGAAACATTCTGATGTATTCTCTTTCAGTTGAACGTCCTCAGATGACTTTCGGCAGGCTCCAGAGAATCTTGCCAAAGGTGAGTATCTCTCAAATCTAAAGGACCAGAGAACCTTTGTCCCTCCACAGATACGAACACTGGTAACAGTGGGAGAATATCAAAAATGCCCTCACTGCCTCCTTCTCTCCATGTCTATCACAACAACTTATGTAGCACCAACGGCTTGATAATACTAACAGTTGTGATCGATAAGACTTCTTTTGTTTTCATAGTGATGCCAGACACTATTTTAAGCAGTTCACATGGATTAATTTATTTAATCCTTAAGAAGACCTCTATGACATTGTTTCTATTATTATCTCCAAATTATAACAAGTCACACACTTCGGTTGTCATCCGTATGAAAGCCATGTGACTTGGCGCAAATCTTCTAAGTTCTCTGAGCTCCAGATTCCTGGTCCATGAAATGGCAGTAAAGAATCATAGTTCATGTTTTAGATCATAGTTATCAGCAACATAATAATAAAATGAGGCTATCAGGGTACAGAGATATTAAAGAATTTTCCTGAGGCGCAGTGGCAGTGGTAGTCTAATCCAGAGCTCCGAGCCATTTAAAGCTCATTCACGTTTGCATTTGTTTATGAAGTTCAGATATCGCTCACTAGGGCTTCACCCCATAGAGCCTGCTGGTGCTTCCATTGAGACACCCACTCTTGCAACAGGAAGGACCAGCTGGCCTCTGCTCTGTTACAGGGGCCACTCACATGGCTTAGGAATCGATTTGACTGTTGGCCCCTCCCTACTGTGAGCCTGTCTGCATCTGGGGCATCCGGGAAGCCCCAGTCCCAGCCCATGGGATCCCTTAGAGGCCCCTGAATGAGTCACCCCACAACTGTAGATTCAACTCTGGTTTAGAGGGTAAAGGAATCTGGGAGTTGGGTTGCCAGTGTGGAGACCGAATTCAAAGAAGGATCGTGAAAGGTATTAATTGTTATTATTACCACATAAACGGTGTTTATAAGCTCAGAGAGGACTTTCCCTTAGCCTATTTTACATGTATCTTTCAAGATTTCAGAAGTGAGGAAGCTGAATAAAACGTAGCTTAAGAGCCGGGCGCGGTGGCTCGTGACTATAATCCCAGCAATGTGGGAGGCCGAGGTGGGCAGATCACGAGGTCAAGAGATCGAGACCATCCTGCCCAACATGGTGAAACCTCGTCTCTACTAAAAATACAAAACTTAGCGGGGCGTGGTAGCACCTGCCTGTAGTCCCAGCTACTCTGGAGGCTGAGGAAGGAGAATCACTTGAACGCAGGAGCTGGATGTTGCAGTGAGCCAAGATGGTGCCGGTGCACTCCAGCCTGGCAAGAGAGCAAGACTGTGTCTCAAAAAAAAAAAAAAAAAAAAAAAAAGAAAAAGAAAAAGGTAGCTTAAGATTGTTGGTCAGTTGACACATCCCAATGCAACCAGAATTGGTATGGGTACCACCTCACTTAATTCCACATTCAATGTTGGTGCCTTGGTAGGGTGGTATGCCATATCTGGTACTGTTTTCTTTGCCGCCTAGATTAATTTCAACAAAGCATTTCTTTCCCTCTCCCTTCCCTGTATTCATCTCCCCACACCATCTTTCCCAGCAGTGTTTTGTTGCCTCCCTATGTTTTTACATTTACTGTCCCAGGAGGTGTCTACAAGCTTATGTGGGACCCCTTGTATTTTATAGAAGCTCTTCCTTTTGTAGACCTTGTGAATTCTTAGAATGCTATTTTTCTCCAAGTCTCCTGTATACCAAACTCTCAATTACATGGAGATTTTTGCTGTTTGCAAGAATGCCAGTCTTAAAAGAAGTGTGAACATAAGCATTCTAGCCCTGGAAACCCCATTCACTTAGGCCATTCATTTCCCATCTAACCTCCCAGGTTTCTCCTAATTTAGGCGCGTGTCACTCTCCCAGCATTGTTGAGAACATTGGTTAAGATAATGCATGTGAAGATGCTTTGTAAGCTCTAAAGAACTATAGAAATGTCACTGATTCTGTTTATCTGTGACCTTCACATTATAAAGATCATGCCCAAGAAGTCAGCAGAGGAAGGAAATGATTCGAAGGGAGTGCCAGAAGCATCTGGCCCACAGAACGATGGGAAACAGCTGTGCCCCCCAGGAAATCCAAGTACCTCTGAGAAGATTAACAAGACATCTGGTAAGAGGAAGCAATTCGGGAACCAACCCTCTGGCTTCCCTGGCTATGTTCAGGTGTGTGGACTGGTTGTGTGGCATGAATCCCAGACAAGCCTGGGTCCAGGCTGGGCTGAGGAGCTCGCCCAGCTCCAGATGAGATGCTAGACGTGACTTCCAGAAACACAGACTGGAGTTGTCATCCATATAAAAAACCACGTGATTTAGGGCAAGTCTTCCAAATTTTCTCAGCTCCAGATTCCTAGTCCATAAGATGGAAATAAAGAATTATAGTTCATAAATTGTTTGGAGGCATTAAATTAAATCTAGAAGGCCTGATGACATGAAAGGTGCTCAAGCGATTATATCTTTGATAACCTGGGATCATATCCTACTCAGCTCAATGCCTGATACCCAATACAGGTGTATTTCAGAGATATTGCAGATTCGGTTACAGACCACTGCAATAAAGAGAGTCACACACAATTTTTTGTTTGGTTTCACAGTGCATAAAAACATTATGTTGTCCGGGCGCAGTGGCTCACACCTGTAATCCCAGCACTTAGGGAGGCCAAGGCGGGTGGATCACGAGGTCAGGAGATCAAGACCATCTTGGCTAACATGGTGAAACCCCGTCTCTACTAAAAATACAAAAAATTAGCCAGGCACAGTGGCGGATGCCTGTAATCCCAGCTACTCAGGAGGCTGAGGCAGGAGCATGGCGTGAACCCGGGAGGCGGAGCTTGCAGTGAGCTGAGATAGCGCCACTGCAGTCCAGCCTGAGGGAAAGAGCGAGACTCTATCTCAAAAAAAAAAAAAAAAAAAAAAGCGTTATGTTTACACTACACTGTAGTGTACTAAGTGTGCAATAGCGTTATGTCTAAAAATATAAATACCTTAATTTTAAGATAATTCATTGTTAAAAATGCTAACAATCTTCTGAGCTTTCAGTGAATCACAGTCTTTTTGCTAGTGGAGGGTCTTGCCTCGGTGTTGATGGCTGCTGGCTGATCAAGGTGGTGGTTGCTGAAAGGTGGAGTGGCTTTGGCAGTTTCCTAAAAGATGACAACAATGAAATTTGCCACATCGATTAGCTCTCCCTTTCATGAAAGACTTCTCTGTAGTATGTGGTGCTATTGGAAAGCATTTTACCCACAGTAGAACTTCTTTCAAAGTTGGAGTCAATCCTCTCTAGCTATGAAAGTTTTAGATGGCATCTGCTTCCAATAGAAGGCTATTTAATCTATATTGAAAATCTGTTGTATAGTGTAGCCACCTTCATCAGTGATCTTAGCTAGATCTTCCGGATATCTTGGCTGCAGCTTCTCCATCAGGGTTTGCTGCTTCACCTTGCACTTTTATGTTATGGAAATGGCTTCTTTCCTTAAACCTCATGAACCAACCTCTGCTAGCTTCACACGTTTCTTCTGCAGCTTCTTCACCTCTCTCAGCTCTCATGGACTGGAAGAGAGTTTGGGTCTTGCTCTGAATTAGACTTTGGCTTAAGGGAATGTTGTGGCTGGTTTCGTCAAATATCCTGACCACTCAAACTTCCTCTATTTGAGCAGTAAGGCTGTTTTGCTTTCTTATTCGTGTGTTCACTGGAGTATTAGTATTATTATTTCCTTCAATAACTTTTCTTTTGCATTATATACTATTATTTCCTTCATGAACTTTTCCTTTGCATACACAACTTGGCTGTTTGGTGCAAGAGTCCGAGCTTTCAGCCTGTCTTGGCTTTCAGCATGCTTCCTCACTAAGCTTAGCCATTTCTAGCTTCTGATTTAAAGTGAGAGACATGTGACTCTTCCTTTCATTTCAACACTTAGCGGCCATTATAGGGTTGTTCATTGTCCTAATTTCAGTGTGCTGTGTCTCAGGAAATAGGGAGGCTCAAGAAAAGGAGGCGAGATGGGGAACAGCTCATCGGTGGAGCAGTCAGAACACACACAACATTGATCGATTAAATTTGTCATCTCCTGTGGGTGCAGTTCCTGTTACCCCCAAAACAGTTACACACAACAGGGTGATTATTGTCAATAATAACTTAATTGTATATTAAAAAAACTAAAAGAGTGTAAATGGATTGTTTGTAACACAAGGATAAGTGTTTGAGGGGATGGATACCCTATTTTCCATGATGTGATTATTACGCATTTGCACGCCTGTATCAAAGCATCTCACGTACCCCATAAGAATATACACCTACTGTGTACCCACAAAAATAAAAAACAAAAATTCTTTTAAAAGACTAAAAAAAACAAAAATAATCACAATAATAACCTCAAAGCTCATTGATCACAGATCACCATAACAGATATAATAGTAATCGAAAAGTGTAAAATTAGTGAGAGTTTCCAAAAACATATTGCGGTATCTTTGAAGCACTATGAAAATGAGGTGCAATAAAACAAGGTATGCCTGTGTGCCCTTAACAAACACGTGCAGCATGAAAGGAGGTATGGGTGAATGTTCCCGTAAGTGAAGAGGTTGGGAATCTAAACCTCACAACAGAAGGAGCCAGAAGCTAAAACTTTCACTGGCATTTGGCCTGTATTGATGTGGGTCTAAGGTTTCAGACTCTAAGCCAGAGAATGTGAAAAACTGGATGAAGAAGGCCCATGGGCACTTGGTGGTGGGGAGGCACCTCCTTTTTTTTTTTTTTTTTGAGAAAACAGAGCCTAACACTCTCCGTCCTACCCAACCCTCATCTTCCAACTCTTCTCCATCATAGGACCCAAAAGGGGGAAACATGCCTGGACCCACAGACTGCGTGAGAGAAAGCAGCTGGTGATTTATGAAGAGATCAGCGACTCTGAGGAAGATGACGAGGAACTCCGTAAGTGAACCTTCGGCTCACCCCCCACATCCCTGCAGATGTGCTATTCTGTTATGGTACTGGTATCCCATCTTGTCACTTATTCCCCAAATCATTCCCTTCTCATAATTTTCTAGGGTACCCCATTGACACTGAATGAAGAGATTTCCCATGCCTGCTCGCTCTTTCTACTCCCTACCCTGTATATCCAGGGATCCTCCCTACCCAGGATGCTGTGGGCTCCCAAACCCCAGGTCAGCCCTGATATGTGGGCCACACCTTCCTCTAGCCTAGGAACGGATAAACCAGGCGAGGAAGTCACTGTGGCATAAGGAGATGGTTCATTCTGAGGAATCGTGGAAGGCGTGTGCAGGTCCTGGGGTAGGGCAGAATCAGAGTGTGCAGGATCTGCAGGTCAGGAGGAGTTGAGAGTGAGTTATCAGGCAGTGGGAACTCGCTGTCACTTACTTTCCTTCTCTCTTCTCACCTCAGCCTCAGGGATATGACACACGCCCATGATGAGAAGCAGAACATGGTGACCTTTCACGAACATGGGCATGGATGCAGACCCCTCGTCATCAGGTGTATAACAAGTGAAAGCAAGTGTTGACAACAGTGAAAAGTTGAGCATCATTTTTCTTAGTGTGCCAAAAGTTCGATATTAGTGTTTCCGTTGTGTTTTCTTACAGTGTGCCATTCTGTTAGATATTAGCGTTTTCATTGATGAGCAAGACATGCTTAATGCATGTTTCGGTTTGTGTATCCATGCACCTACCTCAGAAAACAAGTATTGTCAGGTATCTCTGCATAGAACAGCATTACCCTCCTCTCTCCCCAGATGTGACGACTGAGGGCAGATTTCAGTGTTTAATTTCCGATTTTCTCCTCTGCATTTACACACACACCACACCACACACACACACACACACACACACACACACACACACACACCCCAAGTACCAGTAAGCATCTCCCATTTGCTTTTCTCCATTGCCATGCGTCCTGGTCAAGCCCCCCTCATTCCGTTTCCTGTTCAGCATGTACTCCCCTCATCCGATTCCCCTGTATCAGTTACTGATAGTTAATAAACTTTTGCAAACGTTCCCGTTGTTTGCTCCTCTCATTATTGTGCACACAGCTCTGTGCACATGTGTGAATATTTCTTTAGGAAAGATTCTTAGAAGTGGAATTGCTGTGTCAAAGGAGTCATTTATTCAACAAAATCCTAATGAGTGCGTCCTCGTGCTGAGCGTTGTTCTAGGTGCCAGAGAGACATCAGGGAGCAAGGCAGACAGATGTTCCTGACCACCATTCTAGAGGAGGATGTTTCCAGTTGTTTATTTGTTTCTTCTAGAGATGGGGTCTTGCTCTGTCCAGGCTGGAGTGCAGGAGGATGATCATAGCTCAATGCAGCCTTCAACTCCTGGGCTCAAGCAATCCTCCCACCTTGGCCTCCTAAAGTGCTGTGATTACAGGAGTGAGCCACCGCACCTGGCCTCCAGTTTTTATTTTGATAGAGACTATACACTTCAGTCCTGGAGCAGGATTCTGCAGCAGGTGGTTGGGCATCTTGGCCTTTGCTCTCTGAATGATTTTCGGGTTCAAGGTCTGGGACGGTCCGTTTGGGAGTATATGGGAGAAAACACAGATGAAATCGTCATCTGGGGAACGTGGAGGAAATCAGGCAGAGGCGTGCACTGTAGACCCTGTGATGGACAGGGAATAGAAGAGTCCACTTAGTCTCCATGCAGGGGAGCAACAGTGGGAATGTCTCCTGGACAGAAGCATGAGACTGCCCATCAAGGGTCTCACCAACCAAGGGCATGGGGGCTGGGGTGGGGACGATGATTTGGGAATGGGACCGTTCTTTCTCACAGGTACCATTGCACGGTGCAGAGGGGAAACAATTGTGGGGAAGGAAGGGCAGAGGGGAGTCTATTTTAGAACAAACTGTTGTGTGTCAATGGAGACATTAAAGCTCCATTCACACACCGCAGACTTGAAACACCAGCCCCAGGTGGAGGCAGGATTGGAGCTGTTTTGACCGTTCGTGGTCCAGCACCTTGGCTTCCTGGTTCTCCCCAGCCTTAGAAGGAGGACACTATCATCATTATGGCTATATGATAGACGAGAGATGGAGTCCCAGAGAATTGGTAGTCATCTTGTCACAGGTTCTACAGCTGGCAGGTGCAGGAGGAGCTGAGTTTGGAGTTCACTGACTCTAGAAACATTAAGGAGGACAGGTGTGTGTGGTGGAGGGAGGGAGAATTGAACAAGTCCCGGGTTCTGTCCCCAGTCACAAGGTAGAGGCTGTCGGTTCATTTTCCCAAGACAAGGATCACTTGGACAGAGAGAGTGCAGGGAGGGAGCGGCAGTTGTGGTCACGGCAGGGACAGTGGGAGACAGAGATATGCAGGGTGGGCAGAAGAGGGACAGGCAAAGAAGCAGGGGAGACCCAAGACCAAGTGTGGGCTGTCACAGCCACCAGAGGGAGAGGGTGCCAGGAAGGAGGTTGTGGGGCTCCAGGAGCAACAGAGGTTCCCTAGATCTGTGAGCATGCCCTGCCTGGCACTGCAGGAAGAGGTGGCTGCCACCCAGGTCAGTGTGGACGTGCCTCTACCTGTGTCTCAGAGGAAACAAATTCTATTTTACCCTAATATAGTTCTGTATTACACAAATATAACATTTGGCTGCTAGATATTGATTGCCTTATCCTCCATGCAAACAGAGGAGAGGATTTCCCAAAAGAGATACTGAAGCATTTAACATTTCTTTCTCCCTGGGATGATGGGGTCCATAAGTTGGGTCCCCCAGCCCACCAGATAGGTGCAAGGAAGGGTGGCTGGAAGATTGTGAGTCATGAAAGGGAACATTTTTCCTTAGGTTCCTTGGGTATATAAAGCCCCGGACTATCTGTCTATCATGGATAGATAAAGAGTGAACGTGGTCCCCTCTCCACAAATGTGCTTCCGTCCTTCATTATTACCGTGAAGGGCTGAAGTTACAAGAAGTTCTGATACATTACTTTTTTGTGTTTTTTTGAGAAAGGATCGCAGTCTGTCGCCCAAGCTTGGGTACAGTGATGCAATTACAGCTCACTGCAGTCTCAATCTCCCAGGCTCAAGGGATTCTCCCACTTCAGCTTATGAACTAGCTGGTATTACAGACAAACGCCACCACACCCAGCTAATTTTTGTATTTTTTGTAGAGACGGGATCCACTATGTTTCCCAGGCTGATCTCGATCTCCTGGTCTCAGACAATCCTCCTGCCTCAGCCTCCCAAGGGCTGGGAGGACAAGTGTGAGCCACCTCACCAGGCTTTCACTTTCTTTAATGAACAATTATCAGAGTTTCATCTTAGAGACAAAAGTGGCTACTGCCAGCCAATCTGTCTGTGGTGTTGGAGGGGAATCTGGCTGATTCAGATGTTTTAAATGAACTTTTACATTAACCTACCTGATGATTATCCTAAGGCCCTTTCCTGCCCCGTGTTATTTTGATTCTGGGTTTAGAGTTTTTCATAGGCTTTGTTACAAAGAGCATCTCTTGACTGGGCATGGTGACTCATGCTGTAATCTGAGCACTTTGGGCGGCTGAGGCAAGCAGATCACTTGTGGTCAGGAGTTCAAGACCAGCCTGGCCTACATGGTGAAACCCCCATCTCTACTAAAAATACAAAAATTAGCCAGCCGTGATGGTGGGCACCTGTGAATCACAGTTACTGCAGGGGCTGAGGCCGGAGAATCCCTTGAGCACGGGAGACAGAGGGTGCAGTGAGCCGAGATCACGCCACTGCACTCCAGCCTGGGCGACAGAGTAAGTCTCCATCTCAAAAAACAAACAGCATCTCTCACCTACAGTGATTTGAGCTGTGGTCTTGTCTCCTTGGGTTTCTCTATCAGTCTGATCCCATCTACTCTATCTCCCAGGAATGCCTCAATATTTCTGGTGGACCACTGACACGTTTTCCTATTTTCCTCTACTGTTAAGAATTGACCCTTGAAAACATTTTCTTCCCAGTTCAATGGAATGTTGAGTGGGTCACGGGATCTATCTGCCATCTTGCTCCAATCATCTGGTTTTAGATATTTTATGTATATTTGTCACTATATAAGTGTATTTTTTCTCCATTTGGTTTTCTAAATGGTTATTATTGGTAATTAGAAAATCTATCTATTATTGTATATAATATACTGTTACCTCTCTGATTGCGGCTTCCTCTGCATTTTGGCACAAGACTCAGTCTGTTTTATTCTCCAAAAGAAAACTGACAGGCTGGGCGCAGTGGCTCTCGCCTGTAATCACAGCACTTTGGTAGGCCGAGGTGGGTGGACCATCTAAGGTCAGGAGTTCGAAACCAACCTGGCCAACATGGTGAAACCCCATCCCTACTAAAAATACGAAAAAAAAAAAAAATTAGCTGGGCATTGTTGGTGAGTGCCTGTAGTCCCAGCTACTAGGGCAGCAGAGGCGGGAGGACCACTTGAACTTGGGAGGCAGAGATTGTTGTGAGCCGAGATCGCGCCACTGCACTCCAGCCCGGGCGACAGAGACTCTATCTCTAAATAAAAAAGAAAAAGAAAAAAAGAAAATTCACTTCACAGGCAATAGACAGTGATAAAAGGATAATTTATGAAAGATTTCAAAGGGGAGACTGATGGAAAGAAAGAATCTATTTTACCGAGCTGGGCAGTTCACTGTAAAAATCACCAGAACTGCATTTTTCTCCAAAAATATTATCCATAAGCTATTCTACTACTGGTTTTTCTAGTCCTTCCCTCTATTCCAAATCCTCAAATTGTCCATTTCCTTATTGGGGTAATTTTCCTCTGCCCAGATCTGGGTCCTCCACAACACTTAACATTGTCTTTGAGTGTGTGAATTCCCATTACTTTAGCTCAGGTTCCCAAGGAAACAGGCTTTGGGCCATACAGGGTACCTCTAGACAGACTATACTGAGAAAGTATGCTTGGACCGGTGCATGGGGAGAGAAGAGGAGAAGGAATTTATGTACCTGGCTATCACTCCTGGTTCTTTTTCTTAATGGTCAAGATTTGCTCCACAAGCACGAACTCCCCCACACTTCTAGACTGCATCACCTGCCCCTTTGGCAGCTGTCTTGGAAGCCAGATCCCACACTTTGAAGTATAGTGTTTCATACAGTCCAAAAGTGGTCATAGAGGCCAGGTGTGGTGGCTCAATTCTATAATCCTAGCACTTTGGGAGGCCAAAGCAGGCAGATCATGAGGTCAGGAGTTCAAGACTAGCCTGGTGAGCATGGTGAAACCCTGTCTCTACTAAAAATCCAAATTTAGCCTAGCATGGTGGCCTGTGCTTATAATCTCAGCTACTCTGTGGGCTGAGGTAGAGTATCATTTGAACCAGGAAGGCGGATGTTGCAATGAGCCGAGATCGCATCACTGCACTCCAGCCTGGGCAACAGAGGGAGACTCCCTCTCAAAAACGAACAAACAAGAAAAAGCCAAACAAACAATAAAAAGTCGTAGTAGAAACCAGAAATTTCAGGTGTGTGGCTAACTGGCCTGGTTGTACAGCAGCAGCCAAGGATGAAAACTAAATACTCCCAGACAAGTCCTAAGTTCACCAAGTATTTGGAGTACCCATCTGTGTTAGTTAACTGCCCTTATCTGAAGGAAAAATAAAACTCCTATCTCTATGACAAGCAGGTGCTTACAGCTTAGAGCAAGGCATCTCCCTGGTGACAGGGAGACAAGGACATCATCTTCCTCAATGTTCACATTCCAAAGAGATGGCTCCAAGGCCTTGAAGAAAGACATTCCTAGGGGATGGGCGTGGTGGCTCATGCCTGTAATCCCAACACTTTCGGAGGCTGAGGCTGGAGGATCACTCGAGGCCTGGAGTTCAAGTTCAAGACATTCCTGGGTTGTAGGGTGGACAGAGGCTTACAGATCAAAGGAAGAATTTACAAATACAAATTTTCCCAAGGAAATGCTCTAAAGAAAGTGAAAAGGGGAAAGGTCTCTTCTTGCCCTTTTGGCAACAGGAAAAAATCAATTTTATGTTTCGTTACCCTTACAATTTCCCCCTTTTGTTATTGTTTTATTGGAACACTACAATTTTCTAATTACCTCCACTGCTGTTTCTATTTTTCTCTGAGTACTTTACAGCCACCTAGATATCCAACAAGTCCATAGTAAGATGCACAGCAAAGCAATTATCAAGATTATAATAGAGAGATTTTTTTTTCGGGACAGAGTTTCTCTCTTGTTGGCCAGGCTGGAATGCAATGGCTCAATCTTGGCTCACTGCAACCTCTGTCTCCTGAGTTTAAGTGATTCTCCTGCCTCAGCCTCTCGAGCGGCTGGGATTACAGGCATGTGCCACCACGCCCAGCTAATTTTGTATTTTTTGTAGAGATGGGGTTTCACCATGTTAGCCAGGATGGACTTGAACTCCTCACCCCAGGTGATCCGCCCACCTCAGCCTCCCAAAGTGTGAGGATTACAGACATGAGCCACCATGCCCGGTCTAGAATGAATTTTTAAATTCAGTATAATACTCACCTTGTCAGGGGGTGGGGCGACCATTCAACACATCATACTGGTTAATTGTGTCAAAGACAAAATAAATTATAGAGACAAATCCCTAAATCAAATGCTGTATTTGGGAATCACAAAATTGCAATTCAGGGCATACACACAGACTAGGGTGGTCTTCAGTATGTCCAAAAAACAAACAGAAGTTGGAAGTTTTATTAGAAAGAAAAATGTTGCATGTTGTTTTGAAATGAGGCTCATTGACACTGGAGAAGCTGGTTCATTCCCACAATCAGCGTTCACATTCCCTCTTTTGATCAACATCTTTCTTTGAAAACCTCACTGATCAGCCATCTTAAAGTGAGGCTTCATTGTCACTCCTTGCCAGGATGGACCTGTGCCGGTTGTCTTTGTCCCATGTCAAGGGAAAGGTAAGGGAGTCTAGATCACGGGCATGAGCCACATTTGAGCCATAAAGCGGCCAGAAGGAAAAAAAAAAAAATTCAGGCAGGTTTGTCTGGAGTTCAGCATCAAGTTTCATCTTGTTTGTCCCATCTGTATTAGCAATCATCTTGACCCACTGGGCTAACGTTATCCTGTTGGGAGAAATGGCTGAACAAATATTAGACAGGCAACAAGAACGGAGCTCAGAGATCATAATACAAAAATAATTAGCAATATTTTATATTTTATTTTATTTTATTATTTTATTTTATTTTATTTTACTTTATTTTATTTTATTTTATTTTATTTTAATTTTATTGCAATGGATTCTTGCTCTGTTGCCCAGGATGAAGTACAGTGGTACGATCCTGGCTCACTGCAACCTACGACGATTCTTCTGCCTCAGCCTCTTGAGTACCTGGGATTACAGGTGCTCACCACCACACCCGGTTAATTTTTGTATTTTCAGTAGAGACGGGGTTTCACCATTTTGACCAGGCTGGTCTAGAACTCATGACCTCAAGTGATCCGCCGCCTTGGCATTCCAAAGTGCTGGGATTACAGGCGCGAGCCACCACACCCAGCTATAATTAGCAATAGTATAATAAATTTAGTTTGTACAATGGTTTTGAACCAAGATCCCAAGCCTAAGGACCACCAACTAAACAAATAAAAAACCTATGGGGGAATTGAATGAGACCTCTTATAGTCTTTGAGTAGCATTTTAGGACTGGGTTGAATTAAAGCAGAGCGCCAACTCTATAAAAGGGACCACTAGGTGAAGGAAAGGATTTGGGGTCAGGTTCTGTCAAGTGAAAAACGTAGACATTAAGGGGGTAAGAGTCTCATTATGATATGAAGACTCATTCTGACGTCTTGGGAAAAACTGTCTACAGTGTGCAAACATCAACTTCTCATCCTGATTTCTTGTTCAAATGTCTCTGGTTATGGCATTGGACAGTTTGGAGAACTCTTTGTGTGGTCCATACATCAGGCACGAGACTTTGTTCCTTAAAATTTATGCACTTTTATAGGACTTGTAAATCAAAAATAAAATCCTAACCCCCGCCACCCTGCAACCATCTGAATGGACTTCTTCCTCAGCCAGGGCTCTTTTAAAATTTAACCTGAGAGACGGTTTCAGGCCATGACAGGAAGTGGGGGTGAGACATGCCTCATTATACCTCTGGCATCAACATCAACACAGACTTGAAGTCTGACAAGAAACATGTTACAACCTATTCTCTCTGAAGCCTAGTACCAGAAGGCTTCCTCTGCAAATATGAACTTGGGTCTCCACAATCCTTTATCTTAACCCAGGCGTTCCTTTCTGTTGATCCTAGGGTTTTGTTTTGTTTTGTTTTGTTTTTGTTTTGAGACAGAGTCTCTCTCTGTCACCCAGGCCGGAGTGCAATGGGCGGGATCTCGGCTCACTGCAACCACCGTCTCCTGAGTTCAAACAATTCTTGTGCCTCCAGTGGCTGGGACCACAGGCGCCAGCCACCATGCCCAGCTAATTTTTTGTCCTTTTAGTAGAGAAGGGGTTTTGCCATGTTGCTCAGCTTGGTCTTGAACTTCTGGTCTGGTGATCCATCCGCCTCAGCCTCCCAAAGTGCTGGGATTCCAGGCATGAGCCACCAAGCCCAGCCTACTAATTAGGTTTCTTCTTGCTTAGGAAAACTGAGCTTTGAAAGAGTTAAGTTTTTAAGTCTGTGTAACTTTCTGTACTGCTTTTGAAGTCTGTTGACTATAACTCTGGTTAAATGAGTGACTATTATTTCACAGTGACCCGTGATCCTGTTTTGCACAAGTGTTTTGAGCCTTTTAACATCTTTGACAAACTTCCCCAAAATCCAATTCTTTTTTATTTATCTATTGCTGTCGAACAAACTAATCAAATTCTAATTTAAGTCTTTTTAACCTAAAATTGAGTTTGAGATTTACCAGTGAGGCCCCTGGAGAGCCTCAAAGAATGTGTCTCTCATTAGGCTTATTTGATATGTTAGATTATATGAAAAGCAATTTCAAATAACAAAATAACACTAATTGCTGTTTATATTTATATAAATATGTTATTGATGTTAATGTTCTGAAGATCGTATAAATTTTACAGAGGTCTGATGGTCCTGGTGTGATGCTATCAGTAATGATTCTGCTTCTTATCTTAAAATGTTCTATATAATAGAAATAATTGAATTTTTTCTCAATTATGGACCTTTGATCAGATCTTAATCATTGCTATTCTAAGCTGTATCATCTACAGTGTTGATTCTTCTCTAAATGTGTCCAGAATCAGATTCATAAAAAAGATTTTAACAAGTACTATTGAATATAGATTTATAATAACTTTCAGATAAATGAACTAAATAATTTTTGAAAACCCTAATAAAAACTGATGGGTTCATGCAACTGATCATCAAGATCAAGAAGAACAAAATTACATGAGGCTAAACAACAGATGTTTTTATGACCTTTATTTAAAACTTTATTTATTCTTCGGCTGGGCACAGTGGCTCACACCTGTAATCCCAGCATTCTCAGAGGCCAAGACAGGAGGATCCCTTGAGTGCAGGACTTCAAGACAAACCTGGGCAACATAGGAGACCTGGTTTCTAAAAGAAATTAAGAAAAGAAAGCTTTGTTTTTTACTTAAATGTTTGGTTTTGCACATTTAATAAAATTTTCTGGTGGGGTGTGGTGGCTCACTTTGGAAGCCAAGGCAGGAGGATTTCTTGAGCCCAGGAGTTCAAGACAAGTCTGGGCAACATGGCAAAACCCTGTCTCAAAAAAAAAAAAAATTAGCTGGGCATGGTGGTGTGCACCTGTGGTCCCAGCTACTTGGGAGGCAGAGGTGGGAGGATCACTTGAGTGGGGATGCAGAGGTTGCAGGGAGCCATGTTTGCACCACTGCACTCCAGCCTGTGCAGCAGGGCACAGACCTTTCTCAAAAAAATGAAAAAAAAAAAGAGAAAATTTCCCTGTTAAACTGTCTATAGTTTATAACAATTTGGTAAAGTATACTTTTGTAAACTAAGATGGAAAGGTTTGCTTTTTCTTTCTGCTTGATTCCTCCAGAATTCGAAACTATTTGGAAATATTCTTATGGCAGTATGGTTATTTACACAGGTCCAGTAAAAACCTGCTCTTGGTGCCTCATTCAACTCCAACATGGCAAAAATCACAGAACTGGATGCCTTCACGAAGAACCAGAAGGCCCCAGTGTCCTTGACCACATGATGAAGAAACTGGACCTCACTAGTGATGGGCAGTTAGATTTCCAAGAATTTCTGCATCTGATGGATGGCATGACTGTGGCTTACCATGACTCTTTTCTCAAGGCTTCCCATTCCAAGAAGCAGATCTGAGGATCCCCTGGGCCTGGTTTCCAAGCCACCCCCTTTCCTTCCAGCCTCACCATCACCATCTCCTCACAGCCCACACGTACCCTGGGCCCAGCACACCTACCACCTCATGCAGGCCCTGCCTGCAGGTAGTAATAAAACCATTCCTTCCTGCCTGAAGCTTCCCACTCCTTCTCCACCCTTCTTCTCCTCCCCCTCCCCTCCTCTGCCCTCCCTTCTCCTCCCCTCCTTTCCTCTCCTCTCTTCTCTCAAGCACACCTACCATCTCATGCAGGTAGTAATAAAACCATACTTTACTTTTCTTTTCTTTCTTTTCTTTCTTTCTTTTTTTTTTTTTTTTTCCAGTGATGGGGGTCTAGTTATGTTGCCCAGGCTGATCTTGAACTCCTGGGTTCAAGTACTCTCCCAAAGTTCTGGGATTATAGGTGTGAACCATTGCACCTGGCCCACTTTTTTTTTTAACACGAAAAAAAAAATCTGCTCTCTCTTTATAGACGGATACAATTAAAAACATTGGTTATAGGGCCAGGCACGGTGGCTCACATCTGTAATCCCAGCACTTTGGGAGGCTGAGGCACGTGGATCATCTGAGGTCAGGAGTTTGAGACCAGCCTGGCCAACATGGTGAAACCACATCTCTACTAAAAATACAAAAATATGTAGCAGGGCTTCGTGGCACACATCTTTAATCCTGGCTACTCAGGAGGCTGAGGCAGGAGAACTGCTTGAACCCAGGAGGTGGAGGTTGCAGTGAGCCGGGATCACGCCACTGCACTTCATCCTGGGCGACAGAGCAAGACTCCATTGCAATAAAATAAAACCAAAAAAAAAAAAAAAAAGATTGCTAATTATTTTTGTATTACGATCTTTGAGCTCTGTTCTTGTTGCCTGTCTAATATTTGTTCAGCCAGTTCTCTCAACAGGGTAATGTTGGCCTAGTGCTTCAAGAGGAATGCTAATATAGATGGAACTAATAAGATGCTGAACTCCAAACAAACATGCCTGATTTTTTTCCTTCTGGCCTCTTTGTGGCTCAAATGTGGCCCATGTTCCTGATCTAGACTCCCTTATCTTTCCCTTGACATGGGACAAAGACAACCCGCACAGGTCCATCCTGGCATGGAGTGACAATGAAGCCTCACTTTAAGATGGCTGATCAGTGAGGTTTTCAAAGAAAGATGTTGATCAAAAGAGGGAATGTGAAAGCTGATTGTGCGAACGAACCAGCTTCTGCAGTGCCAATGAGCCTTATTTCAAAACAATTTGTAACATTTTTATTTCTGATAAAGCTTCCAACTTCTGTTTGTTTGTTGGACATACTGAAGGTCACCCCAGTCCGTGTATATGCCCTGAATTGCAATTTTGTGATTCCCAAATACAGCATTTGATTTAGGGATTTGTCTCTATAATTTATTTTGTCTTTGACACAATTAACCACTATGATGTGTTGAATGGTCGCCCCACCCCCTGACGAGGTGAGTATTATACTGAATTTAAAAATTCATTCTAGACTGGGCATGGTGGCTCACGTCTGTAATTCTCACACTTTGGGAGGCTGAGGTGGGCGGATCACCTGGGGTGAGGAGTTCAAGTCCATCCTGGCTAACATGGTGAAACCCCATCTCTACAAAAAATACAAAGTTAGCTGGGCCTCGTGGTGCATGCCTGTAATCCCAGCTACTTGGGAGGCTGAGGAAGGAAAATCGCTTGAACTCAGGAGACAGAGGTTGCAGTGAGCCGAGATCGCACCATTGCACTCCAGCCTGGGCAATGAGAGCGAAACTCTGTCCCGAAAAAAAAAAAAAGTCATTCTATTATAATCCTGATAATTGTTTTGCTTTGCAACTTACTATGAACTTGTTGGATATCTATGTGGCTGTACGCTACCCAGAGAAAGATAAACAGCAGTGGAGATAATTAGAAAATTGTAATGTTACTATAAGAGAATAACAAAAGGGGGAATTGTAAGGTTAACTACACATAAAATTGAGATTTTCCTGTTGCCAAAAGGGAAGAAGAGACCTTTTCCCATTTCCCTTTCCCTAGGGTATTTCCTTGCGAAAATTTGTATTTGTAAATTCTTCCTTTGATATGTAAGCCTCTGGCCCCATCTATCCCAGGAATGTCTTGGACTTGAACTCCAGGCCTCAAGTGATCCTCCAGCCTCAGCCTCCCAAAGTGTTGGGATTACAGGTGTGAGCCACCATGACCGGTCCCTAGAAAGGTCTTTGAGCCTTGAGCCATCTCTTTGAAACGTGAACATTGAGGAAGATGACGTCCCAGTCTCCCTGTCACCAGGGGAGTTTGCCTAGGTGCCTTGCTCCAAGCTGTAAGCACCTGCTTGTCGTAGAGATATGAGTTTTATTTTTCCTTCAGATAAAGGCAATTAACTAGCACAGATGAGTATTCCAATTCCTTGGTGAACTTAGGACTTGCCTGGGAGTATTTAGTTTTCACCCTTGGCTGCTGCTATACAACCAGGCCAATTAGCTACATACATGGACTTTCTGGTTTCTGCTACTACTTTTTTGATTGTTCGTTTGTTTGGTTTGTTTTGTTTTTCAGATGGAGTCTTGCTCTGTCACCCAGGCTGAAGTGCCGTGGTGCGATCTCAGCTCACTGCAACCTCTGCTTCCCAGGGTCAAGCGATTCTCCTGCCTCAGCCTCCCGAGTAGCTGAGATTACAGGTGTGTGCCACCATGCCGGGCTAATTTTTGTATTTTTAGTAGAGACTGGGTTTCACCATGCTCGCCAGGCTAGACTCGAACTCCTGACCTCATGGTCTGCCTGCCTTGGCGTCCCAAAGTGATGGGATTACAGGCATGAGCCACCACACCTGGCCTCTACGACCACTTTTGGATTCTATGAAACACTATACTTCAAAGCGTGGGGTCTGGCTTCCAAGACAGCTGTGAAAGGGGCAGATGACGCAATCTAGAAGTGTGGGGGAGTTCATGCCTATGGGGTAAATTTTGACCAATTAAAAAAAAAAACCATGAGTGAGAACCAGGTACGTAAATTCCCTCTCCTCTCCTCTCCCCATGCACTGTTCCAAGCATGGCTTCTCAGTATAGTCTGTCTAGAGGTGTCCTGTATGGCCCAAAGCCTGTTTCCTTGGGAACCTGAGCTAAAATAATGGGAATTCACACACTCGCAGACAGTGTTAAGTGTTGTGGGGGATCCAGATCTGGGCAGAGGAAAATTACCCCAATAAGGAAATGGAGAATTTGAGGATTTGGAATAGAGAAAAGGACTAGAAGAACCAGTAGTAGAATAGCTTATGGGTAGCACTTTTGGAGAAAAAGGCAGTTCTGGTGATTTTTGCAGTGAACTGCTCAGCTCTGTAAAATGTATACTTCATTTCTTTCCATCCTATGAAATCTTCCGTAAATTATCCTTTTATAAAACTATCTATTGCCGGTGAAGTGAATTTTCTTTTTTTCTTTTTCTTTTTATTTAGAGATAGAGTTTCTGTCCACGAGGCTGGAGTGCAGTGGTGCCACCTTGGCTCACTGCAATCTCTGCCTCCGGAGTTCAAATGATCCTCCCACCTCAGCTGCCCTAGTAGCTGGGACTACAGGCGTGCACCACCAATGCCTGGCTAATTTTTTTTGTGTGTGTATTTTTAGTAGAGATGGGGTTTTACCATCTTGGCCAGGCTGGTCTCGAAATCCTGACCTCAGTTGATCCACACGCCTTGGCCTCCCTAAGTGCTAGGATTACAGGTGTGAGCCACCACACCCAGCCTGTCAGTTTTGTTTTGAAGAATAAAATAGATTGAGTCTTGTGCCGAAATGCAGGGGAAGCTGTACCCAGACAGGTAACAAAATATTATAAAGAATAATAGATAGGGTTTCTACATGCCAATAATAACCATTTAGAAAACCAAATTCAGAAAAATTACACTTATATTGTGAGAAAAATACATGAAATATCTAATAACAGATGATTGGAGCAAGACGGCAGCTAGATCCCATGCCCCACTCAACATTCCATCAAACTAGGAAGAAAATGTTTTCAAGAGTCAATCCTTAACAGCAGAGGAAAATAGGAAAACGTGTCAGCGGTCCACCAGAAATATTGAGGCATTCCTGGGAGGTAGAGTAGATGGGATCAAACTGACAGAGAAACCCGAGGAGACAAGACCACAGCTCAAGTGACTGTAGGCGAGAGATGCTGTTTGTTTTTTGAGACAGAGACTTACTCTGTTGCCCAGGCTGGAGTACAGTAGCGTGATCTCGGCTCACTGCACAGTGTGTCTCCTGGGTTAAAGTGATTCTCGTGCCTCAGCCCCCACAGTAACTGGAATTCACCGGTGCCCACCACCACGGCTGGCTAATTTTTGTATTTTTAGTAGAGGCAGGGTTTTTGCAATGTAGGCCAGGTTGGTCTCGAACTCCTGACCTCAAGTGATCTGCCTGCCTCGGCCTCCCAAAGTGCTGGGATTACAGCGTAAGTCACTGTGCCCGCCCAGGAGATGCTCTTTGTAGGAAAGCTTCTGAAAAACTCCAAACCCAGAATCAAAAAAACATGGAGCGAGAAAGGGCCTTAGGATAATCATCAGGTAGTTTAATTGAAAAGTTCATTTGAAACGTCTGAATCAGCCAGATTCCCCTCCAACACCACACTCAGATTGGCTGGCAGTAGCCACTTTTGTCTCTAAGACGAAACTCTGATAACTGTTCATTAAAGAAAGCGAAGGCCTGGCGAGGTGGTTCACACTTGTCATCTTAGCACTTTGGGAGGCTGAGGCAGGAGGATTGCCTGAAGCCAGTAGACAGAGACCAGCCTGGGCAATATAGTGGGATCCTGTCTCTACAGAAAATACAAAAATTAGCTGGGTGTGGTGGCAAGTGCCTGTAGTCCCAGGTAGTTCGTAAGCTGAATTGGGAGAATCCCTTGAGCCTGGGAGATCGAAGCTGCAGTGAGCTGAAATTGCAGAACTGCACTACAACCTGGGAGACAGGGTGTGATCCTGTCTCAAAAAAAAAAACAAAACAAAACAAAAAAAAAACCCCACAAACACAAAAAAGTAATGCATCACTGGGCGCCATAGCTCACACATGTAATCCCAGCACTTTGGGACGCTGAGGCCATCAGATCACGAGGTCAGAAGATCAACCTGGCTGACACAGTGAAACCCCGTTTCTACTAAAAATACAAAAAATTAGCTGGGAATGGTGGCACACGCCTGTGTTCCCAGCGACTCTGAAGACTGAGGCAGGAGAATCGCTTGAACCTGGTAGGCAGAGGTTGCAGTGAGCCGACATCTCACCACCGCACTCCAGCCTGGACAACAGAGCGAGACTCTGTCTCAAAAAAAAAAAAAAAAAAAAAAAAAAAAGCAATGTATCAGGACTTGGTGTATCTTCAGCACTTCACAGTAATAATGAAGGAAAGAAACACATTTGTGGAGAGGGGACCATGTTCACTCTTTATCTATCCATGATAGACAGTCGGGAGCTTTATATACCCAAGGAACCTAAGGAAAAATGTTCCCTGTCATGACTCACAATCTTCCAGCCACCCTGCCTGGCACCTGTCTTGTGGGCTGGGAGACCCAACTTACGGATCCCATCATCCCAGGGAGAAAGAAAAATCAAATCCTTCAGTATCTCTTTTAGGGTATCCTCTCCTCTGTTTGCATGGAGGATAAGGCACCCGATATCTAGTAGCCGAATGTTACATTTGTGTAATACAGAACTATAGTGGGATAAAATAGAATTTGTTTCCTCTGAGACACAGGTAGAGGCACGTCCACAGTGACCTGGGTGGCAGCCACCTCTTCCTGCAGTGCTAGGCAGGGCATGCTCACAGATCTGGGGAACCTCTGTTGCTCCTGGAGCCCCACAACCTCCTTACTAGCACCCTCTCCCTCTGGTGGCTGTGACAGCCCACACGTGGTCTTGGGTATCCCCTGCTTCTTTGCCTGTCCCTCTTCTGCCCATGCTGCACATCTCTGTCTCCCACTGTCCCCACTACGTCCACGATTGCCTGTTCCTCCCTGCACTCTCCATCTCTAAGGGCTCCTTGTCTTGGAAAATGAACCCACACCCTCTACCTTGTGACTGGGGACAGAACCCCGGGCTTGTTCAATTCTCCCTCCCTCCACCACACACACCTGTCCTCCTTAATGTTTCTGAAGTCAGTGAGCTCCAGACTCAGCTCCTCCTGCACTTGCCAGCTGCAGGACCTATGACAAGATGCCTACCATCTGTCTGGGACTCTGTCTCTCATCTATCATATAGGCATAATGATGGTAGTTTCCTCCTTCCAAGGCTGGGGAGAACCAGGAGGCCAAGGTGATGGGCTATGGACAGTCAAAACAGCTCCAATCCTGCCTCCACCTGGGGCTGGTGTTTCAAGTCCGTTGCTTGTGAATGGAGCTTTAATGTCTCCATTCACACACAAATGTTTTATTCTAAAATAGACTCCCCTCTGCTCTTCCCTTCCCCACAACTCTTTCCCCTCTGCACCGGGCAGTGGTACCTGTGAGAAAGAACTGTCCCATTCCCAAATCATCGTCCCCACCCCAGCCCCCAGGCCCTTGGTTGGTGAGACCCTTGATGGGCAGTCTCATGCTTCTGTCCAGGGGACTTTCCCACCGCTGATCCCCTGCGTGGAGGCTAAGTGGACTCTTCTATTCCCTGGCCATCACAGGGTCTACAGTGCACGCATCTTCCTCATTCCTCCATGTTCCCCAGATGACGATTTCATCTGTGTCTCCTCCCACATACTCCCAAATGGACCATCCCAGCCCTAGAACCCGAAAATTGTTCAGAGAGCGAAGGCCAAATTGCCCAACCACCTGCTGCAGAATCCTGCTCCAGGACTGAAGTGTATAGTCCCTATCAAAATAAAAACTCGAGGCCAGGCGCAGTGGCTCATGCCTGTAATCCTAGTACTTTAGGAGGCGAAGGTGGGAGGATCGCTTGAGCCCAGGAGTTCAAGGCTGCATTGAGCTATGATCGTACCACTGCACTCCAGCCTGGACAGAGCAAGACCCCACCTCCAGAAGAAACAAACAAACAAACAAACAAACAAACAAAGAAAGCCAACAACTGGAAACATCCTCCTCTAGAATGGTGGTCAGGAACATCTCCCCGTCTTGTTCCCTGATGTCTCTCCAGCACCTAGAACAGCGCTCAGCACGAGGACGCACTCATCAGGGTTTTGTTTAATAAATGACTCCTTTGACACAGCAATCCACTTCTAAGAATCTTTCTAAAGAAATATTCACACATGTGCACAGAGCTGTGTGCACAATAACGAGAGGAACAAAAAACTGGGGAACGTTTGTAAAGGTTTATTAACTGTCAGTGACTGATAGAGGGGAATCGGATGAGGGGAGTACATGCTGAACAGGAAACAGAGTGAGGGGGGCTTGACCAGGACGCATGGCAATGGCAAAAGCAGATGGGAGATGCTTATACTGGTACTTGGTGTGTGTGTGTGTGGTGTAGTGTGTAAATGCAGAGGAAAAAGTCTGAAATTAAACACTCAGAACTGCTCTCAGTAGTCACATCTGGGGAGAGATGAGGATAGTGCTGTTCTATGCAGAGAATACCTGACAATACTTGTTTTCTGACGTAGGTGCATGGGTACACAAACCGAAATATGCATTAAATACGTCTTGCTCATCAGTGATAAGGATAGTATCTAACAGAATGGCACACTGTAAGAAAATACAACGGAAACACTAACATGGAACTCTTGTCACATGAAGAAAAATGATGCTCAACTTTTCACGGTTGTGAACACTTGCTTTCACATGTTATACACCTGATGATGAGGGTCCGCAGACATGCCCATGTTCATGAAAAGTCACCACGTTCTGCTTCTCATCAAGGGCATGTGTCATATCCCCAAGGCCGAGGTGAGAAGAGAGAAGGAAAGTAAGTGACAGCGAGTTCCCACTGCCCAATAACTCACTCTCAACTCCTCCTGACCTGCAGACCCTGCACACTCTGATTCTGCCCTACCTCAGGACCTGCACACGCCTTCCACGGTTCCTCGAAGTGAACCCTCTGCTCATGCCACAGTGACTTCCTCGTCTGGTTTATGCATTCCTAGGCTAGAGGAAGGTGTGGCCACATATCAGGGCTGACCTGGGGTTTGGGAACCCACAGCATCCTGGGTAGGGAGGATCCCTGGATATACAGGGTAGGGAGTAGAAAGAGCATGGGAAATCTCATCATTCAGCCTCAATGCTGTACACTAGAAAATTATGAGAAAAGAATGATTTGGGAAACAAATGACAAGATGGGATACCGGTACCATAACAGAATATGGTATGTGGGGTATGAGCATCTGCAGGGATGTGGGGTATGAGCCAAAGGTTCATTTACGGAGTTACTCATCATCTTCCTCAGGGTCACTGATCTCTTCATAAATTACCAGCTGGTTTCTCTCACGCAGTCTGTGGGTCCAGGCATGTTTCCCCCTTTTGGGTCCTATGATGGAGAAGAGTTGGAAGATGAGGGTTGGGTACGTTGAAGAGTGCTAGGCTCTGTTTTCTCAAAAAAAGGAGATGCCTCCTCCCTCCCAAGTGCCCATGGGCCTTCTTTATCCAGTTTTTCACATTCTCTGGCTTAGAGAGGCTGAGGCCTTAGACCCACACCAATAGACGACAAATACCAATTAAAGTTTTAGCTTCTGGCTCCTTCCGTTGTGAGGTTTAGATTCCCAACCTCTTCACTTACGGGAACATTCACCGATACCTCCTTTCATTCAGCATGTATTTGTTAAGGGCACACAGGCATACCTCGTTTTATGGCACCTCATTTTTATAGTGCTTTGCAGATATTGTAATTTTTTGGGGGGAATTCTCACCAATTTTACACTTTTCCATTATTATTATATCTGTTATGGTGATCTGTGATTAGTGAGCTTTGATGTTATTATTGCAATTGTTTTTGTTGTTTTTTAGTCTTTTAAAATAATTTGTTTTATTTTTGTGGATACACAGTAGGTGTACATACTTATGGGGTACGTGAGATATTTTGATACACGTATGCAATGCATAATAATCACATCATGGAAAATAGGGTATCCATCCCATCAAGTATTTATCCTTGTATTACAAAAGATCCAATTACACTCTTTTAGTTATTTTTAAATGTACGATTAAGTTATTATTGACTATAGTCACCCCGTTGTGTGCAAATGTTTTGGGGGTAACAGGAACTCCACCCAGAGAAGATAATGAATGTAATTGATCAATGTTGTGTGTATTCTGACTGCTCCACCGACGAGCTCTTCCCTGTCTGTTTTCCTTTTCTTGGGCCTACCTATTCCCTGAGACACAGCAATACTGAAATTAGGACAATTAACAATCCTAAAATGGCCGCTAACTGTTCAAATGAAAGGAAGAGTCACATTCTCTCACATTAAATCAGAATCTAGAAATGGCTAAGCTTAGTGAGGAAGGCATGCTGAAAGCCAAGACAGGATGAAAGCTAGGCCTCTTGCACCAAACAGCCAAGCAGTGCATGCAAAGGAGAAGTTCTTGAAAGAAAAGAATAGTATATAATGCAAAGGAAAAGTTCTTGAAGGAAATAATAATACTAATACCCAGTGAACACACGGATAAGAAATCAAAACAGCCTTACTGCTGCAATAGAGAAAGTTTGAGTGATCAGGATAGAACATGAATCCAGCCACAACATTCCCTTAAGCCAAAGTCTAATTCAGAGCAAGACCCGAACTCTCTTCAAGTCCATGAAAGCTGAGAGAGGTGAAGAAACGTGTGAAGCTAGCAGAGGTTGGTTCATGAGGTCTAAGGAAGGAAGTCGTCTTCATAACATAAAAGTGCAAGGTGTAGCAGCAAACCCTGATGGAGAAGCTGCAGCAAGTTATCCAGAAGATCTAGCTAAGATCACTGATGAAGGTGGCTACACCAAACAACAGATTTTCAATATAGATGAAATAGCCTTTTATTGGAAGTAGATGCCATCTAAAACTTTCACAGCTACAGAGGATTCACTCCAACTTTGAAAGAAGTTCTAAAGTGGCTAAACGCTATCGAATAGCATCACATACTACAGAGAAATCTTTCATGAAAGGGAGAGCTAATCGATGTGGCAAATTTCATTGTTGTGTTCTTTTAAGAAACTGCCACAGCCACTCCACCCTTCAGCAACCACCACCTTGATCAGCCAGCAGCCATCAACACCGAGGCAAGACCCTCCACCAACAAGAAGAGTGTTACTCATTGAAGGCTCAGAAGATTGTTAGCATTTTTTAACAATGAATTATTTTAAAATTAAGGTATGTACATTTTTAGACATAATGCTATTGCACACTTAGTAGAGTACACTATAGTGTAAACATAATGTTTTTATACACTGCGAAACAAACGAAAAACAATGTGGGTGACTCACTTTATTGCAGTGGTCTGGAACCGAACCTGCAATATCTCTGAAGTACACCTGTATTGGGTATCAGGCATTGAGCTGAGTAAGATATGATCCCAGGTTATCACAGATAGAATCGCTTGAGCACCTTTCATGTCATCAGGCCTTCTAGATTAAATTTAATGCCTCCAAACAATTTATGAACTATGATTCTTATTTCCATCTTATGTACCAGGAGTCTGGAACTGAGAAAATTTGGAAGACTTGCCCCAAGTCACGTGGTTTTTTATAGGGATGACAACTCCAGTCTGCCTCTCTGGAAGTCATGTCTAACATCTCATTTGGAGCTGGGTGAGCTCCTCAGCCCAGCCTGGACCCAGGCTTGTCTGGTTTCCATGCCACACACCCATTCCACACACCTGAACATAGCCAGAAAAGCCAGAGGGGTTGTTCCCAAATTGATTCCTCTTACCAGATCTCTTATTAATCTTCTCAGAAGTATTTGCTTTTCCCGGGGGGCGCAGCTGTTTCCCATCGTTTTGTGGGCCAGAGGCTTCTGACACTCCCTTCGAATCATTTCCTTCCTCTGCTGGCTTTTTGGGCATGATCTTTATAATGTGAAGGTTACAGATAAACAGTATCAGTGACACTTCTATAGTGCTTTAGAGCTTACAAAGCGTCTTCACATGCATTACCTTAATCAATGTTCTCAACAACACGGGGAGAGTTACACTTGCCTAAATAAGAGAAACCTGGGAGATTAGAAGCAAAAGGAATGGCCTAAATGAATGCAGTTTCCAGGGCTAGAATGCTTATCTTCACACTCTTTTAAGACTGACATTCGTGCAAACAGCAGAAATCTCCATGTAATCGAGAGTGTGGTACACAGAAGATTTGGAGAAAAATAGCATTCTAAGAATTCACAAGGGCTACAAAAGGAAGAACTTCTATAAAATACAAGGGATCCCATATAAGCTTGTAGACAGCTGCTCGGAGAGTACATGTAAAAACATAGAGAGGGGACAAAACACTGCTGAACAAGATGGTATGGGGAGATGAATACAGGGAAGGGAGAGGGAAAGAAATGGTTTGCTGAAATTAATCTAGGCAGCAAAGAAAGCAGTACCAGATCTGGCATACTACCCTACCGAGGCACCAACATTGAATGTGGAATTCAGTGAGGTGGTACCCATACCAATTCTTGTTACATTGGGATGTGTCACTGACCAACAATATTAAGCTACTTTTTTTTTTTTTTTTTTTTTTTTTTTTGACAAAGTCTCGCTCTGTCACCAGGCTAGAGTGCAGTGGTGCGATCTTGGCTCACTGCAATCTGCTTCTCCCCGGTTCAAGCGATTCCCCTGCCTCAGCCTCCCGAGTAGCTGGGACTACAGGCAGGCGCTACCACGCCCTGCTAAGTTTTGTATTTTTAGTAGAGACGAGGTTTCACCATGTTGGCCAGGACGGTCTCGATCTCTTGACCTCATAATCTGCCCGCCTCGACATCCTAAATTGCTGGGATTACAGTCGTGAGTCACCGCGCCCGGCCCTTAAGCTACTTTTTACTCAGCTTCCTCACTTATGAAATAGTGAATAATACATGTAAAATAGACTAAGGGAAAATCCTCTCTGAGCTTGTGAACATTGTTCAAATGTAATAATAATAACATTGAATACCTTTCTGGATCCTTCTTTTAATTCGTTCTCCATACTGGCAACCCAACTCCCAGATCCCTTTACCTTCTAAACCAGAGCTGAATCTGCACTTCCGGAATCATTTATTCAGGGGCCTCTGAGGGATCCCCAGGGCTGGGAATGGGGCTTCTCGGGTGCCCCAGGTGCAGACAAAGCCCTCAAGGAGCTCAAGGAGGGGCCAACAGTCAAAGCGATTCCTAAGCCATGGGAGTGGCCCCGGCAATAGAAGAGAGGCCAGCTGGTCCTTCCTGTTGCAAGAGTGGGTGTCTCAATGGAAGCACCAGTAGGCCCTATGGGGTGAAGCCCTAGTGAGCAACATCTGAACTTCATAAACAAATGCAAACGTGAATGAGCTTTAAATGGCTTGGAGCTCTGGATTAGACTACCACTGCCACTGCGCCCCAGGAAAATTCTTTAACATCTCTGTACCACCAAAGCCTCATTTTATTATTATTTTGCTGATAATTATGGTCTATAACATGAACTATGATTCTTTACTTCCATTTCATGGACTAGGAATCTGGAGCTCCGATAACTTAGAAGATTTGTGCCAAGTTCTTCTTGGCAACCGAAGTGTGTGACTCATTACTATTTGGAGGTAATAACAGAAACAACATCATAGAGGTCTTCTTATGGATTAAATTAATTAATCCATGTGAACTGCTTAAAATAGTATCTGGCATCACTATGAAAACAAAAGAAGTATTAAGGATCACAACTGTTAGTGTTATCAAGCCGTCGGTGCTACATAAGTTGTTGTGATAGATATGGGGAGAAAGAGGCAATGAGGGCCTTTTTGATATTCTCCCTGTCTTATCAGTGTTCACATCCATGAAGGGAAAAAGGTTTTCTGGTCCTTTAGATTTGAGAGGTACTCACCTTCGGGATGGTTCTCTGGAGCCTGCCAAAAGTCACCTGAAGATGTTCAACTGAAAGAGAATACATCAGAATTTTTCTTTGTTGGTAAAGATTTCCAAACTCTAGAGAGACTTCTGTAGCATCAGGGCATTCTGCAGCAGAGGGTTATGAGTCCACTCATTTTTGAGGAGTTATTTGAGATTTGCTTCTGAATTATGTTTAGTCATGGTTGGTTCATTTACCTGTGGCACCAATTCAGAATTTTCCACCTCATGGTTTCTCAAATGGGGGTTAAATCCCATCACAGTCTCATCTTATTCCATTACATATCTTTTACTTTTTCCCAAATAATTAAGTTGATTGGTTGGGAATCTGAACTGTATCCACTCAAGATGTGCAACAACTAAAAATCACTGTACACTTCAAATGGGTGAATCTTATGGTATGTGAATTAAGCTGTTAAATGTGTGATGAACCATGGATGATTTAGTCCAGTGGCTCTGAAATATTTTCAGTATAAAGACACTCCTTTAATGTCAAAACTTGGCAGATACTCAAGCACTGGATTTTCAGATCTCTTATAGTGATTGTGGGAGATGATTGATTCTGGCCTGTTTAGTTGGCGAGTAATGGGTATATTGAAGACAGTTTAGACACTCTGACCTTGTCTTATGATTGTATTGTCAGAGCAGAAGAGCAAGTAAACACATACGTCCCCTTTATATTCCTGAAATGCACAAAGATCTCTACCCAAGAACCTGTCTTCTTTTCATCCTACGTTATCTCCGCTCACTGACAATTGGGAAAGCTCTCTGTGTGTTGGATGAGGGATCACTCTTTCAAACTCACTTCCAAGCTCATCACAGAGAATTGGGGTTGTTTGGGAATCAGAAGACTATTTGGTTTTAATAAAGTATGGAGAAACAGCGATCTTTATTACATAATGTGTTCATCACCCTCTCTCTTGAGATATTTATCCAATATCTACATGCTGTTAATGAAACAATCTCTGGAAGTTTTTGGCGGATCTACACTTTTAATATTTTCTTTTTATTTTTCACTTTTAAAATTGTCTTAACTGTCCTTTGATTGATTAACAGTGTTTAGGAAGAACAACATGTCCTTTAAAAAAGAAATGTTTCAAACACACAGAAAAGTACGGGGAATAATATTGAGCTCAGTCGCATCTCAACATTACCCCATGACTATGTTAGATCTGATTTATTTATTCAGAATGTTAGAAACACTAGCAACGGCCTGGGTGCAGTAGCTCACACCTGTAATCCCAGCACTTTGGAGGCTGAGGTGGGTGGAACACCTGAGGTCAGGAGTTTGAGAACAGCCTGGACAACCTGGTGAAACCCCGTCTCTACTAAAAATACAAAAATTAGGTGGGCATGGTGGCAGACGCCTGTAATCCCATCTACTCAGGAGGCTGAAGCAGGAGAATCGCTTGAACCCGGGAGGCAGAGGTTGTAGTGGGCTGAGACTGTGCCATCGCACTCCAGCCTGGGCGACAAGAGCAAATCTCCAGTTCAAAACAAAAACAAAAACAAAACAAAACAAAACACACTATCAGCAAGTCATGACTGAAGCTGTGCAGCACTCACCAATCCCTGCCCCCGCTCCTTCTCCATTTACAGCCAGTCTTCTCAATTTGATGCCTTTTTATTCGCATTTATGTTTTTATGCATTTAGCATTTACTTATTATCCACGAAAATACATATTACTGTTTTGCATGTTTTAGAATTTTATGAATGGCCTCTGTAGTTAACTTTCTGTATGCAATTTTTTTTTCACTCAACCCTGATGTGTATGAGGGAACAAATGCCAGAGGATCTTTCCCAGGTAGCTGAGCTGAAAAGCAACTGGGCTTCAGGAGACCTTTCCAGCCACTTCCCATCTACTCACCCTGAATCCTGCGGTTATGGTCATTATCAAAATCATTCCCCTGGAAGTCTGTGGCCTGTTTATTATGCATGAAAGGTGGGAGGGTGACGTTGAAACCTAGAAAGAAGCAAAATGTTTATTCCTTAAGGGACAAACTTAGGCCTGGCACAGTGGCTCATGTCTGTCGTACCAGCACTTTGGGAGGCTGAGGCGGGAGGATTGTTTGAGGCCAGGATTTCAAGATGAGCCTGTGTAACATAGAGAGACCTCCATATCTACAAAATATAAAATAAAATTAGTTGGGCATGGTGGCATGTGCCCATAGCCTCAGCTACTCCATAGGCTGGGCAGAAGGATTGCTTGAGCCCAGGAGTTCGAGGCTGCATTGAGCTATGATTGCACTGCTACACTCTAGCCTAGGTGACAGAGTGAGACTCTGACTCAAAAAAAAAAAAAAAAAAAAAAAGGGAGAGAGAGAGAAAGAGACAAGCCGAGAGGAGGAAGGTAGGGTGGGAGGTGTGCTGCAATGCCACAGAGACAGTTGGGCTCATCAGAACAGACGCCGAAGGGAGAGAAAAGTGCAGGGTCCAGGTACAAGCTCCACTACGGCCAGTCCCTGCCCTCTGCTCTGACAGGATAGAGAAGAGCAGAACACCCAGAAGCTGTCTTGCGATTTTTCCCTGCACAAAAGGAAAATGTGGGGTACTTTCTGCAGCCTAAGAAGTAGCCAAAGCAGGAAAAGGGATGCTCATGTGTCCCCAGACTTGTCTGTACCTAGAACTTTCTGTTACCTAGTTTAGTCATGGTCTCATAGTTTCTCTTCATATACACATAGTTGATTTTCTCCGAGTATTTCATCTTTTCCCACTCTTTCTTAGAGAAGTATGTGGCAATATCATCGAAGGCCTGAAAAAAAAAATAAATTTTGGCAGTGACTCAGCTAGGTATGTCTGCCATTCAGCTGGAGCCACTTCCTGTGTGCTGGATCTGGGAAGTGAGGATGATAATCCGTCCTGGTTGATGCCATGGCTAACTGACAGAACATGGGGACCTTCCCTAGCTTCTCCCCTGCCACACAGTAGGGCTTTAATGCTGCTGGCTGGCTCTCTTCCCACCTTCCAGAATGCACTGAGAGTCACCAAATGTAGTGCACGGTCACAGACTTGTCTCCAGGGATGCTAGGTGATGACAGAACTCAGGTGGGAGGCTCCCAAGGGTCCAGATATCCCCTGAGACCCTGCTCCTTGTCCCCAGTACCTCTGTCCTCCCCTCCTCAGAAACCTGGTCACCCTACTCTGTCCCCTGGACCACTGCTATGCCCCCTCCAGGTCACCTTACCTTGCTTCTCTTCTCTGATGTTTTAGCATCATCCCTGGGTCTCTTGGCAAATGCGTCGTCTCCGTTCATGGCACCAGGAGCAGTCTGACCTGCAAGAGAAACAGCCTGAGACTTTCTAGCCACAGGACCCTTGGTCCTATGGAGGGAAAAATCAGTGAAGGCTGGCCACACTCAGTCACCTGGAATTAGGTGTTGCATTTCTCCATTCGGGGCTTATCTGTCCGTGGGTAAGGACATGGAGAGAAGTCAGATGAAAACAGGGAGCCTGGAGTCTCCGGGAGAAGTATTGCTTGGGGATGACAGGTTTCCTAGTAGCCTTGAGTCTTTGGGAGGGGGTTGGCTAATGTTGTTAGTAGTTTCCCTGGGGCTAGGCTTACCCTTAAAGATGTGCATACCCTTGCTGGGGAGGCAGGGATGTGACTGTGTAATTTTATTGAGTGGGGGTGTTCTGACACCCCCACTCAATAAATAAAGGGAGGGAAGGGAGTCCCAGACATAACGTGGTCTCTCTGGTGATGGATCTGATCAGGCAGAGGGATGGGGGGGTTCTGTTCTGTTGAAGAGAAATGACCTTCACTAATATGAGCAGATTTAGAAGCTATTACTGGGTTATTTGTAAATTATTAGAAGGAAGAGAGCTAGAATCTCTGAGACTACAAGAGCCTGCCATCACTTAGAGAAAATGTGGGGTGTTTAAATTTGCAGCAATTGGCCAGGCGCAGTGGCTCATGCCTGTAATGCCAGCATTTTGGGAGGCCGAGGCGTGCAGATCTCTTGAGCCCAGGAGGTTGAGACCAGCCTGGGAAACATAACAAACCCCTCATCTCCGCAAAACAAAACAAAACAAAACAAAACAAAACACACACACACACACACACACACACACACACAAAATTAGCTGGGGGCAGTGGTGCAGCCCTGTAACATCTCAGCACTTTGGCCAAGGGGGGCAGATCGCTTGAGCCCACGAGGTCGATACCAGCCTAGCCAACCTAGAAAAACCCTCTGCTAAAAAAAATAAAATAAAATAAAAAGTATTAGTGGGGGTGGAGTGGTGCTCGCCTGTAGTCCCGAGGCCGAGGCAAGAGGATCTCTTGAGCCTAGGAGGTCGAGGCCAGCCTGGCCAACATAACAAAACCCCATTTCTACTACTAATAATAACAACAAAAATAATAACATCAGCGAGGTGGTTCTTGCCTGTAGTTCTGAGGCCGAGGTGGGAGGATCACTTGAGCCTAGGAGGTCAAGCACAGTTCGGCCAACATAAGGAAACCTTGTCTCTACTAAAAAGAACAACAACAACAAAACTAGCAGGGGCGGAATGGCACACATCTGTAGTCCTGAGGCCAAGGTGCGAGGATCGCTTGAGCCCAGGAGGTTGAGGCCAGCCTGGCCAACATAGTGAAACCCGGTTTCTACTTAAAAAAAAAAAAAAAAAAAAAAAGCACGGGCAGGATGGTGCACTTCTGTAGTCCCGGGGCCGAGGCGGAAGGATTGCTTAAACCCAGGCAGCAGAGGCCAGCCTGGCCAACATAGCGAAACCGTCTGTACTAAAAAAATAAAAAATAAAAAAAATTAGTGAGGGTGGGGTGGTGCGTGCCTGTAGTCCCAAGGCTGAGGTGGGAGGATTGCTTGAGCCCAGACAGTTGAGGCCAGCCTGGTCAACATAACGAATCCCCGTCTCTATTAAAATAAACAAAAAAAAATACCAGGGGCGGGATGATACAGGCCTGTAGACCTGAGGCCTAGGTGGGAGGATCCTCCATGATGATCGTCCTGAAAGGTATTAGTTGTCTTTCAGTCCTCAAGATTTTCGGAACCCCAAGCACTTGATGGCCCTACAGAGGCTTCCTCCTTTTCTATCTGCCCCGATTAGCCCATCTAGGGTGTCCCTTAAAGAGAACCTACTTCAGAGACAAAGCAGTGGTGGCGAGGTCGGCAGCAGTGGTGGCGAGTTGGCAGCAGTTGGTGACAAAGTGTGGCTGGAGGAGAAGAAAATATTCTGCAATGTCACTGCGCCAGGATGATGGACCAATCAGGGCAGTTAGTGAACTCCATCTGGCCAATCAGAAGTCAGAACAGTAGGCGGGATAAGCCAAGCTGATGTGGGGTCTATCAGTCCAGGCTCCAGGGACAGAACCTTCTAAAAATGGAGGCAGAAACTCTGACTTTCCCGCCTAAAGCATCCCCTGGGATTGGCTACTCCAAGTTCAGAGTACGCATGCGCTGATTTTCTCTTTTCATTTTTCCTATCCCTCCTCACCTCCCCGGTGGTGCATTGTTATCCAGTTTTAATAAGGAGTGTATATGAAGCAGGTCAGCATCTCAAATCCTTCCTGTCAGTTTCTATCTTTTTCAGGTATGGGATTTTTCCTAGGAACTCTGGTGACTTAAGAAATTTGGGCCGGCGCGGTGGCTCACGGTTGTAATCCCAGCACTTTGGGAGGCCACAGCTGGAGGATCGCTTGAACCTGGGAGGCAGAGGTTGCAGTGAGCCATGATCATGCCACTGCACCCCAGCCTGGGCAACAGAGCAATACTCTGTCTCTTTTCTCTACAAAAAAAAAAAATAATAACTAAAATTAGCGATGTGGGGTGGTGTGCCTGTAGTCCGTTACTCAGGAGACTGAGGTAGGAGGATCGCTTGAGCCCAGGAGTACGAGGTTGCAGTGAGCCATGATCCGGCTACTCCTGCCTACCTGGGCCACAGAGCGAGATCTTGTCTTTAAAAAGAGAGAGAGAGAGAAAGAGAAAGAAAGAAAAATTTCAATGAGCCAGTCCCAGTGGCTCATGCTTGTAATCCTAACACTTTGAGAGGCTGAGGCAGGAGGTGGAAGGATCACTTGAGGCCAGGAGTTCCAGAACAATCTGGGATACATAGCGAGACCCCCATCTCTATAAAAAATTTTTTAAAAAGAAATTTAAACAACAACAAAAAAAACTTCTACCCTTCCACATATGTTTTTTTCTAAAAGACCAAAGAAGCAGAAATATATTTTACCCATTGATATTAATAATATTTATAATAGTATTAAAAAGAGTATGTAATTAGGGCCCACTGTGTTCATCAGGGCTCTCATAAGTCAATTTGTCTAAGAAGTTTCCCCTACCCCCATCCCTAGTACCTCCAGCAAGTCCCCGTTCCTCTCTGGGCTTTCCATCTACAGCCCTGATCTCTCTAAGATCCTCCCAGGATGACAGCAAGCTCTCTTAGGGTAGGGACAGGGCAATGGCCCTTGAGTCCAGCACAAAGCCTTTTATGTGCATCTTCCCATTAATTTTCACAACCTTCTCTTGAGTTAAATACTATTATCATCCCCAGTGTGCAGATGTTGAGACTGAGGCTCAAGAGAATTAAGCAGTCTGCTCGAGGTCACATAGTCAGTGGGTGACAGAGCTGGGATTCACCCCCAAGATAGAATTGAGTCCAAAGTCTGTGCTTTTATTTACGTATTTATTTATTTTTAATTAAAATATTTTTTTTTAGAGATGGGGCCTTGCTATGTTGTCCCCGCTGATCTGGAAGGAACTGCTGGCCTCAAGCAATCCTCCTGCCTTGGCTTCCCAAAACACTGGGATTACAGGAGTGAACCACTCCACGCCCGGCCTCAAAGTCTGCGCTTTTAATTACTCTTCTATATTGCCTCGACTATTTGTTGAATGAATGAATGCATCTTACAACTGCAAAGGTTCTTTAACATAATTTACATAACTCCTTACAATCACCCCAAATTCCCTCTGGCTGCTGTAACAAATTACCACAAACTTTGTGGCATAAACAACATCAATTTATTCTCTCACAATTCTGGAGCCCAGAAATCTGAAATCAGTTTCACTGAGTTGAAATCAAGTTGTCAGCAGGGCTGTAGTCCTCCAGAGGCTGTAGGAGAGAATCTGTTCCTTGGCTCTTCCAGCTTCCCGTGATTGCCAGCATTTCTTGGCTTGTGGCTTGACATGGGTTGGCTCTGTGTCCCTACCCAAATCTCATCTCGAATTGTAATCCCCACAGATTACAAATCCCCATGGGGGTGGTTTTCCCCATGCCGTTTTTGTGACAGTGAGTTCTCATGAGGTCTGATGGTTTTATAAGCGTCTGGCATTTCCCCTGATTGCACTTCTGTCTCCTGCTACCATGTGAAGAAAGTCTTTGCTTCCTCTTCGCCTTTGGCCATGATTGTTTCCTGAGGCCTCCCCAGCCATGCAGAACTGTGAGTCAGTTAAATCTCTTTCTTTTATAAATTACCCAGTCTCAGGCAGTTCTTTATAGCAGTGTGAGAACAGACTAATACATGGCTGCATCACCCTAATCTCTGTCTCCATGGTCATTGCCTTCGTTTGTTTTCTGTTACTGTAATTGAATACCACAAACTGGGTAATTTATAAAGGATAGAAGTTTATTTGGTATACAGTTCTAGAGGCTAGGAGCTCAAGAACATGGCGCTGGCATCTGGTGAGGGTTGTGCCACGGTGGAACGATGAAAGGCAAAAGCAAGTGCAGGAGACAGACAGAGAAAATGTAGCTAAGCTCTCTTTTATAACAAACCCAGTCTCGTGATAACTAATCCGCTCTTATGATAGTGGCATTAATCACTTCCTAACAGCCCCACCTCTTAATATTGTTACAATGGCAATTAAATTTCAACACAAGTTTTGGTGGGGACGTTCAAACCATGGCAGGCGTACTACCTTCTTCTCTTCTGTCTGTGTCAGATCTCCCTGCCTTAATCTGATAAGGACACTCATTATTACATTTAGGGCCCACCCAGATAATCCAGGAGAATCTCCCCATCTCAAGAGCTTTAACATAATTACTTTTTTTTTTTTTTGAGACGGAGTCTCACTCTGTGGCCCGGGCTAGAGTGCAGTGGCGTGATCTCGGCTCACTGCAACCTCTGCCTCCCGGATTCAAGCAATTCTGTGCCTCAGGCTCCTGAGTAGCTGGGATTACAGGTGCCGGCCACCATACCCAGCTAATTTTTATATTTTTTTTAGTAGAGACGGGGTTTCACCATCTTGGCCAGGCTGGTCTTGAACTCCTGACCTCGTGACCCACCCGCCTCGGCCTCCCAAAGTGCTGGGATTATAGGTGTGAGCCACCATACCTGGCCAACATAATCACTTTTTTCGTTGTAAGCTAACACTCACAGGTTCCAGGGGTTACTGTGTCGCTATATTTTGGAGGGGCGTTGTTCAGTCTACCACAGCCTGCCCTCTGGCCCCCAAGGATTCACATCTCTCCCACATGCAAAATACATGCGCCCCATCCCCAAATCCTCAAATGTCTCAAACTGTGCAACATTAGCTGAAGTCCAACATCTTATCCATATAAGATCGCTCAAAAGTACCAAATCTCCTCATCTAAAACAGATAAGGGTGAGACTCTGGTTATGAAACATCCTGGGGCAAAATTCTCCTGCTGTGAACTTGTGACACTGGAAAACAAGTTATCTGTTCCAAAAATACAGTGGCGGGACAGGTGTAGGATAATAGTTACAGATATTTCCATTTCAAATGAGAGAAAATGGAAGGAAGGAGTTGCCACTTCCAACCATTTTGAAATCTATCAGGACAAATTCCATTTGGTTTCAAGGACTCAGAATAATCCTCTGTAGCTTGAAGCTCTCCCCTCTGGTCCCATAGCCCTCCTCTCAGAATGTATGTCATAGTGATTCACACCTTTAGACCAGCAGGTCCTTTTGTATCTTTCCCAGATAATATCATTTCTATTACCAGCTATGGCTGAGCATAGTGGAAGAAGAGCTCCTTGAGTCACGTGCCTAATCTCTTCAGCACTAGCAAACACGGCCACATTCTTGACTTTCTCTCTAGAGCATACCTTCCTGACAGTGCCTCTCCTAATTTTAGTGTCTTTTGCAGTCTTGATAGGCTGAGAATTTCCCTGGATCCTTTTTGCTTAACAGTCCTTTCCTCAGTTTATCCCTTTCCTCTAACATTTTACTAGAACTTGAATTGGAGTCCAATAGAAAAATGAAAAATTATGGGATTAAGACTGGGGATAAAAAAATGGTTGAATCTCTAGGCAAGTTGCTGAGGGTTTATGAAGGATGAGCCTAGGGAAGGGAGTCTTATATATGATCAGACTGGTTGTGATTGAAAAGAAATTTTTTATCAGTTTATCTAAAAATTGACCATTAGTGTCAGGGGTGCACTGAAGCAGGGCGAGTCTACTCCTCTCGTTTTGAAATAGGTTTTCTTAAGATGTTGATCGTTTTTCTTTATCTTTTAAACAATCAGTCTAAAAAAACGGGGATTTTGTGCTTTAAGGTAGTTTCCTAACTGCATTTATTAGGTTTTTGTTTTCGTTTTCTGAGATGGAGTCTTCCTCTGTCGCCCAGGCTGGAGTGCAGTGGTGCGATCCACCCACTGTAGTAAGCAAGGTTGCTCACTGCAACCTCCACCTCCCAGGTTCAAGTGATTCTTGTGCCTCAGCCTCCCAAGTAGCTGGGATTACAGGTGCCCACCACCACGCCCGGCTAATTTTTGTCTTTTTAGCAGAGACGGGGTTTCACCATGTTGGCCAGGCTGGTCTCGAACTCCTGACCTCAGGTGAGCGGCCTGCTTCAGCCTCCCAAGGTGCTGGAATTACATGCGTGAGCCACCATGCCCGGCCTTTTGTTGTTGTTGTTGTTGTTAAGACAGTTTCACTATTGTTGCCCAGGCTGAAGTGCAATGGTGTGGTCTCACCTCACTGCAACCTCTGCCTCCCAGGTTCAAGTGATTCTCCTGCCCCAACCTCCTGAGTAGCTGGGCTTACAGGCGTGCACCACTATGCACAGCTAATTTTGTATTTTTAGTAGAGATGGGGTTTCGCCATGTTGGCCAGGCTGGTCTCAAACTCCTGACCTCAGGTGATCGTCCCACCTCGGCCTTCCAAAGTACTGGGATTACAGGCGTGAGCCACCGCACCAGGCCTATCTGATAGTTTTTCTATATAACTCTTTGTTACTGGGAAGATGTGTCAGCCCAGACACTCCATATGAGTTTCAGGGTTTCTGGATTGATAGGTCGTAGGATATAGAGCCTCTAGAGCTGAGCTGAGCCAATTCTTCTTTCCAGTTCCTAGCCTATTAGCCCCCAGAGATGCTTACAGGACTTCTGCCTTACAGAGTGGAGGGAGTCTACGGGTGGGTGATATTGGTTGTAATTGCCTAGCTCAGAGGGCAGAGGAAGAGGTAGGAAAGGAATGCTCAGTTACTGGCCAGCTTTGATGAGTCTGCACTTTTTCTAGGAGCTTTCCAAGCCCCCTATTCCTTAATGTTATCACGCCACTTTCGGCTGCCACTGGGCCAGCCCTGCCAAGTGTCTGCTCCATATGTTTACAGAACAGGTAATAAGCCATCCAGAAAACAAGGAGAAAACAAGAATGCAACTTAGAAAGCTCCACTTGGGCTGATGCTCCATCTGTAGCCTCTGACCTTTTCCCACTCGAAGACATCTCATTCCGCAGTGGGGCCAAACCATCAAGGGTTTTGTTACTGGGAACTGTTCTGAACTCCCAAATAGCTGGGATTTCAGGCGCCCACCATCAAACCCTAGTAGAGACGGGGTTTCACCCTGTTAATCAGGCTGGTCTCAAACTCCTGACCTCAGGTGATCTGCCTGCCTCGGCCTCCCAAAATGCTGGGATTACAGGCATGAGCCATGGCGCCTGGCCCAGTCTTTCTATTCTCTACCTCTGAAACTTTTTTTTTTTTTTTTTAAGACGGAGTCTTGCTCTGTTGCCCAGGTTGGAATGCAGTGGCATGATCTCAGCTCACTGCAACCTCTGCCTCCCAGGTCCAAGTGATCCTCCTGCCTCATCACTGCTAGCAGCTAGTATTACAGGCATGTGCCACCATGCCCAGCTAATTTTTGTATTTTTAGTAGAGATGGGGTTTCACCATGTTGGCCAGGCTGGTCTCAAACTTGTGACCTCAGGTGATCCGCCCACCTCGGCCTCCCAAAGTGCTGGGATTACAGGCGTGAGCCACTGCGCCTGGCCTATCTCTGGAACTTCTACTGGCTGAACGTTGAAATTTCTGGGATCTATTCTCCATTTCCTTTATTATTTTTCTTCCATACTTTCTATTTCGTAATCCTTTTCTGCTATACGGTGAAGTAGTGCCATGCCTGAACACATTTTTTCATTGAGTTGTTCCAGTTTCTCTTATTGATATGCAAAAGCTTTGTTGTATATTAGAGATGGTTACTGTTAATTTATTGGGGATGCTTCACCAATTTCCCCAACATTTGCCCTTTTAAACAGTTGTTTATGGTGTCTTTTGAATTAGATGATACTTTAATTTTTACGTCTTTAACTATGTCAGATTCATTGTCTATAGCCTTGGAGTAATGTCAGGAAGTGCCTATGCCAACTCAAGATGTCTTACACTGTAATATTTTCCTAAATTGTCATCCAGTTCTTTATGATTTCACGTTTTCACATTTAAGTCACTGAATTTTTAGAATTTATTATTTTATGTGCTTCAAAGTAAGGATTTAATCTTTAGTTTTTGAAATGGATAGACACTTGTCAAGCAATCATTTATTTTACAACCCATCATCTGTTGCCCACTGTTTGGAAATGCATGCTGAAGTTTGCATATAGATTAGTCTGTTTCTTGACTTTCTATTTTGTTTCACTAGTAAATGTTTCCGTGTGTTTTCATTTTTGATTGCTGCTGTAACAAATTTTCAATAGCTTAGACAACGCTGGGCGCAGTGGCTCAGGCCTGTAATCACAGCACTTTGGGAGGCCGAGACAGGCGGATCACTTGAGGTCAGGAGTTCAAGACCAGCCTGGTCAACATGGCGAAACCCCCTATCTACTAAAAATAAAAAAATTAGCCGTGTGTGGTGGCCCATGCTTGTAATCCCAGCTACTCGGGAAGGTGAGACAGGAGAATCACTTGAACCCGGGAGAAGGAAGTTGCAGTGAGCCGAGATCACCCCACTGTGCTCCAGCTTGGGCAACACAAGTCAGACTGCATCTCAAAATATATATATGTAGCTAAGACAATTTTTGGAAAAGAAGAATAAGGTGGGAGGAATGGCTATACCATGTTTCAATACTTCTTATATAGCTACAGGAATCAAGTCTGTGTAGTACTGGGAGAAGAATAGACACATAGATCACTGGAACAAAATAGAGAACCTAGAAATAGCCCCACACTGATTTTTTACAAAGAGACGAAAAGAAGGAAGGATCGTCTGCTTAACAAATGGTGCTAGAGCAGTTGCAGAGCCATAGGCTAAAAAAAAAAAAAAAGAAAAGAAAAGACCTAATCTTCATATTTTTATACAAAAAATAACCCTAGTGGATCATAGATTTAAATCTAAAATATAAAACTAAAAAAAATCTTTTACAAGAAAGCATAGGACAAACGTCTGAGATCTAGGGCATAGTGAAGTGTTCAAAAAGCATAATCCGTAAGGAAAACAAATAAATTAGATTTCATCCAATTTAAAACTTGTGCTCTGCAAGATACCCTGTTAAAAGGATGAAAAAACAAAGTATGGACTGGGAGAAAATGTTTGCAAACCACGTATCCAAGAAAGGACTCACATCCAGAATATATAATGGATATGTATAGTACTCTCAAAACTCAATGGTAGGCTGAGCGTGGTGGCTCACGCTTGTAATCCCAGCACTTTGAAAGGTCGAGGTGGATGGAAGGCAAATCCCTTGAGGCCTGGAGTTCGAGACCAGTCTGGGCAACATGGCAAAAACCCATCTCTACTAAAAATACAAAAATTAGACAGGCATGATGATGCGTGCCCGTAATCCCAGCTACTCAGGAGGCTGAGACATGAGAATTGCTAGAAGCTGGGAGGCGGAAATTGGAGTGAGCCAAGATCACGCCACTGCACTGCAGCCTGGGTAACAGAGCGAGACTCTGTCTCAATAATAATAATAATAATAATAATAATAATAATAATAATAAACCTCAACGGTAAAAAATACAAACAAATAGTCCAATTAGAAAATCATGAAAAGATGTGAATATATATTTCACTGAAGAGGAAATAAGCAAATAAGCACATGAAAAGATGTTCAACCCTCATTTCCTTCACTAGATGCAAGTTAAGGCCATGATGAGGTATCACTACACACTTATTAAAATAGCTAAAATAAAAGACACAGTGACAACACCAAATGGTGACAAGGAGGCAGAGAAAGTGGACACCTCATTAAGTGCTGCTGGAAAGGTAAAATCTTACAGCCACTCTGGAAAGCAGTTTGGTAGTTTCTTATAAAACTAAATATGCAATGACCATACAATTCAACAATTACACTTCAGAGAAGTTAAAATGTATGCCCATCCAGAAACTTGTACACAGTTGTTCATAGAAGCTTTACTCGTAACAGCCAAAAGCTGGAAATAATCAATACGTTCTACAATAAGCGAATGGTTGAACTGTGGTACATCCATCCCATGGAATACTACTCAGTAATAGAAATGAACTATTGGCCAGACACAGTGGCTTACCTTGTTATCCCAGCACTTTGGGAGGTTGAGGCAGGCAGATCATGACGTCAAGAGTTCAAGACCAGCCTTGCCAACATGTTGAAACCCCATCTCTATGACTAATACAAAAATTACCAGGGTGTGGTGGCGCACGCCTGTAGTCACAGCTACTCGGGAGGCTGAGGTAGGAAAATCACTTGAAACAGGGAGGCAGAGGTTTCAGTGAGCCGAGATCATGCCACTGCACTCCAGCCTGAGCGACAGAGTGGGACTCTGTCTCAACAACAGCAACAGCAACAATGAACTATTGATACACAGATATTAATATCTTGGATGAATCTCCAGGGAATTATGCTGAGTGGAATAAGCCCTTAAAACGTGATATACTATAAGATTTCATTTGTACAGCATTCTAGAAAAGACAAAATTGTAGAAGTGGAAAACAGATTAGTGGTTGCCAGGGGTTAGGAATGGTGGATGGGAGGAGAGTGAGTGTTACGAAAAATGAGTAGGACAAGGAATAGCATTATGGTGATGGAAATGTTCTGTACCTTTTGTTTGTTTGTTTGTTTTCCAAAGGGATTCTCACTCTGACCGAGGCTTGAGTGCAGTGGCACGATCTCGGCTCACTGCAACATCTGCCTCTCGGGTTCGAGGGATTCTCCTGTCTCAACTTCCCATGTAGCTAGGACTACAGGCACCCACCACCTCACCTAGCTAATTTTTGTATTTTTAGTAGAGACGGGGTTTCTCTGTGTTGGCCAGGCTGGTCTCAAACTCCTGACCTCAAGTGATCTGCCCACCTCGCCCTCCCAAAATGCTGGGATTACAAGCATGAACCACTGCACCTGGCCATGTTCTGCACATCAAAACACTTTCACTGAATATAGATGCCATTACATTCTCTCACTTATGTTACAAAGCAAAAGGCAGCTTCATAAACACTATTCTATTATGTATCAACTGAAAAAACACATATATTCCAGAAAAAGGTTTTGAAGACACATGGGAGTGGAATGTGCCTGCATTAAGAGCAGAGCTTTTACAGGACCACCTGTCTCTAGTCGGCTCCCAGGGACCACTGGAAACAGCTGCTACACTCAGAACGACAAGATGGTCTTGTTATTGATTTCAATGGACTCTCAAATCTCATCCTCCTTGACCACCAGCAGAGGCAAAAACTGATGATGGCACCATGGATTGGCTGGGCCAGAAATCCATAATCTCGAAGTCATAGACACACCTTCCAAGCATCACAATCTTTGTTGTCTTGAATAACAATAGCATTTAATAATTCTTTTCCTCCTGGGCAGAGTGACTGACGCCTGTAACCCCAACGTTTTGGGAGGCCGAGGCAGGTGCATCACCTGAGGTCAGGAGTTCAATACCAGCTTGGCCAACATGGCGAAACCCCATCTCTACTAAAAATACAAAAATTAGCCGGGCATAGGGGCACATGCCTGTAATCTCAGCTACTCAGGAGGCTGAGGCAGGAGAATCCCTTTAACCCGGGAGGCAGAGGTTGCATCGAGCCAAGATCGTGGCATTGCACTCCAGCCTGGGCAACCAGAGTGAACCTCTGACTCAAAAAAATAACTAAATGAATAAATAAAACAATCATTTTCCTCTTACGGCAGTTACAACATCAGAAGGTAGCTTCATGGGTTCATTTCTCAAGAGAATACCCATTTTTTCTGCATTTTCAGCAAGGTTTTCTTCTTCTAAAACCTCAAGGGCTGCAATGGCCACTTGGCAGCCTAGTGGATTGCCACCGTATGTGGACCCATGTTCCCCTGGCTTAATGCTCAGCATTATGTCATCGTCCCACAGCACTGCAGACACAGAGTATCAACCCCTAGAAAGGGCCTTTCCAAGGAGGACTATATCAGGTCTGACATTTTCATGATCAACAGCCAGCCATCTACCAGTTCTGGCCAATCCTATCTGTATTTCATCAGCAATGAACAGAACCAAGCTGGGAACATGAGATGGGATGAGGGTAAGTAAAAATACCAAAAAGCTTACTGTTCTTATGGAGAGTCAGCTGGTCTTTCTCTATTTCTTTCTTTCTTTCTTTCTTTCTTTCTTTCTTTCTTTCTTTCTTTCTTTCTTTCTTTCTTTCTTTCTTTCTTCTTTCTTTCTCTCTTTCTTTCTTTCTTCCTTCCTTTCTCTCTCTCTCTTTCTTTCTCTTTCTTTCTTTCTCTCTCTCTCTTTCTTTCTTTCTTCCTTCCTTCCTCTCTCTCTCTTTCTTTCCCTTCCTTCCTTCCTTCCTTCCTTCCTTTCTTTCTTTCTTTCTTTCTTTCTTTCTTTCTTTCTTCCTTTCTTTCTTCCTTTCTTTCTTTCATTTATTTATCTATTTATTTGACAATCTTGCTCTGTCTGCTAAGCTGGAGTGCAGTGGTGTGATGTCAGCTCGATGCAAACTCTGCTTCCCAGGTTCAAATCATTGAGTGAGCCCAGGAGGTCAAGACCAGCCTGGGAAACATAGCAAAAGGCAGGGTGGTGCATGCCTGTAGTCCTGAAGCTGAGGCGGGAGTATCGCTTGAGCCCAAGAGGTTGAGACCAACTTGGTCAACATAGCAAAACCGTCTCTACTAAAAAAACAAAACTAAAAATATTAGTGAGGGCTGGGTGGTGCATGCCTGTACTGTAGTCCTGAGATCGAGGTGGGAGGATTGGCCAATGTGCTGGGATTACAGGTGTGAACCACCGCTCCTGGCTGATTGCTGCATCTTGAAATGCCCCATATTCTGTCTAAGTGTTGATGGGCTCTTGTAGTCTCAGAAATTCTAGCTCACTTCCTTCTAATGATTTACAAATCACCCAGTAATAGCCTCTAAATCCATTCACAGTAGCCATGCTCATTTCTCTTCAACAGAACAGAACCCCCCAACACTCTGCCTGATCAGATCCATCACCAGAGAGACCATATTATCTCTGGGACTCACTTCCCTTCCTTTTTTTATTGAGTGAGGGTGTCAGAACGCCCTCACTCAATACAATTACATAGTCATGTCCTTTCCTCCCCAACAAGGGTCTGTACATCTTTCAGGGTAAGCCTAGATCCAGGGAAACTACTAACAAGAGTAGCCAACCCCCTCCTAAAGACTCAAGGCTGCTTTGCCCATAGGAAACCTGTCATCCCCAATCAATACTTCTCCCAGAGACCCCTGGTTCCCTGTTTTCATCTGACTTCTCCTCATGGCCTTACTCAGGGACAGATAAGCCCCGGATGGAGAAATGCAGCACCTGATTCCAGGTGACTGAGTGTGGCCAGCCTTCACAGCTTTCTCCCTCCACAAGACCAAAGGTCCTGTGGCTGGAAAGTCTCAATCTGTTTCACTTGCAGGTCAGACTACTCCCGGTGCCATGAACGGAGACAATGACTGTGCAAAGAGAGCTAGGGATGATGCTCAAATACCAGAGAAGACACAAAAGGTGAGGTGACCTGGAGGGGGCATAGGAGTGGCCCAGGGGACAGTGTGGGGTGACCAGGTTTCTGAGGAGGGGAGGACAGAGATACTGGAGACAAGGAGCAGGGTCTCGGGGGAGATCTGGACCCTTGGGAGCCTCCCACCCTCGCTCTGTCATCACCTAGCATCCCTGGAGACAAGTCTGTGACCTTGCACTACGTTTGGTGACTCTCAGTCCATTCTGGAAGGTGGGAAGAGAGCCAGCCAGCAGCATTAAAGCCCTACTGTGTGGCAGGGGTGAAGCTAGGGAAGGTCCCACGTGTTCTGTCAGTTAGCCATGGCATCAACCAGGACTGATTATCATCCCCACTTCCCAGATCCAGCACACAGGAAGTGGCTCCAGCTGAATGGCAGACATGCCTAGCTCAGTACTGCCAGAATTCCTTTTTTTTTTCCCCTAGGCCTTCGATGATATTGCCAAATACTTCTCTAAGAAAGAGTGGGAAAGATGAAAGCCTCAGAGAAAATCAACTATGTGTATATGAAGAGAAAGTATGAGGCCATGACTAAACTAGGTAACAGAAAGTTCTAGGTACAGACAAGTCTGGGGACACATGAGCATCCCTTTTCCTGCTTTGGCTACTTCTTAGGCTGCAGAAAGTACCCCACATTTTCCTTTTGTGCAGGGAAAAATCGCAAAGCAGCTTCTGGGTGTTCTGTGCTTCTGTATTCTGTCAGGGCTGAGGGCAGGGACTGGCCACAGTGGGGCTCATACCTGGATCCTGCACGTTTCTGTGCCTTAGGCCTCTGTTCTGATGAGTCCAACTGTCTCTGTGGCATCCTGGCACCCCCCGACTGACACTACCTTCCTTCTCTCAGCTTGTCTGTCTTTTGAGTCAGACTCTCACCGTGTCACCTAGCCTAGAGTGCAGTAGTGCAATCATAGCTCACTGAAGCCTCGAATTGCTGGCCTCAAGCAATCCTCCCGCTTCAGCCTCCCAAAGTGCTGGTACTATAGATGTGAGCCACCGTGCCAGGCCTAAGCTTCTCTCTTAGGGAATAAACATTTTGCATCTTTCTAGGTTTCAAGGTTGCCCTCTCACCTTTCATGCATAATAAACGGTCCGCAGATTTCCAGGGGAATGATTTTGATAATGACCGTAACCACGGGAATCAGGGTGAGTAGATGGGAAGGGGCTGGAAGGGGTGTCCTCAAGCCCAACTGCTTTTCAGCTCAGCTACCTGGGAAAGATCCTCAGGCATTTGTTCCCTCATACACATCGGGGCTGAGTGAAAAAAAAATTGCGTGCAGAAAGTTAACTACAGAGGCCATTCATATAAAATTTTAAAACACGCAAAACAAGAATATATATTTTTATAGACAATAAGTAAATGGTAAATGTATGCAAATATGGATGTGAATAAAAAGCCATCAAATTAAGGTGACTGGCTGTAAGTGGGGGAGGGAGGGAAGGCAGGGATTGCTGAGTGCTGCACAGACAGCTTCAGCTGTGACTTGTGGATAGTGTGTTTTCTTTGTTTGTTTGTTTGTTTGTTTGTTTTTGAGATGGAGTTGTGCTCTTGTCGCCCGGGCTGGAGTGCAATAAGGCAATCTCAGCTCACTCTGACTTTCAACTCCCGAGTTCAAGTGATTCTCCTGCCTCAGCCTCCAGAGTAGCTGGGGTTACAGGCGCCTGCCCTCACACCCAGCTAATTTTTGTATTTTTGGTAGAGACGGGGTTTCACCATGTTGGCCAGGCTGGTCTCAAACTTCCTGACCTCAGGTGATCCACCCGCCTCAGCCTCCCAAAGTGCTGGGATTACAAGTGTGAGCTACCACGCCCGGCCTGTTTGTAGTATTTCTAATATTCTGAATAAATAAATCAGACCTAACATAGCTGTGGGGTAATATTGAGATCCGACTGGACTCAATACTATTCCCCATACTTTTCTGTGTGTTTGAAATATTTCTTTTTAAAGGACTTGTTGTTCTTCCTAAGCACTGTTAATGAATCAAAAGACAGTTAAGAAAATGTTAAAAGTGATAAAAAAAAAAAAAAAGAAACTATGAAAACTATGGATCCGCCAAAAACTTCCAGAGTTTGTTTCATTAACAGCATGTAGGTATTGGATAAGTATCTTAGGAGTGAGGGTGATGAACACATTATGTAATAAGCATCGCTGTTTCTCTGTATTTTATCAAAACCAAATAGTCTTCTCATTCCCAAACAGCCCCAATTCTCCGTGATGAGCTTGGAAGAGAGTTTGAAAGAGTGATCCCTCATCCAACACAAAGACAGATTTCCCAACTTGTCAGTGAGCAGAGATAACACAGAGTGAAAAAAAAGACAAGTTTTTGCGTAGAGATTTTTGATCATTTCAAGAATATAAAGGGGACATATGTGTTTACTTGCTCTTCTGCTCTAACAACACAATTATAAGACAAGGTCAGAAAGTCCAAACTGTCTCCAATAGACCTGTTACTCCCCAACTAAACAGGGCAGATTCTACAATCTCCCACAATCATTACAAGAGGCCTGAAAAGCCAGTGCTTGAGTATCTGCCAAGTTTTTGACATTAAAGGAGTGTCTTTATACTGAAAATATTTCAGAGCCACTGGACTAAATCATCCATGGTTCATCACACATTTAACAGCTTAATTCACATACCATAAGATTCACTCATTTGAAGTGTACAATGATTTTTAGTTGCACATCTTGAGTGGATACAGTTCAGATTCCCAACCTATCAATTTAATTATTTGGGAAAAAGTAAAAGATATGTAATGGAATAAGATGAGACTGTGATGGGGTTTAGTCCCCATTTGATAAACCATAAGACAGTAAATTCTGAATTGATGCCACAGATAAATGAACCAACTATGACTAAACATAATTTAGAAGCAAATCTCAAATAACTCCTCAACAATGAGTGGACTCATAACCCTCTGCTGCAGAGTGCCCTCATGCAACAGAAGCCTCTCTAGAGTTTGGAAACCTTTACCAACAAAGAAAAATTCTGATGTATTCTCTTTCAGTTGAACGTCCTCAGATGACTTTCGGCAGGCTCCAGGGAATCATCCCGAAGGTGAGTGTCTCTCAAATCTAAGGGACCAGAGAACCTTTGTCCCTCCACGGATATGAACACTGGTAAGAGTGGGAGAATATCAAAAATACCCTCACTGCCTCCTCCCCATGTCTATCACAACACCTGATGTAGCATCAATGGCTTGATAATACTAACAGTTGTGATCCTTAATATTTCTCTCGTTTTCATAGAGATGCCATATATTCTAAACAGTTTACATGGATTAATTTATTTAATCCTTAAGAATACCTCTACGACGACGTTTCTATTACTATCTCCAAATAATAATGAGTCACACACTTCAGTTATCATCCATATAAAAGCCATGTGACTTGGCACAAATCTTCTAAGTTCTCTGAGATCCAGACTTCTGGTCAATGAAATGGCAGTAAAGAATCATAGTTCATGTTTTAGATCATAGTTATCAGCAAAATAATAATGAAATGAGGCTCTCGTTGTACAGAGATTTTAAAGAATTTTCCTGAGGCGCAGTGGCAGTGGTAGTCTAATCCAGAGCTCCAAGCCATTTAAAGCTCATTCACGTTTGCATTTGTTTATGAAGTTCAGATGTTGCTCACTAGGGCTTCACCCCATAGGGCCTGCTGGTGCTTCCATTGAGACACCCACTCTTGCAACAGGAAGGACCAACTGGCCTCTGCTCCGTTACCAGGGCCACTCGCATGGCTTAGGAATCAGTTTGACTGTTGGTCCCTCCCTACTGTGAGCTCCTTGAGGGCCTTGTCTGCAAGTGGGGCATCCGGGAAGCCCTCGTCCCAGCCCAGGGGATCTCTCGGAGTCCCCTGAATGAGTGATCCCACAAGTGCAGATTCAACTCTGGTTTACAGCGTAAAGGGATCTGGGAGTTGGGTTGCCATTGTGGAGACCAAATTCAAAGAAGGATCATGAAAAGTATTGTTTTTTATTATTACTACATTTAAACAGTGTTTGCAAGCTCAGAGAGGACTTTCCTTTAGCTTGTTTTACATGTATTTTTCACTATTTCATAAGTGAAAAAGCTGTATAAATGTAGTTTAACAATGTTGGTCAGTGACACATCCCAATGCAACCAGAATTGGTATGGGTGCCACCTCACTGAATTCCACATTCAATGTTGGTGCCTCGGTAGGGTGGTATGCCATATCTGGTACTGCTTTCTTTGCTGCCTGGATTAATTTCAGCAAACCATTTCTTTCCCTCTCCCTTCCCTGTATTCATCTCCCCGCACCATCTTTCCCAGCAGTGTTTTGTTCCCTCTCTATGTTTTTATATTTACTCTCTGAGCAGCTGTCTACAAGCTTATATGGGATCCCTTGTATTTTATAGAAGGTCTTCCTTTTGTGGACCTTGGGAATTCTTAGAATGCTATGCTCCAAATCTTCTGTATACCAGACTCTCAATTACATGGAGATTTTTGCTGTTTGCAAGAATGTCAATCTTAAAACAGTGTGAAGATAAGCATTCTAACCCTGGAAACCCCAGTCATTTAGGCCATTCCTTTCCCTTTTAACCTCCCAAGTTTCTCCTAATTTAGGCATGTGTAACTCTCCCAGCGTTGTTGAGCACATTGATTAAGGTAATGCATGTGAAGACGCTTTGTAAGCTCTAGAGCATTATAGAAATGTCACTGATACAGTTTATCTGTCACCTTCACATTATACAGATCATGCCCGAGAACCTAGCAGAGGAAGGAAATGATTCGAAGGGAGTGCCAGAAGCATCTGGCCCACAAAACGATGGGAAACAGCTGTGCCGCCTGGGAAAAGCAAGTAGCTCTGAGAAGATTCACGAGAGATCTGGTAAGAGGAAACGATTTGGGAACAACCCCTCTGGCTTCCCTGGCTATGTTCAGGTGTGTGGACTGGGTGTGTGGCATGGATCCCAGACAAGCCTGGGTCCAGGCTGGGCTGAGGAGCTCGCCCAGCTCCCGATGAGATGTTAGGCATGACTTCCAGAGACACACACTTGAGTTGTCGTCCATATAAATGTGCTCAAGCAATTCTATCTGTGATAACCTGGGATCATATCATACTCAGCTCAATGCCTGATACCCAATACAGGTGTACTTCAGAGATATTGCAGGTTCAGTTCCAGACTGCAATAAAGTGAGTCACACACATTGTGTTTCGTTTGTTTCGCAGTGCATAAAAACATTATGTTTGCACTATTCTATAGTCTGCTAAGTTTGCAATAGCATTATGTCTAAAAATGTACATACCCTAATTTTAAAATAATTCATTGTATAAAAATGCTAACAATCTTCTGAGCCTTCAGTGAGTCACACTCTTTTTGCTGATGGAGGATCTTGCCTCGGTGTTGATGGTTGCTGGCTGATCTAGGTGGTGGTTCCTGAAGGGTGGAGTGGCTGTGGCAGTTTCTTAAAACAACACAACAGTGAAATTTGCCACATCGATTAGCTCTTCCTTTTATGAAAGATTTCTCTGTAGTATGTGATGCTATTGGATAGCATTGTATCCATAGCAGAGTTTCTTTCAAAATTGGAGTCAATCCGCTCCAGCTATGAAAGTCCTAGATGGCGTCTTCTTCAATATAGAAGGCTATTTTATCCATATTGAAAATCTGTTGTTTAGTGTAGCCACCTTCACAGTGATCTTAGCCAGATCTTCTCGATAAGTTGCTGCAGCTTCTCCAACAGGGTTTGCTGCTTCACCTTGAACTTTTATGTTATGGAGATGGCTTCTTTCCTTAAACCTCATGAACCACCCTTTGCTAGCTTCACACGTTTCTCTTGCAGCTTGTTCACCTCTCTCAGCATTCATGGACTTGCAGAGAGTTCGGGCCTTGCTCTGAATTAGACTTCGGCTTAAGTCAGTGTTGTGGCTGGTTTCATCTTCTGTCCAGACCACACAAACTTTCTCTATTTGAGCAGTAAGTCTGTTTTGCTTTCTTATTTGTGTGTTCACTGGAATATTAGTATTATTATTTCCTTCAAAAACTTTTCCTTTGCATTATATACTATTATTTCCTTCAAGAACTTTTCCTTTGCATTCACAGCTTGGCGGTTTGGTGCAAGAGGCCTGACTTTCAGCCTATCTTGGCTTTCAGCATGCCTTCCTCACTAAGCTTAGCCATTTCTAGCTTCTGATTTAAAGTGAGAGACATGCAACTCTTCCTTTCATTTCAACACTTAGTGGCCATTCTAGGGTTGTTAATTGTCTTAATTTCAATGTTGCTATGTCTCAGGAAATAGGGAGGCCCAACAAAAGGAAGAGAGATGGGGAACAGCTCATCCGTGGAGCAGTCAGAACACACACAGCATTGATCGATTAAGTTTGTCATCTTCGGTGGGTACAGTTCCCGTTACCCCCAAAACGATTACCCATAACAGGGTGATTACAGTCAATAATAACTTAATTGTACATTTTAAAAAACTAAAAGAAGTGAAATGGATTGTTTGTAACACAAGGATAAATGGTTGAGGGGATGGATACCCTATTTTCCGTGATGTGATTATTACACATTCCATGCGTGTATCAAAACATCTCATGTACCCCATAAGTAGATATACCTATTGCGTATAAAAATAAAAAACAGAAAGTATTTTAAAAGACAAAAAAACAACTACAATAATAACATCAAAACTCACTGATCACAGATCACTATAAGAGATATAATAGTTAATGGGTGCAGCACACCAACATGGCACATGTATACATATGTAACAAACCTGCACGTTGTGCACATGTACCCTAAAACTTAAAGTATAATAATAATACAATTTAAAAAAAACACAAATATATTTGAACCTAATTATATACATTCAGAACTTCATACAAATTTGGACTGGAGTTGTATACAAATTTATTCAAGTAGTAAAATTAAAAATAATAATAATAATAATGGGTTAAGGTCTCAGCCTCTCTAAGCCAGAGAATGTGAAAAACTGGATAAAGAAGGCCCATGGGCACTTGGGATGGGGAGGCATCTCCTTTTTTTTGAGAAAACAGAGCCTAACACTCTCCAACCTACCCAACTCTTATCTTCCAACTCTTCTCCATCACAGGACCCAAAAGGGGGAAACATGCCTGGACCCACAGACTGTGCGAGAGAAAGCAGCTGGTGATTTATGAAGAGATCAGCGACCCTGAGGAAGATGACGAGTAACTCCGTAAGTGAACCTTTGGCTCATCCCCCACATCCCTGCAGATGTGCTATTCTGTTATGGTACCGGTATCCCATCTTGTCACTTATTCCCCCAATCATTCCCTTCTCATAATTTTCTAGGGTACAGCATTGAGGCTGAGTGATGAGATTTTCCATGCTCTTTCTACTCCCTGCCCTATATATCCAGGGATCCTCCCTACCCAGGATGCTGTGGGTTCCCAAACCCCAGGTCAGCCCTGATATGCCGGCCACACCTTCCTCTAGCCTGGGAATAGATAACCCAGGCAAGGAAGTCACTGTGGCATGAGCAGAGGGTTCACTTCAAGGAACCGTGGAAGGCGTGTGCAGGTCCTGGGGTAGGGCAGAATCAGAGTGTGCGGGGTCTGCAGGTCAGGAGGAGTTGAGATTGAGTTGTCACACAGTGGGAACTCACTGCCACTTACTTTCCTTCTCTCTTCTTGCCTCAGCCTGAGGGATATGACACATGCCCATGAAGAGAAGCAGAACGTGGTGACCTTTCATGAACATGGGCATGGCTGCGGACCCCTCATCATCAGGTGTATAGCAAGTGAAAGCAAGTGTTCACAACAGTGAAAAGTTGAGCGTCATTTTTCTTCGTGTGCCAAGAGTTCGATGTTAGTGTTTCCGTTGTATTTTCTTACAGTGTGCCATTCTGCTAGATATTAGTGTTTTCATTGATGAGCAAGACATACTTAATGCATATTTCGGTCTGTGTATCCATGCACCTACCTCAGGAAACAAGTATTGTCAGGTATTCTCTGCATAGAACAGCACTACCCTCCTCTCTCCCCAGATGTGACTACTGAGGGCAGATCTGAGTGTTTAATTTCAGATTTTTTCCTCTGCATTTACACACCACACACACACACACACACACACACACACACACACACACACACACCAAGTACCACTATAAGCATCTCCCATCTGCTTTTCCCATTGCCATGCATCCCGGTCAAGCTCCCCTCACTCTGTTTCCTGTTCTGCATGTACTCCCCTCATCTGATTCTTCTGTATCAGTCACTGACAGTTAATAAACCTTTGCAAACATTCCCCAGTTGTTTGCTCCTCTCGTTATTGTGCACACAGCTCTGTGCATGTGTGTGAATATTTCTTTAGGAAAGATTCTTAGAAGTGGAATTGCTGTGTCAAAGGAGTCATTTATTTAACAAAACCCTCATGAGTGTGTCCTCGTGCTGAGCACTGTTCTAGGTGCTGGAGAGACATCGGGGAACAAGGCAGACAGATGTTCCTGACCACCATTCTAGAGGAGGATGTTTCCAGTTGTTTGTTTGTTTTTTTGTTTGTTTCTAGAGACAGGGTCTTGCTCTGTCCAGGCTGGAGTGCAGGAGGATGATCATAGCTCAATGCAGCCTTGAACTCCTGGGCTCAAGCGATCCTCTCACCTTGGCCTCCTAAAGTGTTGTGATTACAGGCGTGAGCCACCACACCTGGCCTCCAGTTTTTATTTTGATAGAGACTATACACTTCGGTCCTGGAGCAGGATTCTGCAGCAGGTGTTTGGGCATCTTGGCCTTCGCTCTCTGAACGATTTTTGCGTTCTAGGGCTGGGACGGTCCATTTGGGAGTATGTGGGAGGAGACACAGATGAAATCGTCATCTGGGGAACGTGGAAGAATCAGGCAGATGCGTGTACTGTAGACCCTGTGATGCACAGGGAATAGAAGAGTCCACTTAGTCTCCATGCAGGGGATCAGTGGTGGGAAAGTCTCCTGGACAGAAGCATGAGACTGCCCATCAAGGGTCTCACCAACCAAGGGCCTGGGGGCTGGGGTGGGAACGATGATTTGGGAATGGGACCGTTCTTTCTCACAGATACCACTGCACGGTGCGGAGGTGAAACAATTGTGGGGAAGGAAGGGCAGAGGGGAGTCCATTTTAGAACAAACCAGTGTGTGTGAATGGAGACATTAAAGCTCCATTCACACACAACAAACTTGAAACACCAGCCCCAGGTGGAGGCAGGATTGGAGGTGTTTTGACCATTCATACCCCATCACCTTGGCCTCCTGGTTCTCCCCAGCCTTAGAAGGAGGACACTATCATCATTATGGCTATATAATAGATGAGAGATGAAGTCCCAGACAGATGGTAGGTGTCTTGTCACAGGTCCTACAGCTGGCAGGTGCAGGAGGAGCTAAGTTTGGAGCTCACTGACTTCAGAAACATTAAGGAGGAAAGGTGTGTGTGGTGGAGGGAGGGAGAATTGAACAAGCCCCGGGCTCTGTTTCCAATCACAATGTAAAGGCTGTGGGTTCATTTACCCAAGACAAGGAGCCCTAGGGGAGACAGAGAGCAGGGAGGGAGAGGCAGTCGTGGTCATAGTGGGGACAGTGGGAGACAGAGATGTGCAGCGTGGGCAGAAGAGGGGCAGACAAAGAAGCAGTGGATACCCAAGGCCACGTGTGGGCTGTCACAGCCACCAGAGGGAGAGGGTGCCAGGAAGGAGTTGTGGGGCTCCAGGAGCAACAGAGTTTCCCCAGATCTGTGAGCATGCCCTGCCTGGCACTGCAGGAAGAGGTGGCTGCCACCCAGGTCAGTGTGGACGTACCTCTACCTGTGTCTTGGAGGAAACAAATTCTATTTTATCCCAACGTAGTTCTATATTACACAAATGTAGCATTCAGCTACTGGATATCGAGTGCCTTATCTTCCGTGTAAATACAGCAGAGGATACTCTAAAAGAGATACTGAAGGATTTGATTTTTCTTTCTCCCTGGGAAGATGGAATCCATAAGTTGTGTCCCCCAGCCCACAAGACAGGTGCAAGGAAGGGTGGCTGGAAGATTGTGAGTCATGACAGGGAACATTTTTCCTTAGGTTCCTTGGGTATGTAAAGTTCCCAACTATCTGTCTATTATGGATAGATAAAGAGTGAACATGGTCCCATCTCCCCAAAGGTGTTTCTCTCCTTCATTATTACTGTGAAGGGGTAAAGTTACAGCAAGTTGTGATACATTACTTGTTGGGAGCAAGCCCCCCAAAATCTGGCCATAAACTGGCCCCAAAACTAGCCATATAGAAAATCTCTGCATCACTGTAACATGTTCATAATGGCCCTAACGCCCAAGCTGGAAGGTTGTGGATTTACGGGAATGAGGGCAAGGAACACCTGGCCTGCCCAGGGCGGAAAAGCGCTTAAAGGCATTCTTAAGCCACAAACAATAGCATGAGTGTTCTGTGCCTTAAGGACATGCTCCTGCTGCAGTTAATTAGCCAAATCTATTCCTTTCATTCGGCCCATCCCTCGGTTTCCCATAAGGGATAATTTTAGTTAATCATATATCTATAGAAACAATGCTAATGACTGCTTTACTGTTAATAAATACGTGGGTAAATCTCTGTTTGGGGCTCTCAGCTCTGAAGGCTGTGAGATCCCTGATTTCCCACTTCACACCTCTATATTTCTGTGTGTGTGTCTTTAATTCCTCTAGTGCCACTGGGTTAGTTATGGTCTCCCCAACCGAGCTGGTCTTGGCAATTAATTTTTTGGGTTTTTGTGAGACAAGATAGTGCTCTGTCGCCCAGGCTGGAGTACAGTGATGCAATTACAGCTCACTGCAGCCTCGATCTCCCAAGCTCAAGGGATGCTCCCACTTCTGCTTCCTAACTAGCTGGGATTACAGGCACATGCCACCACACCCAGCTAATTTTTGTATTTTTTGTGGAGATGGGATCCCACTATGTTGCCCAGGCTTGTCTCGATCTCCTGGCCTCAGCAATCTTCCTGCCTCAGCCTCCCAAAGTGCTGGGATGACAAGTGTGAGCCACCTCGCCAGGCCTTCACTTTCTTTAATGAACAATTATAGAGTTTCATCTTAGAGACAAAAGTGGCTACTGCCAGCCAATCTGTCTGTGGTGTTGGAGGGGAATCTCGCTGATTCAGATGTTTCTAATGAACTTTTAAATACCTGATGATTATCCTAAGGCCCTTTCCAGCTCCGTGTTTTTTTGATTCAGAGTTTGGAGTTTTTCAGAGGCTTTGTTACAAAGAGCATCTCCTGACTGGGCGCAGTGACCCATGCTGTAATCCCAGCACTTTGGGAGGCCGAGGCAGGCAGATCACTTGTCAGGAGTTCGAGAACAGCCTGGCCTACATGGCGAAACCCCCGTCTCTACTAAAAATATAAAAATTAGCCGGCCTTGGTGGCGGGTGCCTGTGAATCCCAGTTACTGTGGGGACTGAGGCAAGAGAATCACTTGAACCTCGGAGACAGACCCTGCAGTGAGCTGAGATCAAGCCACTGCACTCCAGCCTGGGCAACAGAGTAAGTCTCTGTCTCAAAAAGCAAACAGCATCTCTTTACTACAGTGATTTGAGCCTGTGGTCTTGTCTCCTTGGGTTTCTCTATCAGTCTGATCCCATCTACTCTATCTCCCAGGAATGCCTCAATATTTCTGGTGGACCACTGACACGTTTTCCTATTTTCCTCTACTGTTAAGAATTGATGGCCAGGCACGGTGGCTCATATCTGTAATCGCAGCACTTTTGGGAGGCCGAGGTGGGCGGATCATGAGGTCAGGAGATCAAGACCATCCCGGCTAACACGCTGAAACCCTGTCTCTACTAAAAAGTACAAAAAAAAAAAATTAGGTGGGTGTGGTGGCGGGCACCTGTAATCCTAGCTACTGAGGAGGCTGAGGCGGGAGAATGGCATGAACCCGGGAGGCGGAGCTTGCAGTGAGCCGAGATTGCACCACTGCTCTCCAGCCTGGGTGACAGAGCAAGACTCTGTCTCAAAAAAAAAAAAAAAAAAAAAAAGAATTGACCCTTGAAAACATTTTCTTCCCAGTTCAATGGAATGTTGAGTGGGGCACGGGATCTATCTGCCATATTGCTCCAGTCATTTGGTTTTAGATATTTCATGTACTTTTGTCACAATGTAAGTGTAATTTTTCTCAATTTGGTTTTGTGATTGGTTATTACAGGTATGTAGAAAACCTGTCTATGATTGTATATAATATTTTTCTATGGCCATACCACCCTGAATGTGCCCGATCTCGTCTGATTGTATATAATATTTTGCTACCTGTCTGGGTGCAGCTTCCCCTGCATTTTGGCACAAGACTCAGTCTGTTTTATTCTGCAAAAGAAAACTGACAGCAGTGGCTTACGCCTGTAATCCCAGCACTTTGGTAGGCCAAGGCGGGTGGATCCCCTTAGGACAGGAGTTCAAGACCAGCCTGGCCAAGATGGTGACACCCCATCTGTACTAAAAATACACACAAAAAAATTAGCTGGGCATTGGTGGTGCACGCCTGTATTCCCAGCTACTAGGGCAGCTGAGGCGGGAGGATCACTTGAACTCGGGAGGTGGAGATTGAAGTGAGCCGAGATCGCCCCAGTGCACTCCAGCCCGGGAGACAGGGATTCTATCTCTAAACAAAAAAAGAAAAAGAAAAAGAAAAAAAGAAAATTCACTTCACAGGCAATAGATAGTTTTATAAAAGGATAATCTGTGGAAGATTTCATAGGGGAGACTGATGGAAAGAAAGGAAGTATATATTTTACAGAGCTGAGCAGTTCGCTGCAAAAATCAACAGAATTGCCTTTTTCTCCAAAAATTTTACCCCTAAGCTATTCTACTACTGGTTCTTCTAGTCCTTTCCTCTATTCCAAATCCTCAAATTGTCCATTTCCTTATTGGGATAATTTTCCTCTGCCCAGATCTGGGTCCTCCACAACACTTAGCACTCTCTTCGAGTGTTTGAATGCCCATTGTTTTAGCTCAGGTTCCCAAGGAAACAGAATTTGGGCCATGCAGGACACCTCTAGACAGACTATGCTGAGAAACCATGCCTGGAACGGTGCAGGGGGAGAGGAGAGGAGAGGCAATTTATGGACCTGGCTCTCACTCCTGGTTCTTTTTCTTATTGGTCAAAATTTACCCCACAGTCAGGCACTCTCCTACACTTCTAGATTGCATCATCTGCCCCTTTCACAGCTGTTTGGAAAGCCAGATCCCACACTTTGAAGTGTAGTGTTTCATACAATACAAAAATGGTAGCAGAGGCCAGGCGCAGTGGCTCACGCCTATAGTCCCAGCACTTTGGGAGGCCGAGGCAGGCAGATCATGAAGTCAGGAGTTCGAGATCATCCTGGCCAGCATGGTGAAACCCGTCTCTACTAAAAATACAAAAATTAGCCGGGCATAGTGGTGCACACCTGTAATCCCAGCTACTCGGGAGGCTGAGGTAGGAGAATCGCTTGACCCTGGGGGGCTGAGTCTGCAGTGAGCTGAGATCCCACCGCTGCCCTTCAGCCGGGGTGACAGAGCAAGACTCCGTCTCCAAAACAAACAAACAAACAAAAGTGGTAGCAGAAGTCAGAAAGTCCAGATATGTAGCTAATTGGCCTGCTCGTACAGCAGCAGCCAAGGGTGAAAACTGAATACTCCCAGTCAAATCCTAAGTTCACCGAGTAATTGGAGTACCCATCTGTGTTAATTAATTGCTTTTATCTGAAAGAAAAATAAAACTCGTGTCTCTATGACAAGCAGGTGCTTACAGCTTGGAGCGAGGCACCTAGGCTAAACTCGCCTGCTGACAAAGAGACAAGGACATCATCTTCCTCAATGTTCACATTTCAAAGAGATGGCTCCAAGGCCCTGAAGAAAGACATTCCTAGGGGACGGGCGTGGTGGCTCACGCCTGTAATCCCAACACTTTGGGAGGCTGAGGCTGGAGGATCACTCGAGGCCTGGAGTTCAAGTTCAAGACATTCCTGGGTTCTAGGATGGCCAGAGGCTTACAGATCAGAGGAAGAATTTACAAATACAAATTTTCTCAAGGAAACGCTCTAAGGAAAGTGAAATGGGGAAAGGTCTCTTCTTGCCCTTTTGGCAACAGGAAAAACTCAATTTATGTTTCGTTACCCTTACAATTTCCCCCTTTTGTTATTGTTTTATTGGAACACTACAATTTTCTAATTATCTCCACTGCTGTTTCTATCTTTCTCTGGGTAGTTTACGGCCACCTAGATATCCAACAAGTCCATAGTAAGATGCAAAGCAAAGCAATTATCAGGATTATAATAGAATGATTTTTTTTTTTTTTCAGGACGGAGTTTCACTCTTGTTGCCCAGGCTGGAGTGCAATGGTGCGATGTTGGCTCACTGCAACCTCCGTCTCCTGAGTTCAAGCTACTCTCCTGCCCCAGCCTCCTGAGTAGCTGAGATTACAGGCATGTGCCACAATGCCCAGCTAATTTTGTATTTTTTGTAGAGATGGAGTTTCACCATGTCAGCCAGGCTGGTCTTGAACTCCTCACCCCAGGTGATCGGCCCACCTCGGTCTCCCAAGGTGTTGGGATTACAGACATGAGCCACCACTCCCAGTCTAGAAAGAGTTTTTAAATTCATTATAGTACTCACCTTCTCGGGGCGGGGCACCTTTAAACACATCATACTGGTTAAATGCATCAAAGTCAAAATAAATTATAGAGAGAAATCCCTAAATCAAACGCTTTATTTGGGAATCACAAAATTGCAATTCAGGGCATACACACGGACTGCGGTGGTCTTCAGTATGTCCAACGAACAAACAGAAGTTGGAAACTTTATCAGAAAGAAAAATATTACACATTGTTTTGAAATGAGGCTCATTGGCACTGGAGAAGCTGGTTTGTTCGCACAATCAGCCTTCACATTCCCTCTTTTG